>NC_139716.1:45339385-45379632 GCF_964188405.1 Protomyctophum parallelum
CACACACACACACACACACACACACAGACTCGTCAATGTTTGGGACTTAATGCTGTGGCGCTGACAGCCAATCAGCGAGCCTCGTTCGGGCCATTTAAACAGCGAGTCCCGGCCAGCCGCGCAGGGATACCATGGGAGTGCGCTCGTTTGTCTCCACGGGAGGATGGTTGGTACTCATGGCCCGGGCGGAGTTAGTACATTTCCCCATAGTTCTTCCGTCACGTACATTCGCCACAGTGCGGTGTCAGGCTGGAAGGTGAATCCAACGCACCCTGACATGACCACACTACTATAGAATCCAACCTCTCTGGTGGACGCACACACACACACACACACACACACACACACACACACACACACACACACACACACACACACACACACACACACACACACACACACACACACACACACGCACACGCACACGCACACGCGCACACGCACATACGCACGCACGCACATACGCACGCACGCACACACTCATAATACTTAAAATATTATTGTGTGACATTGTAATTTGCACATTTAGAAGAACACACAGAACATTTTAAAATATGTGGTAATGAATTGATTGATTGAATACTTTATTAACAGTTTGCAGGTCTAACGCAAGAAAGCACTATGGCTTGTTTCCATTAGGCTCCTTCATGTTCAATTAATCTGATCTGAGTGGCTCAGAGCCTCTGAGGGAGACGTGAGTTCCAATCCCGGAAGTTATTAATCTGGAGAGTTTGAGTACCGTATGATACAATTTTATAGCCTTATTGTAGATGCATTGTATGATGCGTGTGCGTACGCGTGTGTGTGTGTGTGTGTGTGTGTGTGTGACAGGGCTTGTCACAATGCTGAACCTCCTCCAACTGTATATACTTTATGTTTACACAATGCTGTACCTCCTCCAACTGTATTACTTTATGTTTACACAATGCTGTACCTCCAACTGTATATACTTTATGTTTACACAATGCTGTACCTCCAACTGTATATACTTTATGTTTACACAATGCTGTACCTCCAACTGTATATACTTTATGTTTACACAATGCTGTACCTCCAACTGTATATACTTTATGTTTACACAATGCTGTACCTCCAACTGTATATACTTTATGTTTACACAATGCTGTACCTCCAACTGTATTACTTTATGTTTACACAATGCTGTACCTCCAACTGTATTACTTTATGTTTACACAATGCTGTACCTCCTCCAACTGTATATACTTTATGTTTACACAATGCTGTACCTCCAACTGTATTACTTTATGTTTACACAATGCTGTACCTCCTCCAACTGTATATACTTTATGTTTACACAATGCTGTACCTCCAACTGTATATACTTTATGTTTACACAATGCTGTACCTCCAACTGTATATACTTTATGTTTACACAATGCTGTACCTCCTCCAACTGTATATACTTTATGTTTACACAATGCTGTACCTCCTCCAACTGTATATACTTTATGTTTACACAATACTGTACCTCCAACTGTATTACTTTATGTTTACACAATGCTGTACCTCCAACTGTATATACTTTATGTTTACACAATGCTGTACCTCCTCCAACTGTATATACTTTATGTTTACACAATGCTGTACCTCCTCCAACTGTATATACTTTACACTTTTTCAACAGTTTTTATTGTATTTTGACACTTGCTTTGGCAATGTAAACATATGTTTTCTCATGCCAATAAAGCTCATTTGAATTCAATTTGAATTGAGTGGGTCAGGTCAAAAAAGAATAATAGAAAAATACAAATACATCTCTGAAAAACGTGACAAATGTGGAATATTTCTTACTTTATTATTATTAATATTTTTTTAACAACACACATCTTGTATGAGGGTCCTTGGCACAAAATACAATTTACAATGTAGGTCTTTTTTAGCAGACACTTTTAATCCAGAACGATTTACAGTAAGCAAGAACAAAACATGGTAAATGTAGGGTCCATGACGGGGTCCTTGACATGTGAGAATCACTGGTTTAAAGTTTAAACGCCCAACAGTAAGCAAGAACAAAACATGGTAAATGTAGGGTCCATGACGGGGTCCTTGACATGTGAGAATCACTGGTTTAAAGTTTAAACGCCCAAATAAGGAACTATATTTTAGAAACAAGCCCAAAAAACCGCTCTCAAAGGGCACCTACGGACGGCTGCAATTCGAAACTGGCCCCCGTAAAATCTGAATCCCTCCCACCGCCCCCCCCTTTTCCCCTCACTGTATATGTTTCTTTTCCCTTTTTGCTTCCTTTATGATTAATTCCTGTTCTGTTCTTTAACTACACGTACATAGAAGTGTCTATTTGTACGTCTCTAAATGTTTTGATGAATTGAACATGGTGGACCCTGTTGTAAACAAGTGTAATGATTAATTGGGTCGTCCACTCACAGTTAACAGTCTTTGTATTGAGTTTGTGCTTGAAATGTACTGTAAGTCTGCAAACTGTTAATAAATATTTCAATCAATCAATCAAAAACCCGCAATCCGCAACCACCAATAATTTACAATAAACTTTACAGAAAGATAAGCCCAAAGTCGCTTATAATAAGCAGACATGGCAACACTGGTATAGACACCCATGCATGTGTGGAGTTATCTAATAATAATCATAATCATTAAATCAAATCAGGCTGAATTATTTGCTCATCTGTGAACCTGTGTTTTCTTGACTATTAAAAAACAAATCAATATTTTGGGGGTTTTACTGCCCCCCCCCCCCCCCCCATTGAATAATTATTATCTTTTATTTTATTTATTTTGTATTTCTTGTTTCACAGTTTTTTGTTCTTTGCATTATAAAAGTGTCTTATAAGGATGTTATATACTGTGTTATACATTATGTCCTGCAGGTACTCATGTTTACATGTGAAAGAGAACATATTACTCCAGTTTTGGCTTCACTGCACTGGCTTCCGGTTGTTTTTAGGATTGATTTTAAAATTATTTTACTTGTCTATAAAGCTCTCAATGGTCTCGCACCTTCCTACCTACATGACTGCCTGCCTAAATATGTCCCAAACCGCCCGCTAAGGTCTTCCACTGCTGGCCTGCTCGCTTTGCCTAAAAAATACGGGGAAGCAGCTTTTTGCTTCTACGGGCCGTCGGCATGGAACAAGCTCCCACTGTACCTTCGTCAGGCAGCCTCTGTAGACATTTTTAAAGCTCAGCTCAAGACCCACTTCTACAACATTGCTTTTAATTGATATTTTCTTTTTTCTTTTTTGTTATTCATGTCCTCACTGTACTGCATTACGGCTTGGTTTTTTTTTATGTCGTTGCCTTGCTTTTCTTTTTTTCTCCATTGTTCTGTAAAGCACTTTGAGCTGCATTTCATGTCATGAAAGGTGCTATACAAATAAAGTTTTATTATTATTTATTAAATGTACCCATTCTGCTTTATAACTGTTTATAATAAATACTTCAATCAATCAGTCTACTCTACTCTACTTGGTACAGATAGATAGTAGTCCTTTTAGGGTGGTTGTATTCAATTCAATTTCAATTCAAAGGAGCTTTATTGGCATGGGAAAACAAACATTTACATTGCCAAAGCAAGTGTCACAATATAATAAAAATAAAAAAAACAGTTGAAAATGTGTATAAAGTATATACAGTTGGAGAGGCTACAGCATTTAGTAAACAGAGGCTATCAGCTATGTCACATTCCATCGTTATAACAGCTTATAAAGCTTTTTATTTTTTTACAAAATAGCAGCAAAAAAATCCAGCAATCTATAAAATCTGGCAACAACACTGTCTGGGGCGGTGGGGCTAGTTTCTCCGGCGGACGCGCACACACCCAGTGTAGTCCAGCAGCAGGACCAGATCACTCCCTCAGTCCCTCCTCGCTCCCTCCGCCGCTCAGTGAGACTCAGAGAGAGAGAGAGAGAGAGTTCTTCTTATCAACACAACAAGAGACATTTTGGACCCCTATTTCGGACCTTAAAAACCCTATTTCGGACCTTAAAAACCCTATTTTGGACCTTAAACCCCCTATTTTGGACCTTTTTGGACCTTAAAAACCCTATTTTGGACCATTTTGGACCTTAAAAACCCTATTTCGGACCTTTTTGGGAATATATAAACCCCCTTACTAAATACAATGCAGCCATGACGAGCCTCCACCACCACCACCAGCAGCACCACGGCCCCGGCCCCCGGCTCCCCGGCCCCCGGCTCCCCGGCCTGGGCCTCGGCCTCCCCGCCGTGCCGGAGTTCCTGGCCCCGCCGGAGTGCCCGGTGTTCGAGCCCAGCCGGGAGGAGTTCCAGGACCCGTTCTCCTACATCAACAAGATCCGGGCTATCGCCGAGAGGCACGGCATCTGCAAGATACGGCCTCCGCCCGTGAGTTAATCACTAAACTGTGTTCTAAAGCTTTTAAAAACGACCTTAAAAGGGGGTTTGGTGGAGTTTAAATGGTAGTTTGTGTTTGTTGTTTGTTGTTGTTTTGGGTGGAGAGACGAAGCTAATTGAAGCTAACGCGGCTAATCCAACATGGCGGCCGGTTTGGATTGCAGTTGGAGAAAAAAAAAGCTCGAGCTCACAGGAAAAGAAAAAAGCAGATCTACAAACTAACAACCCGTCGCTGTCACTGGGTTGTTAGTTTGTAGATCTGCTTTTTCTTTTTTTATAGCTTTTTTTTATAAGCTTTTTTTTTTATAGCTTTTTTTATAAGCTTTATATAAGCTTTATAAGCTTTTTTTTTAATAGCTTTTATAATCTGATTTTTCTTTTTTATAGCTTTTTTTCTCTCTTTTCTTTCTCAAGTTTATTTTTTGCATTTCAACCTTTTTTAATTTTCTTCCTCTAAATAAATAAAACCCCGAACAAGAAAACTTAATTCATTCAGATTCTAAAAGGTGCTTTAATAAAACTATTTAAAAAAAAATATATATACACACTTTATTAATTATTATATATGTTAAATATCGTTTGAATACAATAAAGAAATGTTTACAAAAAAGGAAAAATAAGATGTGAGAGTTTTATCTGCTCTGCTGCTGTCATTTTAACATTTTCAACTGAGAGACAAAAGTTTATATTTTATATAATTCCAAACACAGTAATTGTCAGAAGCACTGTTTACTAATTATTATTATTATTATTATTCTCTCACCAAAAATAGACCCTAAAGTTTCGTCGTGTTTTTTTTGCTAAAGAAGGTTAACAATGTTTTGGTTCTGTTATTAAAACGTTGCATAAATAAATAAAATAAACGGTTGCTTCCTGGATGAATTGAGCCACGGAAGGAAATTAAACATAAATAAATGCCATATAATAATTTGTATGCCAAATGTTTATGCCTTCGCCTCGCGCAGTTAAATCCATTTAACATAATTAATACCTTTCCACGAAGTAGAAGTCGTGTGTGTGTGTGTGTGTGTGTGTGTGTGTGTGTGTGTGTGTGTGTGTGTTTATAACGTTAACTTGTGGTGGGACCAACTAGGCCCAATGTTTCTAAGGCCGTTGTTTGGGTGTCAGTTATAACGTTAATCTTAGCGTCGTGGCCATCTGTTTGTTTATGGTATAGTGGAGATGGACAGACACAGCACATATATTAACGTTCATTGTTGGTTTTTGGTTTCTGTCGTTATTGCCAAACGTTGCATCTTAATGTAAGACTCTAGGATTTGTATTTTCTTGCGTCGACAACGGTGGAGGATTATTTTGACCAGAGAGAGGGGTGACGTTATGGGTTTTTAGGCCTGCTAGTGCTCTGCTCTCCTCTCCTCTCCTCTCCTGTCCTCCTGTGTGTTAGACCAGTCCTCTCCTCTCCTCTCCTCTCCTCCTGTCCTGTGTGTTAGACCAGTCCTCTCCTCTCCTCTCCTCTCCTCCTGTCCTGTGTGTTAGACCAGTCCTCTCCTCTCCTCTCCTCCTGTCCTGTGTGTTAGACCAGTCCTCTCCTCTCCTCTCCTCCTGTCCTGTGTGTTAGACCAGTCCTCTCCTCTCCTCTCCTCTCCACTCCTGTGTGTTAGACCAGTCCTCCCCTCCTCTCCTCTCCTCTCCTGTGTGTTAGACCAGTCCTCCTCTCCTCTCCTCTCCTCTCCTCTCCTCTCCTCTCCTCTCCTCTCCTCTCCTCTCCTCTCCTCTCCTCTCCTCTCCTCTCCTCAGTTCCATGCTGTGTTGACGTTTGTACCATTAACAGAGATGACGGGTAAATGTTGGTCAAAATAACAATTCTTCTACATTCTCAACTTGTGTAGTCTTCTTGTAAATTAACTTAATTAAGTAATGCAGATATTTGACAGTCATTTAACTCTTGAGAGTGTAAAATGAAACCAAATGGACCCGTATGTGTCCGTTTGCTTTCATATAACACTCTTTAAGAGTTAAGGGTCCATTTGGTTAGCAACTCTCCCATCATTTAGATGGGGACCACCTGGGACCGCCTCAGGGACCGCTGGTTGAAAACCCACTGTGTTAGACGATAGAATTGACTTTTCCTATTGGTAGTTTCTCTAGTCTCGGGCGAGTGTTTCTTGTGACCGATACAGATACTGATGAAATGTTGCAGATTTTAATATTTCCAAAATGATTATATGTCAAAAACGCACGTCAAATCTCTCCCTGTGTGTGTGTGTGGAGGAGGAAGAGGAGAATGTTTAGGCCTGTTACAAAGATGCAATGCAACATGACTACGGTATATAACTATTTATCTGAAAACATACCTGTATCAGTATGACTACGGTATATAACTATTTATCTGAAAACATACCTGTATCAGTATGACTACGGTATATAACTATTTATCTGAAAACATACCTGTATCAGTATGACTACGGTATATAACTATTTATCTGAAAACATACCTGTATCAGTATGACTACGGTATATAACTATTTATCTGAAAACATACCTGTATCAGTATGACTACGGTATATAACTATTTATCTGAAAACATACCTGTATCAGTATGACTACGGTATATAACTATTTATCTGAAAACATACCTGTATCAGTATGACTACGGTATATAACTATTTATCTGAAAACATACCTGTATCAGTATGACTACGGTATATAACTATTTATCTGAAAACATACCTGTATCAGTATGACTACGGTATATAACTATTTATCTGAAAACATACCTGTATGTATTAACCCATTCTGGGGCGGGAACCCCTTTTTGGTGTTAGCATCATGTCGTGCTTTAGCTATTGAAAAATAGCAGATCTACAAGCTCATAGCATGCCACCGAGTGGCGCGCTACGAGCTTGTAGGTCTGCTATTTTTGAAAAATCGAAGGACGGCTGACATGGAAACATAGCTTTTTCAGAAAACTGTCAGGATGTAGAAGACATTTTTAGAATCTGATCTCAGGTCAGAATGAAAACTGTCAGGATGTAGAAGACATTTGTAGAATCTGATCTCAGGTCAGAATGAAAACTGTCAGGATGTAGCCTCGATAGCCAGGCTTTCATTTCGTCTGCGCGAAAGATGAAAGCCTGGAAAAAGCCGTGGGCTGAACAAGTCTAAAAGTGGGAGTCAACCCTTCCGGGTGGGCGTCGCTCTAAATGATGTGACGTAGCGCTGCACTAGGGGGGAGAGGAGGGGCCGGGGGTGACGGACAGATCGATGAGATCCAATCAGGGTGCGCGCATTTCTGAGGCGCGACCCGCCCCTCTAGACGAGAAATGTCTCGCTCTGGGTCAGGCTAGTCAGGATGTAGAAGAACATTTGTAGAATCTGATCTCGGGTCAGAATGAAAACTGTCAGGATGTAGAAGACATTTGTAGAATCTGATCTCAGGTCAGAATGAAAACTGTCAGGATGTAGAAGACATTTGTAGAATCTGATCTCAGGTCAGAATGAAAACTGTCAGGATGTAGAAGACATTTGTAGAATCTGATCTCAGGTCAGAATGAAAACTGTCAGGATGTAGAAGACAATTGTTGAATCTGATCTCAGGTCAGAATGAAAACTGTCAGGATGTAGAAGACATTTGTAGAATCTGATCTCAGGTCAGAATGAAAACTGTCAGGATGTAGAAGACAATTGTTGAATCTGATCTCGGGTCAGAATGAAAACTGTCAGGATGTAGAAGACATTTGTAGAATCTGATCTCAGGTCAGAATGAAAACTGTCAGGATGTGGAAGACATTTGTAGAATCTGATCTCAGGTCAGAATGGGTTAAAGCATTATGTTATACTGTAGCTGTAGAAAAACAGTGAAAATGCTGCACGAATCTTTGAATATATTCTTTCAGAGCGAACGTTTTTAACCCATATCTTTGCTTCTGAGGGGTTCCGGGAATAACACATTTTCAGATGGGGGGGGGGTCGATTACATATCATTTTTGGGGTCCTTGACATGAAATATTAAGCACAAACTGTCAGGATTTAGAAGACTTTTTATTTTTAAATGTATTTCGACGTCAGGCCTGAATGGGTTAAGTTTGAGTTGTTGTATTGTCAGGTCAAAATAATGCCATAATACATTTATAGCTGCTCCAAGCTATACCACATTCCCTCCTGATCACCCCTCACTTCACACACTTTTTTTCATTTCATATCAAAGCAGGGAATCATAGCTTCAAATGGACATATTGGTTGTTCAGTTTGACCCACCAGTTTTGGAGATATGGCTTATAGAGTAATGTCTGGCAGAGAAACAGTGAGTTGAGAAAACAGGCTTGAAAGGTTCACTTCTGTGGTCTCTAACATTACAATAGCTACATGTTTAAGCATTTTCTTCATATTTACATGTCAATTTCAGCTTTGACACTTATTTCAGACTTGCTGTAGTATGTGAAGAGTCTGCCTGTGCTAAAAAAGTCTTTCTCCTCTGGTGAAAAGCTGGAATGTGCGCGATGGCAGTCTCTCAGTCAAATCTGGTCACTATTATTAACGCATTTGGGCCTGACGTCGAAAAAAAAATGTTTTTATTTTTAATTATTTTTTTCTGAAAAACATCATGTTTCTATATCAATGGTTCTCAATATTTCATGTCAAGCACCCCAAAAATTCATTGTAATTGGCCTCCGCCCCCCATCTGAAAATATGTAGTTCCAGGGACCCCTCAGAAGCAAAGATTTGAGTTAAAAAAAAGTTCGCTCTTAAAGAATATATATTCAAATATTTGCACTGCATTTTCCCGATTTTTCAATAGCTAAATTACATATAACATTATAAACAATGTTTAACCCATTCTGAACAGGAACCCATTTTGGTGTTAGCATCATGTCATGCTTTATCTATTGAAAAATAGCAGATCTACAAGCTCATAGCGCGCCACCGAGTGTGGGATCACTGGTTAGACTGGCATAGTGTCGACCCCTTACCCCTGTGTGGGATCACTGGTTAGACTGGCATAGTGTCGACCCCTTACCCCTGTGTGGGATCACTGGTTAGACTGGCATAGTGTTAACCCCTTCCTTACCCCTGTGTGGGATCACTGGTTAGACTGGCATAGTGTTAACCCCTTCCTTACCCCTGTGTGGGATCACTGGTTAGACTGGCATAGTGTCGACCCCTTACCCCTGTGTGGGATCACTGGTTAGACTGGCATAGTGTCGACCCCTTACCCCTGTGTGGGATCACTGGTTAGACTGGCATAGTGTCGACCCCTTACCCCTGTGTGGGATCACTGGTTAGACTGGCATAGTGTTAACCCCTTCCTTACCCCTGTGTGGGATCACTGGTTAGACTGGCATAGTGTTAACCCCTTCCTTACCCCTGTGTGGGATCACTGGTTAGACTGGCATAGTGTCGACCCCTTACCCCTGTGTGGGATCACTGGTTAGACTGGCATAGTGTCGACCCCTTACCCCTGTGTGGGATCACTGGTTAGACTGGCATAGTGTTAACCCCTTCCTTACCCCTGTGTGGGATCACTGGTTAGACTGGCATAGTGTTAACCCCTTCCTTACCCCTGTGTGGGATCACTGGTTAGACTGGCATAGTGTTAACCCCTTCCTTACCCCTGTGTGGGATCACTGGTTAGACTGGCATAGTGTCGACCCCTTACCCCTGTGTGGGATCACTGGTTAGACTGGCATAGTGTCGACCCCTTACCCCTGTGTGGGATCACTGGTTAGACTGGCATAGTGTCGACCCCTTACCCCTGTGTGGGATCACTGGTTAGACTGGCATAGTGTCGACCCCTTACCCCTGTGTGGGATCACTGGTTAGACTGGCATAGTCTCGACCCCTTACCCCTGTGTGGGATCACTGGTTATACTGGCATAGTGTCGACCCCTTACCCCTGTGTGGGATCACTGGTTAGACTGGCATAGTGTCGACCCCTTACCCCTGTGTGGGATCACTGGTTAGACTGGCATAGTGTCGACCCCTTACCCCTGTGTGGGATCACTGGTTAGACTGGCATAGTGTTAACCCCTTACCCCTGTGTGGGATCACTGGTTAGACTGCCATATTCACCGATACCGATATGACAGATACGGGCCGATACTGATTCCTTTCCGGTACCGATCCAGTATCGGGACTTCTCTAAATAGACACACAATGACTTGCAGACGGTCTGCTCCTCACCGTGTTCCCATAATGGATCTACTGATACTAGTGTTTTATTCACGGTCGTGTCGGTAGACTCCGTCTGTGCTCGTGCTCGCCGGCCGTATAATTCTCATGTCGAGGCGTCCCAGAGCCAGAGACACACCAGGTGTTGTTTTTTTGTTTTTTTTAAGATATTTGTTTTGCGGCTTACGCCTTTTATTGATTTTTGAAGGGACAGACAGTAGGCTGACAGGAAACGGGAGAGAGATGGGGGGATGACATGCAGTAAAGGCCGTGTCGGGTCCGGGAGTCGAACCCGCGGCACACTGCGACTGGATTACCAGTCCGGTGCCCAGACCGTTACGCTACGGCCTGGGCTACACCAGGTGTTGTTGTGTTCAGTTCAGTTCAGATGACGCAAAACTGATTTGAAACAAAGTCGTTTCTGTCGCAACTATTTCAGATTTTTAGAGGTTCCCCAAAAGGTGATCTAGCAGTTCAGATCACAAAGGCTGTGCTAGCCTGGTAGACCGCATGACAGGTCCCTAAAGGATATTTAATTATTTTTTAATATATTAACCCATTTTGGGGCGGGAACCCCTTTTGGTGTCAGCATTATGTTATGCTTTAGCTATTGAAAAATAGCAGACCTACAAGCTCGTAGCGCGCCACCGAGTGGCGCGCTACGAGCTTGTAGGTCTGTTTTTTTTATTTTTATCGAAGAACGACTGACATAGAAACATAGCTTTTTACAGAAAACTGTCAGGATGTAGAAGAACATTTTTAGAATCTGATCTCAGGTCAGATTGGGTTAAAATAAAAAACTAACTATTTTTGGCATCCGCCACTTGGATTAAAGGTGACTTGATTGATTGACATCAAAAGGGGTCGTTTGTGTCTGCTCAAACACGGGTGACAGCCGGAATGTAGACGGCACCCTGGTGAGCAGTGTGGGTTATAGCGCCCCCATGAGGAGGGGAGCAGTGTGGGTTATAGCGCCCCCACGAGGAGGTGAGCAGTGTGGGTTATAGCGCCCCCATGAGGAGGGGAGCAGTGTGGGTTATAGCGCCCCCACGAGGAGGTGAGCAGTGTGGGTTATAGCGCCCCCATGAGGAGGTGAGCAGTGTGGGTTATAGCGCCCCCATGAGGAGGGGAGCAGTGTGGGTTAGTGCCCCCAGCCTGTGTCCTCCATGAGGAGGAGGCCCAAAAACCTTCGGTGAGGCCTTTAGGGGGGCCATTCGAGCCGCAAGTGGAGCCTGCAGTTCTACCGTTACCCGGGTGGAGCCTGCAGAACCTCAAGAATCCACCACTCCTGAATGAAGTGTCTGGTTCTGGGAGTCTGGTGCAACGCACAGTTCCTCGCTGTGCTCCCACAGAGCCTAGTCCCTCCATGTGCCAGAATGGTACCTCTCAGTCCCGGCAGAGTAGTTCCGGAGTGGTTCCAAAGGATTGTGCGGCCCTGGTCTTTCCCTAGTGGGACTGATCGAGGGTAGCCTCGATATCCAGGCTTTCATTTTGTCTGCGCGAAAAATGAAAGCCTGGATTTACGCATGGGCTGCACTGGTCTAAAAGTGGGATCGCGCTAAATGATGTGAGGGTAGCTACTGGGACGTAAGTCGGGACTTAATCACTCCCGGCTGGGTCACCTGAGTGAGGGGTATGATGTTGGAGAGACCCGAAACCCCGATGACCTTGGGATACATCACTGAGGATACGTCCCAGGTGATGACCTTGGGATACATCACTGAGGATACGTCCCAGGTGATGACCTTGGGATACATCACTGAGGATACGTCCCAGGTGATGACCTTGGGATACATCACTGAGGATACGTCCCAGGTGATGACCTTGGGATACATCACTGAGGATACGTCCCAGGTGATGACCTTGGGATACATCACTGAGGATACGTCCCAGGTGATGACCTTGGGATACATCACTGAGGATACGTCCCAGGTGATGACCTTGGGATACATCACTGAGGATACGTCCCAGGTGATGACCTTGGGATACATCACTGAGGATACGTCCCAGGTGATGACCTTGGGATACATCACTGAGGATACGTCCCAGGTGATGACCTTGGGATACATCACTGAGGATACGTCCCAGGTGATGACCTTGGGATACATCACTGAGGATACGTCCCAGGTGCATCCATGCCATGTATTTTAGTTTCGTTCTAATAATATATGTATTATTAGTATATTCTCTAGGACAGGTTAACGATATGGTTTTGTTGTTTGTCGTTTCTCCTCACAGGAATGGCAGCCACCGTTCGCCTGCGATGTGGACAGACTGCAGTTCACACCACGCATCCAGAGACTCAACGAACTGGAGGTATTTAGGATTTATTCTTATTAATAATTATTAATTATTACACGTATACAAAGGCTCGATGAGTTGGACGTTTTGGGGTCCTTGCCATGAAAAGGTTTTCAAAAATGTAAACAAAAAAAAGCCACCACTCTGCTGAAGGATTTAGCCATTCATTAACCCATTCTGACCTGAGATCAGATTCATACGATGTTTCCACTGGACACACACTGGTCTGATTAACCCATTCTGACCTGAGAACAGATTCTAAAAATGTCAGTCGTTCTTCGATTAAAAAAAAAATAGCAGACCTACAAGCTCGTAGCGCGCCACTCGGTGGCGCGCTATGAGCTTGTAGATCTGCTATTTTTAAATAGCTAAAGCACGACATGATGCTGACACCAAAACGGGTGCCCGGTCAGAATGGGTTAAACAAAACAAACACACTAATATATTAGTTAGAATGAACGGTAATTATACGGGGGGGGGGGGGGGGGGGGGGGGGGCAAGTGTACTTGCCCGACGGGCAACCCCTGAATAGAACACAAGTTTAGAATCATCATTTTCACTGACAAAAACAAATGGAAACTAAATGAAAATTAAGCTACGATGACTAAAACTAAGACTAAATATACTGACAATTTCGTTGACAAATAAAAACTAAAATGTTAGTAAGGGACTAGTGGACAAGAGATCCAGTATAAGTCATTTTACACTTGGTTGCATGCTGAAAAATAGCTGATCTACAAGCTCACAACGCGTCGCAACACGTTGCTATTTTCAGCAAGTGTAAAAACACTCATTACGACGGCATCAAGACCCGCCAAAATACATTTTAGTCGACTAAATCAACTAGATTTAGTCGACTAAAATCTTATGACATTTAGTCGACTAAAACTAGACTAACACTAAGACATTCCATTCCAGGTGACTAAAATGTGACTAAAACTAAATGAAGTTTCAGTCCAAAGACTATGACTAAAACTAAATGAAGTTTCAGTCCAAAGACTATGACTAAAACTAAAATAGAAATTTGCTGCCAAAAACAACACTGACACACAGTAAAATAGTATTTTATCGCGTTTTTACCATGAATCTAATTCAGTGTTCAAGGCTGAGATTGGAATAAATCGGTTATGGATGCAATGAACTCTACTGCTGAGAATAGGACTCTTTAGTTCACACTGTAACTAAACATTAAAGTCCCGTTTTGCTCCAGTCTATATAAACGTTACAAATTACCACTTTGTTTTTTAACCCATTATTATTATGTAATACTTTAGCTATTGAGAAATAGCAGATCTACAAGCTCATAGCGCCGCACCGAGTGGCGCGCTATTAGCTTGTAGATCTGCTATTTTTCGTGAAAATGTGGCGCAAATCTTTTGAAATATTCTTTCAGAGCGAAATGTTTTAAACCCATTTTAGGTGGGAACCCCTGTTGGTGTTAGCATTATGTTATGCTTTATCTATTGAAAAATAGCAGATCTACAAGCTCATAGCACGCCACCGAGCTTGTAGGTCTGCTATTTTTGAAAAATTCAAGAACGACTGACATAGAAACATAGCTTTTTCAGAAAACTGTCAGGATGTAGAAGACATTTTTAGAATATGAAAATGAAAATGAAATGAAAATGATGATATGGCGCAAATCTTTTGAAATATTCTTTCAGAGTGAAATGTTTTAAACCCATTTTAGGTGGGAACCCCTGTTGGTGTTAGCATCATGTCGTGCTTTAGCTATTGAAAAATAGCAGATCTACAAGCTCATAGCGCGCCACCGAGTGGCGCGAAGATCGAAGAGCGACTGACATCGAAGACATTTGTAGAATCTGATCTCGGGTCAGAATGAAACCTGTCAGGATGTAAAAGACATTATTAGAATCTGATCTCAGGTCAGAATGAAACCTGTCAGGATGTAGAAGACATTATTAGAATCTGATCTCAGGTCAGAATGAAACCTGTCGGGATGTAGAAGACATTATTAGAATCTGATCTCAGGTCAGAATGAAAACTGTCAGGACGGAGAAGACATTAGAATCTGATCTCAGGTCAGAATGGGTGTGGTCTCATTCTGTCTGTCCATCCTCGTCGTCGCGTCACATTTAGTTGGTTGCCAAAAAAGAAAAGCCTGCATTTGGTTCTTTGATGGAGTGTTTTTTTTCTAATAGCCATGACGCCACATCAAATGCAGGATATGGCATTACATTTATAATTGCTCTTATTTATCTAGGAAGTCGATGACATTAAATCAAATGTCGTCAATGCAAAGGTCACCGAGGCGAAGGTCGGCGCTAGTCAGCCCTCGCTGACTGTCTTTGACTTTCCTTCTGAAGCGTGTCATTAGATTAACCCGTTCTGACCTGAGATCAGATTCTAAAAAATGTCTTCTAAATCCTGACAGTTTTCTGAAAAAGATATGTTTCTGTGTCAGTCGTTCTTCGACTTTTCAAAAAATAGCAGATCTACAAGCTCGTAGCGCGCCACTCGGTGGCGCGCTATGAGCTTGTAGATCTGCTATTTTTCAATAGCTAAAGCATAGCATGATGCTAACACCAAAAGGGGTTCCCGTCCCAAAATAGCTTAAACTAGAACTGCACTCTGTCGAGTGCATACTTGCTTGTTGCACACTAGTAGGCCATAAATGGCCAACTAGTGCGCAAGCAGAGCGCGCAAGTACATTCGACCTCTACAAACTGTCAAATCTCAGTTTCTCTGTGAAGGAACGTTTGAAATGTTGAATTATTAGGTTTAACTATTTGCTACCTATACCTACTTTATGCATGTAACGTAATGACTACTTGTGCCTGATACGGCAGTGCTGCCAGATTACATAATATATAAAAATATCGTCATTACGTCACCATCGAAAACCAATTACACTCTGGATCCTTTAATCCACATCTTTATTACGTCATCATTGAGAGGCTAGTCATACAGATGTATGTAATCTGGCACCACTGCCGTATCGGGCACAGTTTGCTGGGACGGTGCGTACGCATCAAAAGTGGCGGGACGGCTGGGACGGTGCATACGAGCCCCGGGCGAAACTATTACTTTCGCGCTCTGCTTGCCCAAGTAATAACAACCTTTATCCTCTTTGTGTTTTAGACTCAGACTAGAGTTAAACGGGTTAAATAATAACCTTTATTCTCCTTGTGTTTTAGGCTCAGACTAGAGTTAAACGGGTTAAATAATAACCTTTATTCTCCTTGTGTTTTAGGCTCAGACTAGAGTTAAACGGGTTAAATAATAACCTTTATTCTCCTCCTTGTGTTTTAGACTCAGACTAGAGTTAAACGGGTTAAATAATAACCTTTATTCTCCTTGTGTTTTAGGCTCAGACTAGAGTTAAACGGGTTAAATAACAACCTTTATTCTCCTCCTTGTGTTTTAGGCTCAGACTAGAGTTAAACGTGTTAAATAATAACCTTTATTCTCCTCCTTGTGTTTTAGACTCAGACTAGAGTTAAATGGGTTAAATAATAACCTTTATTCTCCTCCTTGTGTTTTAGGCTCAGACTAGAGTTAAATGGGTTAAATAATAACCTTTATTCTCCTCCTTGTGTTTTAGGCTCAGACTAGAGTTAAACGGGTTAAATAACCTTTATTCTCCTCCTTGTGTTTTAGACTCAGACTAGAGTTAAATGGGTTAAATAATAACCTTTATTCTCCTCCTTGTGTTTTAGGCTCAGACTAGAGTTAAACGGGTTAAATAACCTTTATTCTCCTCCTTGTGTTTTAGACTCAGACTAGAGTTAAATGGGTTAAATAATAACCTTTATTCTCCTCCTTGTGTTTTAGGCTCAGACTAGAGTTAAACGGGTTAAATAATAACCTTTATTCTCCTCCTTGTGTTTTAGGCTCAGACTAGAGTTAAACGGGTTAAATAATAACCTTTATTCTCCTTGTGTTTTAGGCTCAGACTAGAGTTAAACGGGTTAAATAATAACCTTTATTCTCCTTGTGTTTTAGGCTCAGACTAGAGTTAAATGGGTTAAATAATAACCTTTATTCTCCTTGTGTTTTAGGCTCAGACTAGAGTTAAACGGGTTAAATAATAACCTTTATTCTCCTCCTTGTGTTTTAGACTCAGACTAGAGTTAAATGGGTTAAATAACAACCTTTATTTTCCTCCTTGTGTTTTAGACTCAGACTAGAGTTAAATGGGTTAAATAATAACCTTTATTCTCCTTGTGTTTTAGGCTCAGACTAGAGTTAAATGGGTTAAATAATAACCTTTATTCTCCTCCTTGTGTTTTAGGCTCAGACTAGAGTTAAACGGGTTAAATAACCTTTATTCTCCTCCTTGTGTTTTAGACTCAGACTAGAGTTAAATGGGTTAAATAATAACCTTTATTCTCCTCCTTGTGTTTTAGGCTCAGACTAGAGTTAAACGGGTTAAATAATAACCTTTATTCTCCTTGTGTTTTAGGCTCAGACTAGAGTTAAACGGGTTAAATAATAACCTTTATTCTCCTCCTTGTGTTTTAGACTCAGACTAAAGTTAAACGGGTTAAATAATAACCTTTATTCTCCTTGTGTTTTAGGCTCAGACTAGAGTTAAATGGGTTAAATAATAACCTTTATTCTCCTCCTTGTGTTTTAGGCTCAGACTAGAGTTAAACTCAACTTTCTGGATCAAATCGCCAAGTTCTGGGAGCTTCAAGGATGCACTCTGAAGATCCCCCACGTGGAGAGAAAGATCCTGGACCTGTACCAACTCAACAAGGTACGTTAGACTGATCCTGGATCTGTACCAACTCAACAAGGTACGTTAGACTGATCCTGGACCTGTACCAACTCAACAAGGTACGTTAGACTGATCCTGGACCTGTACCAACTCAACAAGGTACGTTAGACTGATCCTGGACCTGTACCAACTCAACAAGGTACGTTAGACTGATCCTGGACCTGTACCAACTCAACAAGGTACGTTAGACTGATCCTGGACCTGTACTAGAGACTGATCCTGGATCTGTACTAGAGACAGATCCTGGATCTGTACTAGAGACAGATCCTGGATCTGTACTAGAGACAGATCCTGGATCTGTACTAGAGACAGATCCTGGACCTGTACTAGAGACAGATCCTGGACCTGTACTAGAGACTGATCCTGGACCTGTACTAGAGACTGATCCTGGACCTGTACTAGAGACTGATCCTGGACCTGTACCAGCTCAACAAGGTACTTTAGACTGATCCTGGATCTGTACATTTTTTAATAGTTCAAATGTCCAGTCTATAAGCTCACAACGTGTTAATGTAGATTGGCTAGTTGAACTATTCAAAAATGTTTTTCAAAATAGTAAAAAAAAACGAAAATAGAGCCCTATGACTAAAACTAAAATCACAATAACTGATGATGAAAATAGAGCCCTATGACTAAAACTAAAATCACAATAACTGATGATGAAAATAGAGCCCTATGACTAAAACTAAAATCACAATAACTGATGATGAAAATAGAGCCCTTTGACTAAAACTAAAATCACATAACTGAAGATGAAAATAGAGCCCTATGACTAAAACTAAAATCACAATAACTGAAGATGAAAATAGAGCCCTTTGACTAAAACTAAAATCACAATAACTGAAGATGAAAATAGAGCCCTATGACTAAAACTAAAATCACAATAACTGAAGATGAAAATAGAGCCCTATGACTAAAACTAAAGTCACAATAACTGAAGATGAAAATAGAGCCCTTTGACTAAAACTAAAATCACAATAACTGAAGATGAAAATAGAGCCCTTTGACTAAAACTAAAATCACAATAACTGAAGATGAAAATAGAGCCCTTTGACTAAAACTAAAATCACAATAACTGAAGATGAAAATAGAGCCCTATGACTAAAACTAAAATCACAATAACAGATGAAAATAGAGCCCTTTGACTAAAACTAAAATCACAATAACTGATGAAAATAGAGCCCTTTGACTAAAACTAAAATCACAATAACTGAAGATGAAAATAGAGCCCTATGACTAAAACTAAAATCACAATAACTGAAGATGAAAATAGAGCCCTTTGACTAAAACTAAAATCACAATAACAGATGAAAATAGAGCCCTTTGACTAAAACTAAAATCACAATAACTGATGATGAAAATAGAGCCCTATGACTAAAACTAAAATCACAATAACTGAAGATGAAAATAGAGCCCTATGACTAAAACTAAAATCACAATAACTGATGATGAAAATAGAGCCCTTTGACTAAAACTAAAATCACAATAACTGAAGATGAAAATAGAGCCCTTTGACTAAAACTAAAATCACAATAACTGAAGATGAAAATAGAGCCCTTTGACTAAAACTAAAATCACAATAACTGAAGATGAAAATAGAGCCCTTTGACTAAAACTAAAATCACAATAACTGAAGATGAAAATAGAGCCCTATGACTAAAACTAAAATCACAATAACTGAAGATGAAAATAGAGCCCTATGACTAAAACTAAAATCACAATAACTGAAGATGAAAATAGAGCCCTATGACTAAAACTAAAATCACAATAACTGATGATGAAAATAGAGCCCTATGACTAAAACTAAAATCACAATAACTGATGATGAAAACATGCACAATGCAACAACACTACAACACTGGAATATATTTCTACTTTTTTCTATATATTTGGCCACAAGGCCCTTAAATATGTATGTGCACTGTTGTTCTTAAATACTGTTTTTTAATTTTGATGGCTTTTTTATGGTTAAATCACTGTTTTACTTTATTTATTTCACTGTTCAACAGCGTTTTCTCCATAGCCACCTCTTACATTATCTAGACTGCTGGTAGTAACGGGTTATTACATGTCATATGGTACCCTGTCATTGGCTTATTGAGAGCCCAACCTGTATATAGGACATGCCCAAATGCTACCACTCATGACTCTGATGAAGACCGCAATGTGGAAACGTTAGTCGTTTTGTATACTCAGCACCTACATAAAAGGCTCTAAATGTCCGTGCTGCTCCAGTCTCTTCTCCTTATGCAACTTTGATGTCCTTATTGCACCTGTGGGCGGCGGTGGCTCAGGGGTAGAGTGCCTGGACGGTAACCGTAAGGTTGCCAGTTCGAACCCGGGCTCCCCCAGAGTTACTGTCGAAGTGTCCTTGAGCAAGACACTGAACCCCTAATTGCTCCCGATGTGCTGGTTGGTGCCTTGCATGGTTTCCGCTGCCATCGGTGTGTGAATGTGTGTGTGAATGGGTGAATGTAATGCACAATCTCTGTAAAGCGCCTTGGATAAAGGCGCTATATAAATGCACCATTTACCATTCACCATTTTACCTGTGAAGCACCGGATCAGCCGTTTCAGGCTTGAGGCGCGTTGGTAGACTCCCTTTCTATCTGGAATATATTTCTGTTTCTTGTTCAATTTGTTGGACATTTGACACAAAACCTACGTTGTTTCCAGAAAACTAAATGAGCTAAACATTGAAAACATACACAATGCTGCTCTATACTGTGTTATACTGGAATGTATCCTGGTGATTGCATGATATAATGCATGATATATTCAAAATCGTCCATAACAATCGGTCTCAAAATAATCCAGATTGTCTTCACAGATATTGATGATGCAATTTACAAAGTTGTGTCGTCAACGACTTGACTTTTGTTCTGTGCATTTCTAACGTTTGAAGGCGGCATAATAACCTTTATAATATCGGCAGATATGACCCTGCAAATAATCGTAGATCAGATATCGGTCGTCATTTCATAATCGTGCACCCCTAGATATATTATCTGTTTTTACGTTTCCAGTTGGTCGATGAAGAAGGAGGCTTTGAGATGGTGTCAACCAGTGTTTTTGGCAGCAAATTTCTATTTTAGTTTTAGTCATATAGTCTCCTGAATAGTTTTCACTTAGTCTTAGTCACATTTTAGTCACCTGGAATGTATTAGTGCTAGTCTAGTTTTAGTCGACTAAATCTACAGGTGATTTAGTCGACTGAAATTTATTTTTGCGGCCCTTGTTGCCGTCATAATGACTTATTTTACCCTTGATCTTGTAGATCAGCTATTTTCAGCACGCAACCAAGTGTAAAATGACTTATACTGGATCTCTTGTCCACTAGTCCCTTCCTAACATTTTAGTCTAGTTTTTTTTTGTTGACGAAATTGTCAGTATATTTAGTCTTAGTTTTAGTCACCATAGCATAGTTTTAATTTAGTTTACATTTAGTTTTCTTCAGTGGAAAAAGGTAGTCGACGAACATTTTTCGTCTTAGTTTTAGTCGACGAAAACAACACTGGTGTTGAATATTCATGATGTATTTATTATATTGTTTCCAGTTGGTGTGAATATTCATGATGTATTTATTATATTGTTTCCAGTTGGTGTGAATATTCATGATGTATTTATTACATTGTTTCCAGTTGGTGTGAATATTCATGATGTATTTATTATATTGTTTCCAGTTGGTGTGAATATTCATGATGTATTTTATTATATTGTTTCCAGTTGGTGTGAATATTCATGATGTATTTATTATATTGTTTCCAGTTGGTGTGAATATTCATGATGTATTTATTATATTGTTTCCAGTTGGTGTGAATATTCATGATGTATTTTATTATATTGTTTCCAGTTGGTGTGAATATTCATGATGTATTTATTATATTGTTTCCAGTTGGTGTGAATATTCATGATGTATTTATTATATTGTTTCCAGTTGGTGTGAATATTCATGATGTATTTATTATATTGTTTCCAGTTGGTGGAGGAGGAAGGGGGATTTGAGACGGTGTGCAGAGACCGGCGCTGGAGTAAGATCTCTGTGAAGATGGGCTTCGCGTCGGGGAAGGCCATCGGATCGCACCTCAGGGCTCACTACGAACGCATCCTGTACCCCTACAACCTGTTCAGGACCGGGGCCAATCTACCCGTAGGTTACAACCACACTACACCACACTATACCACACTACGAACGCATCCTGTACCCCTACAACCTGTTCAGGACCGGGGCCAATCTACCCGTAGGTTACAACCACACTACACCACACTATACCACACTACGAACGCATCCTGTACCCCTACAACCTGTTCAGGACCGGGGCCAATCTACCCGTAGGTTACAACCACACTACACCACACTACACCACACTACACCACACTACGAACGCATCCTGTACCCCTACAACCTGTTCAGGACCGGGGCTAATCTACCCGTAGGTTACAACCACACTACACCACACTACACCACACTACGAACGCATCCTGTACCCCTACAACCTGTTCAGGACCGGGGCCAATCTACCCGTAGGTTACAACCACACTACACCACACTACACCACACTACGAACGCATCCTGTACCCCTACAACCTGTTCAGGACCGGGGCCAATCTACCCGTAGGTTACAACCACACTACACCACACTACACCACACTAAACCACACTACACCACACTACACCACACTACACCACACTACACCACACTACACCACACTACGAACGCATCCTGTACCCCTACAACCTGTTCAGGACCGGGGCCAATCTACCCGTAGGTTACAACCACACTACACCACACTATACCACACTACACCACACTACACCACACTACGAACGCATCCTGTACCCCTACAACCTGTTCAGGACCGGGGCTAATCTACCCGTAGGTTACAACCACACTACACCACACTACACCACACTACGAACGCATCCTGTACCCCTACAACCTGTTCAGGACCGGGGCTAATCTACCCGTAGGTTACAACCACACTACACCACACTATACCACACTACACCACACTACGAACGCATCCTGTACCCCTACAACCTGTTCAGGACCGGGGCTAATCTACCCGTAGGTTACAACCACACTACACCACACTACACCACACTACACCACACTACGAACACATCCTGTACCCCTACAACCTGTTCAGGACCGGGGCTAATCTACCCGTAGGTTACAACCACACTATACCACACCAAACCACACTACGAACCCCTGGAACAACATATTTTGAGGGCGGCCAAATACATGTAATTTTGGGGGTCTTTGACATGAAAAACTTTGAGAACGTTGAGAGAAAAGTTAAACATTATAATAACTTGTGGTTGAGTTTGGAACAAAATGGACGCTTGAAATGAACTGGATACTTTGTATGTGTTATGGCTGGTTTCACGACCTCACAAAGCAGACTCATGGGCCTTGTGAATTCTGGTTTCACGACCTCACAAAGCAGACTCATGGGCCTTGTGAATTCTGGTTTCACGACCTCACAAAGCAGACTCATGGGCCTTGTGAATTCTGGTCTCACGACCTCACAAAGCAGACTCATGGGCCTTGTGAATTCTGGTCTCACGACCTCACAAAGCAGACTCATGGGCCTTGTGAATTCTGGTTTCACGACCTCACAAAGCAGACTCATGGGCCTTGTGAATTCTGGTCTCACGACCTCACAAAGCAGACTCATGGGCCTTGTGAATTCTGGTCTCACGACCTCACAAAGCAGACTCATGGGCCTTGTGAATTCTGGTTTCACGACCTCACAAAGCAGACTCATGGGCCTTGTGAATTCTGGTTTCACGACCTCACAAAGCAGACTCATGGGCCTTGACAGAATCTTAACCAGTTCTCTCTTGGCCTGATGACGATCGCAGCCTAATTCTAATGTGCTCCTCGTGGCTGCTTCCCTTGTTCTAGTGTCCCCACCGTCACCACCACCACAACAGAATGCATTGCTCTTCCCTTGTTCTAGTGTCCCCACCGTCACCACCACCACAACAGAATGCATTGCTCTTCCCTTGTTCTAGTGTCCCCACCACAACAACAACAACAACAGAATGCATTGCTCTGGACATTCACCCAGATGCAACTCAGCCAAAAGGTGATTGTTACGCACCATGACAATTCAGGAGCACGCAAGCAACCGTTCCTCACCCAGGAATCAGCCCAGCTCCTAATCCAGACAACAGTCTTGTCAAAACTCGACTATTGTAACTCCCTCCTTACTGGCCTACCAGCATGTGCACTTAAGCCTCTCCAGCTGATCCAAAATGCCGCAGCTCGCTTGGTCTTCAACCAGACAAAGTTCTCACATGACTCCCCCCTGCTCCGCTCCCTCCACTGGCTCCCGGTCGCTGCCCGCACAGAATACAAAACTCTGATGCTGGCATTCAAAGCAACCAAAGGTATGGCTCCCCCATATCTTGCAAGTATGATTGAACCCTACAAACCCTCCCGCGCACTCAGATCAGCCAACGCAGGGAAGCTGGAAGTACCCTCACTAAAAACGCCGGGACAACGCTCCACACGTCCCAAACTCTTCTCCCTTCTGGCTCCAAAACTGTGGAATGCACTTCCCATTGCAGTCAGAACTGCAGCATCACTCCCAATCTTCCACCGTAGACTGAAAACCCACCTTTTCAGACTCCATCATGGCCCATAGCACTTACCCTAACCCCTTAAATAGCATTTCTGTTGACTTAGATAGCATTTGACACAGACTTATAGCACGTTATGTAGACAGCACTATAATTGTATTGTATATAGTCATAGCACGCCATAATACATATGTATAGCATAGTAGTAAATATGTATAGTTTATATGTATAGTGTATGTATAGTTTCATTATATAGATATTCCACTGTTACTTTCTTAGCTTACGCATGTTTCATGATAAATGCTTTTATGTGATGTATTCCCATGCTTTTTGTTCTTGCTTAATGTAAGTCGCTCTGGATTAAGAGCGTCTGCTAAATGCCTACATTGTAAATTGTAAATTGTTCACACTGAGAGAACATGTGGGAGCAGAGCGACGGAGACAGGCTGAAGTCAAGGCCCCGTTCACACTGAGAGAACATGTGGAGCAGAGCGACTGAGACGGGCTGCAGTCAAGGCCCCGTTCACACTGAGAGAACATGTGGTGCAGAGCGACGGAGACAGGCTGAAGTCAAGGCCCCGTTCACACTGAGAGAACATGTGGAGCAGAGCAACTGAGACGGGCTGAAGTCAAGGCCCCGTTCACACTGAGAGAACATGTGGGAGCAGAGCAACTGAGACGGGCTGCAGTCAAGGCCCCGTTCACACTGAGAGAACATGTGGAGCAGAGCGACGGAGACGGGCTGAAGTCAAGGCCCCGTTCACACTGAGAGAACATGTGGAGCAGAGCGACTGAGACAGGCTGAAGTCAAGGCCCCGTTCACACTGAGAGAACATGTGGAGCAGAGCGACTGAGACAGGCTGAAGTCAAGGCCCCGTTCACACTGAGAGAACATGTGGAGCAGAGCGACTGAGATAGGCTGAAGTCAAGGCCCCGTTCACACTGAGAGAACATGTGGAGCAGAGCGACTGAGATAGGCTGAAGTCAAGGCCCCGTTCACACTGAGAGAACATGTGGAGCAGAGCGACGGAAGCCCATCACACACCGGGTGCGCAGCGACTCGGCACAGGCGTTGCTGTGCGGTAACGCCTGGAAAATAGAACTGGTTTCTATCGGAGCGTCAGGCGAGGCGTCAGCGCGCGTCGGACGCCGCCGGTGTGCGATAGGTTCATTGAAAATAACGGAGGCGGCTGTTTTGACGCGGGGCGTTCGCAGACGGTGTGTGGGGGGCTTCAGACAGGCTGAAGTCAAGGCCCCGTTCACACTGAGAGAACATGTGGTGCAGAGCGACTGAGACAGGCTGAAGTCAAGGCCCCGTTCACACTGAGAGAACATGTGGAGCAGAGCGACGGAGACAGGCTGAAGTCAAGGCCCTGTTCACACTGAGAGAACATGTGGGAGCAGAGCGACGGAGACAGGCTGAAGTCAAGGCCCTGTTCACACTGAGAGAACATGTGGGAGCAGAGCGACGGAGACAGGCTGAAGTCAAGGCCCCGTTGTTCACACTGTCTCCATGATGTGTTTTCTCCCACAGAAGGCGACCTTGACCAACGACAAGAAGGACAAGGTGTACAAGCCTCACGACCTTCCTCAGCGCCAGTCTGTGCAGCCGGTGGAGACCTGCAGCATCGCCCGACGCTCCAAGAGGGTCCGAGCAGAGGTGGGTTCTGTTTGGAGGGACACAAGTGTGTGTGTGTGTGTGTGTGTGTGTGTGTGTGTGTGTGTGTGAGCGTGAATGGGTGAATGTAATGCACAATCTATGTAATGTGCCTTGGATAAAGGCACTATATAAATGCACCATTTATGAAACATTCTATATGCATTTATCAATTCTTCACTGTCTGTCTCTCTCTGTCTGTCTCACTGCCTGTCTGTCTCTCTCTCTGTCTCTCTACCTGTCTCTCTGTCTGTCTGTCTGTCTGTCTCTCTGCCCGTCTGTCTGTCTCTCTCTGTGTCTCTCTGTCTCTCTGTCTGTCTGTCTCTGTCTCTCTACCTGTCTCTCTGCCTGTCTGTCTGTCTACCTGTCTCTGTCTGTCTGTCTCTGCCTGTCTCTCTGTCTGTTTGTCTCTCTGCCTGCCTGTCTGTCTGTCAGATGGGATCTGTTAAAACCGAGCCGGATGACGAAGACTGCGAGAACCGTCCTAATCTCAGGAGGAGGATGGGGATCTATGTGGCCAAGCCTGAGCCCGGTAAGAAGAGAGAGTTGGAACTGTAGAGTGGTTCTGATGTATTTAACCCATTTGGGGGCGGGAACCCCTTTTGGTGTTGGCATTATGTTATGCTTTAGCTATTTGAGCTTGTAGGTCTGCTATTTTTTTTTAATGGAAGAACCACTGACATAGAAACATAGCTTTTTCAGAAAACTGTCGGGATGTAGAAGACATTTATAGAATCTGATCCCCAGGTCAGAATGGGTTAATATTCTGAACTGTGTTGACACCTACACAATGTTAGGTCATGGTCCGTAACCTCTGTGTTGACACCTACACAATGTTGGGTCATGGTCCATAACCTCTGTGTGGACACCTACACAATGTTGGGTCATGGTCCGTAACCTCTGTGTGGACACCTACACAATGTTGGGTCATGGTCCGTAACCTCTGTGTGGACACCTACACAATGTTGGGTCATGGTCCGTAACCTCTGTGTGGACACCTACACAATGTTGGGTCATGGTCCATAACCTCTGTGTGGACACCTACACAATGTTGGGTCATGGTCCATAACCTCTGTGTGGACACCTACACAATGTTGGGTCATGGTCCGTAACCTCTGTGTTGACACCTACACAATGTTGGGTCATGGTCCATAACCTCTGTGTGGACACCTACACAATGTTGGGTCATGGTCCGTAACCTCTGTGTGGACACCTACACAATGTTGGGTCATGGTCCGTAACCTCTGTGTGGACACCTACACAATGTTGGGTCATGGTCCGTAACCTCTGTGTGGACACCTACACAATGTTGGGTCATGGTCCGTAACCTCTGTGTGGACACCTACACAATGTTGGGTCATGGTCCATAACCTCTGTGTGGACACCTACACAATGTTGGGTCATGGTCCGTAACCTCTTTGTGGACACCTACAGGTCCTACACAATGTTCCGTAACCCTCTCTGTTCTCCTTTCAGTGAGAGTGGACGTCATGGAGGTGAAACAGGAACCTCTGAGTGTGAAGATTGAAGATCCAGTCGACGACAAAGAGTTGTTGCAGCCCAAGAAGAACGATACTGGAGTGAGTAAAAGGAAGGCTGTTCATTTTAGTATGTAACGGATATGATGTTGTCCCTCAGAATGTTTACTTTACATCAGAGCTCCAGTGTAGTTCTGTAGTTCTGTATTCTGTAGTTCTGTATTCTGTAGTTCTGTAGTTCTGTAGTTCTGTATTCTGTAGTTCTGTATTCTGTAGTTCTGCACGTCTAACATAATGTGTGTAATGTTTGACCTCGATGCACTTCCTGCTCTGTGTGTCTCTTGTTGTCATACAGTCTGGAGCAACGGAAGCTCTGATCATGAGTAAAATATAAATGCTTCCGTCGTACAGTCTGGAGCAACGGAAGCTCTGATCATGAGTCAAATATAAATGCTTCCGTCGTACAGTCTGGAGCAACGGAAGCTCTGATCATGAGTAAAATATAAATGCTTCCGTCATACAGTCTGGAGCAACAGAAGCTCTGATCATGAGTAAAATATAAATGCTTCCGTCATACAGTCTGGAGCAACGGAAGCTCTGATCATGAGTAAAATATAAATGCTTCCGTCATACAGTCTGGAGCAACGGAAGCTCTGATCATGAGTAAAATATAAATGCTTCCGTCGTACAGTCTGGAGCAACGGAAGCTCTGATCACGAGTAAAATATAAATGCTTCCGTCGTACAGTCTGGAGCAACGGAAGCTCTGATCACGAGTAAAATATAAATGCTTCCGTCGTACAGTCTGGAGCAACGGAAGCTCTGATCACGAGTAAAATATAAATGCTTCCGTCGTACAGTCTGGAGCAACGGAAGCTCTGATCACGAGTAAAATATAAATGCTTCCGTCGTACAGTCTGGAGCAACGGAAGCTCTGATCACGAGTAAAATATAAATGCTTCCGTCGTACAGTCTGGAGCAACGGAAGCTCTGATCATGAGTAAAATATAAATGCTTCCGTCATACAGTCTGGAGCAACAGAAGCTCTGATCATGAGTAAAATATAAATGCTTCCGTTATACAGTCTGGAGCAACGGAAGCTCTGATCACGAGTAAAATATAAATGCTTCCGTCATACAGTCTGGAGCAACGGAAGCTCTGATCATGAGTAAAATATAAATGCTTCCGTCGTACAGTCTGGAGCAACGGAAGCTCTGATCATGAGTAAAATATAAATGCTTCCGTCATACAGTCTGGAGCAACGGAAGCTCTGATCATGAGTAAAATATAAATGCTTCCGTCGTACAGTCTGGAGCAACGGAAGCTCTGATCATGAGTAAAATATAAATGCTTCCGTCGTACAGTCTGGAGCAACGGAAGCTCTGATCACGAGTAAAATATAAATGCTTCCGTCATACAGTCTGGAGCAACGGAAGCTCTGATCATGAGTAAAATATAAATGCTTCCGTCGTACAGTCTGGAGCAACGGAAGCTCTGATCATGAGTAAAATATAAATGCTTCCGTCGTACAGTCTGGAGCAACGGAAGCTCTGATCACGAGTAAAATATAAATGCTTCCGTCATACAGTCTGGAGCAACGGAAGCTCTGATCACGAGTAAAATATAAATGCTTCCGTCATACAGTCTGGAGCAACGGAAGCTCTGATCACGAGTCAAATATAAATGCTTCCGTCGTACAGTCTGGAGAAACGTCTGATAGGTGCACCAGTACATGTGTCTGATGTGTCGTGTCCTCTGATAGGTGCACCAGTACATGTGTCTGATGTGTCGTGTCCTCTGATAGGTGGACCAGTACATGTGTCTGATGTGTGGGTGTGGCACGGCTGAGGACCGCCTCCTGCTGTGCGACGGCTGTGATGACAGCTATCACACCTTCTGCCTGATCCCACCCCTCCACGACGTGCCCAAGGGAGACTGGCGCTGCCCCAAGTGCCTGGCACAGGTGAGACTAGTTTTAGTTTGAGTCATGTCTGTTTTAGTCATGTTTTAGTCATGTTTCAGTCAAGGAGACTGGCGCTGGGGCACGGTGGCACAGTTGGTAGTGCTGTCGCCTCACAGCTATAGAAGGTCCTGGGTTCGATTCCCGCTCGGGACGCTGTGGGCGCTGGCGGCGTGTTTCCTCCTCCGCGTCATCAGTGCCCATACCCGAAGGCGGGGTTGGCGAAAAGGGCCTTTCTGTGTGGAGTTTGTAATGTTCTCCCCGTGTCCCCTAGGGTAGGTACCCTCACATGTTCTCCCCCCGTGTCCCCCTAGGGTAGGTACCCTCACAACAAAACATGCAGTAATCCTGGTCTCTAAACTGCCTCCCCCTGGCCAGCCGGGGCGCCTGATGGAGGGGAAAGGAACTGGTTGGAATAACGTGTTCCTTCCACGCGCTACGTCCAACCAGGGAAACTCCCCCCTGTCAGGTGTAAAGGAGCAACTTGGACACTCAAGTTCAAGTCCGTTGCTCTCCCCTTGTCCCCCATATATGGGGACTAGGTTGCTCTCCCCTTGTCCCCCATATATGGGGACTAGGTTGCTCTCCCCTTGTCCCCCATATATGGGGACTAGGTTGGTCTCCCCTTGTCCCCCATATATGGGGACTAGGTTGCTCTCCCCTTGTCCCCCATATATGGGGACTAGGTTGGTCTCCCCTTGTCCCCCATATATGGGGACTAGGTTGGTCTCCCCTTGTCCCCCATATATGGGGACTAGGTTGCTCTCCCCTTGTCCCCCATATATGGGGACTAGGTTGGTCTCCCCTTGTCCCCCATATATGGGGACTAGGTTGGTCTCCCCTTGTCCCCCATATATGGGGACTAGGTTGCTCTCCCCTTGTCCCCCATATATGGGGACTAGGTTGGTCTCCCCTTGTCCCCCATATATGGGGACTAGGTTGGTCTCCCCTTGTCCCCCATATATGGGGACTAGGTTGGTCTCCCCTTGTCCCCCATATATGGGGACTAGGTTGGTGGAGGGTGTGTAGAGCCCAGGATCACGTTAGATGATTGACACAGGGGTGAAAAATGGGTTACAAAATCGTGGGATAAAGAATATTTAAAGACAAAAAAAAGGAGCCTGGCGCAGGTGATTTTAGAAAAGAATCGTGAAAATTACGGCATAAATCTTTGAATACTGTATATATTCTTTCGGAATGCTTTTCTTTTTATTACAAGGTCAGGCCTAAATGGGTTAATCACATTTTAGTCACCTGGAATGTCTTAGTGTTGGTCTAGTTTTAGTCGGGAATGTTTTGGTTTTAGTTGGCTAAATATCATAAGATTTTAGTCGACTAAATCTACAGTTGATTTAGTCGAACAAAAATCTATCCAGGCGGGCCTTGATGCCGTCATAATGACTGTTTTTACACTTGCTGAAAATAGCCGATCTACAAGCTCACAACGCGAGCTTGTAGATCTGCTATTTTCAGCATGCAACCAAGTGTAAAATGACTTGCACTGGATCTCTTGTCCACTAGTCCCTTCCTAACATTTTAGTCTAGTTTTTATTTGTTGACGAAATTGTCAATACATTTAGTCTTAGTTTTAGTCGTCATAGCTTAGTGTTCATTTAGTTTTTATTTAGTTTTCGTCAGTGGAAAAAGGTAGTCGACGGACATCTTTCATCTTAGTTTTATCCCATTCTGAACGGGAACACATTTTGGTATTATCATCATGTGCTTTAGCTATTTAAAAATAGCAGATCTACAAGCTCTTAGCGCGCCACCGAGTGGCGCGCTAAGAGCTTGTAGGTCTGCTATTTTTGAAAAATCGAAGAACGACTGACATTTTTAGAATCTGATCTCAGGTCAGAATGGGTTAATCAGACCAGTGTGTGTCCAGTGGAAACCTCGTATGAATCTGATCTCGGGTCAGAATGGGTTAATCGACAAAAACAACACCTGCCACCCCCCCCTGTCAGTCAGTCAGTCAGTCTAGTCTTCCCCCTGAAGAGTTGATTTATTATTTACAACAACAGAAAAGGTCTCATATTTCTTCTCATGTGAAACGGACGGGGCTCTGGGGACCATCAACCCCTCCCTCTGGAGGCCGTGGCAATCATCTGAAAGGAGAGAAATATGTTTTTCACACTTTTGTTTTTTTTCTTTCATCCAATTAACCAGCAACCCCTGAACGACCCACACCCCCCCCCCCCCCACACACACACACACAATTCAATTCAATTCAAAGGGCTTTATTGGCATGAGAAAACATACTGTGACCGAGACCTGGTCTCTAGTCGGGGATAGTGCCGAAGAGGGAGTAGCGGAAGCCTCTCTCTTTGAGCGCAAGCGTGGAGCCGGCAGATCCTGGTATAGTGCGATAGTATATCCGAGGTCTGCTGTTGCTATCTGGTCCGTATTGCTGTTAGCTTAATCCGTCTGTAACTTGCGTAGGCTCTCATATTTATGTGTGTTGGGATGTCGGGGCGATGTTACCCTGACGTCCCGGTTATGATGTCAGAGAGGCACGTTTACATTGCCAAAGCAGAAAGAACAATACAACAATACAGCAATACAATCGAAACGAAAAGGATGTACATTTGAAGGTCAGAATCTTCCATAGATCAAATTCTATGTACCAAGGTCACTCGATGCAGGAATATACACAATGGTTAGTCTTTAGGGTGGTTGTGTTCCATTACACACACACACACACACACACACCAGAAGTGTAGAGTAGGGAAGGAGCTCGTTATTTTTTGTATTGATAACGATCACCTTATCGATCAGGCTTATCGAGACCACTATCGAACATTTTATATTATTTTGTGGAAAGACGGGAGACGATACATTCTAAACTGAACCAGTATCTTTTACTAAGGCCTTCAAATACAGTACTTTAATAACAGACGGAAGGCAATGGACCTTTTTTACCAATAAAATAACATTAAAGAAACTGTTAATGTGTGTACTGTCACTATAAGCTTATCGATACCGGGTACTGGATAAGCCCAAAGCTTATTGATACCGGGTACTGGATAAGCCCAAAGCTTATCGATACCGAGTACTGGATAAGCCCAAAGCTTATTGATACCGGGTACTGGATAAGCCCAAAGCTTATTGATACCGGGTACTGGATAAGCCCAAAGCTTATCGATACCGGGTACTGGATAAGCCCAAAGCTTATCGATACCGGGTACTGGATAAGCCCAAAGCTTATCGATACCGGGTACTGGATAAGCCCAAAGCTTATCGTTACCGGGTACTGGATAAGCCCAAAGCTTATCGATACCGGGTACTGGATAAGCCCAAAGCTTATCGGTACCGGGTACTGGATAAGCCCTTATGGATACCGGGTACTGGATAAGACCTTATGGATACCGGGTACTGGATAAGCCCTTATGGATACCGGGTACTGGATAAGCCCTTATGGATACCGGGTACTGGATAAGCCCTTATGGATACCGGGTACTGGATAAGACCTTATGGATACCGGGTACTGGATAAGCCCTTATGGATACCGGGTACTGGATAAGCCCTTAACGATACCGGGTACTGGATAAGACCTTATTGATACCGGGTACTGGATAAGCCCTTATTGATACCGGGTACTGGATAAGCCCTTATGGATACCGGGTACTGGATAAGCCCTTATGGATACCGGGTACTGGATAAGCCCTTATGGATACCGGGTACTGGATAAGACCTTATGGATACCGGGTACTGGATAAGACCTTATGGATACCGGGTACTGGATAAGCCCTTATGGATACCGGGTACTGGATAAGCCCTTATGGATACCGGGTACTGGATAAGCCCTTATGGATACCGGGTACTGGATAAGACCTTATGGATACCGGGTACTGGATAAGCCCTTATGGATACCGGGTACTGGATAAGCCCTTATGGATACCGGGTACTGGATAAGACCTTATGGATACCGGGTACTGGATAAGCCCTTATGGATACCATGGACAACATGATGACTGTTTGTGTTTATTTTCTATCCACAGGAATGTGGCAAACCTGCCGTGGCGTTCGGCTTCGAGCAGGCCAGCAGGAAGTACAACATCCGAGCCTTCGGAGACATGGCCGACTCCTTCAAGTCGGATTATTTCAACATGCCAGTCCATGTGAGTACGGGGTTAATGGGAGATATTTATATTAATATAATATTATGTTTCAACATGAGAGTACAGGGTTAATGGGAGATATTTATATTAATATAATATTATGTTTCAACATGCCAGTCCATGTGAGTCTCTAGATGGTTCCTACAGAGTAATGTTCTGTGTTCTCCAGATGGTTCCTACAGAGTAATGTTTGTGTTGTTCTCCAGATGGTTCCTACAGAGTAATGTTTGTGTTGTTGTTCTCCAGATGGTTCCTACAGAGTAATGTTTGTGTTGTTGTTCTCCAGATGGTTCCTACAGAGTAATGTTTGTGTTGTTCTCTAGATGGTTCCTACAGAGTAATGTTTGTGTTGTTGTTCTCTAGATGGTTCCTACAGAGTAATGTTTGTGTTGTTGTTCTCCAGATGGTTCCTACAGAGTAATGTTTGTGTTGTTCTCCAGATGGTTCCTACAGAGTAATGTTTGTGTTGTTCTCTAGATGGTTCCTACAGAGTAATGTTTGTGTTGTTGTTCTCTAGATGGTTCCTACAGAGTAATGTTTGTGTTGTTGTTCTCTAGATGGTTCCTACAGAGTAATGTTTGTGTTGTTCTCTAGATGGTTCCTACAGAGTAATGTTTGTGTTGTTCTCTAGATGGTTCCTACAGAGTAATGTTTGTGTTGTTGTTCTCCAGATGGTTCCTACAGAGTAATGTTTGTGTTGTTCTCTAGATGGTTCCTACAGAGTAATGTTTGTGTTGTTCTCTAGATGGTTCCTACAGAGTAATGTTTGTGTTGTTCTCTAGATGGTTCCTACAGAGTAATGTTTGTGTTGTTATCTAGATGGTTCCTACAGAGTAATGTTTGTGTTGTTGTTCTCTAGATGGTTCCTACAGAGTAATGTTTGTGTTGTTGTTCTCCAGATGGTTCCTACAGAGTAATGTTTGTGTTGTTGTTCTCTAGATGGTTCCTACAGAGTAATGTTTGTGTTGTTGTTCTCCAGATGGTTCCTACAGAGTAATGTTTGTGTTGTTCTCCAGATGGTTCCTACAGAGTAATGTTTGTGTTGTTCTCTAGATGGTTCCTACAGAGTAATGTTTGTGTTGTTGTTCTCTAGATGGTTCCTACAGAGTAATGTTTGTGTTGTTGTTCTCTAGATGGTTCCTACAGAGTAATGTTTGTGTTGTTCTCTAGATGGTTCCTACAGAGTAATGTTTGTGTTGTTGTTCTCTAGATGGTTCCTACAGAGTAATGTTTGTGTTGTTCTCTAGATGGTTCCTACAGAGTAATGTTTGTGTTGTTCTCTAGATGGTTCCTACAGAGTAATGTTTGTGTTGTTGTTCTCCAGATGGTTCCTACAGAGTAATGTTTGTGTTGTTCTCCAGATGGTTCCTACAGAGTAATGTTTGTGTTGTTCTCTAGATGGTTCCTACAGAGTAATGTTTGTGTTGTTGTTCTCTAGATGGTTCCTACAGAGTAATGTTTGTGTTGTTGTTCTCTAGATGGTTCCTACAGAGTAATGTTTGTGTTGTTGTTCTCTAGATGGTTCCTACAGAGTAATGTTTGTGTTGTTGTTCTCCAGATGGTTCCTACAGAGTAATGTTTGTGTTGTTGTTCTCTAGATGGTTCCTACAGAGTAATGTTTGTGTTGTTGTTCTCTAGATGGTTCCTACAGAGTAATGTTTGTGTTGTTGTTCTCTAGATGGTTCCTACAGAGTAATGTTTGTGTTGTTCTCTAGATGGTTCCTACAGAGTAATGTTTGTGTTGTTGTTCTCTAGATGGTTCCTACAGAGTAATGTTTGTGTTGTTCTCTAGATGGTTCCTACAGAGTAATGTTTGTGTTGTTGTTCTCTAGATGGTTCCTACAGAGTAATGTTTGTGTTGTTCTCTAGATGGTTCCTACAGAGTAATGTTTGTGTTGTTGTTCTCTAGATGGTTCCTACAGAGTAATGTTTGTGTTGTTGTTCTCTAGATGGTTCCTACAGAGTAATGTTTGTGTTGTTGCTCTCTAGATGGTTCCTACAGAGTAATATTTGTGTTGTTCTCTAGATGGTTCCTACAGAGTAATGTTTGTGTTGTTCTCTAGATGGTTCCTACAGAGTAATGTTTGTGTTGTTCTCTAGATGGTTCCTACAGAGTAATGTTTGTGTTGTTCTCCAGATGGTTCCTACAGAGTAATGTTTGTGTTGTTCTCCAGATGGTTCCTACAGAGTAATGTTTGTGTTGTTGTTCTCCAGATGGTTCCTACAGAGTAATGTTTGTGTTGTTGTTCTCTAGATGGTTCCTACAGAGTAATGTTTGTGTTGTTGTTCTCTAGATGGTTCCTACAGAGTAATGTTTGTGTTGTTCTCCAGATGGTTCCTACAGAGTAATGTTTGTGTTGTTCTCTAGATGGTTCCTACAGAGTAATGTTTGTGTTGTTCTCTAGATGGTTCCTACAGAGTAATGTTTGTGTTGTTCTCCAGATGGTTCCTACAGAGTAATGTTTGTGTTGTTCTCTAGATGGTTCCTACAGAGTAATGTTTGTGTTGTTCTCTAGATGGTTCCTACAGAGTAATGTTTGTGTTGTTCTCCAGATGGTTCCTACAGAGTAATGTTTGTGTTGTTGTTCTCTAGATGGTTCCTACAGAGTAATGTTTGTGTTGTTGTTCTCCAGATGGTTCCTACAGAGTAATGTTTGTGTTGTTGTTCTCTAGATGGTTCCTACAGAGTAATGTTTGTGTTGTTGTTCTCTAGATGGTTCCTACAGAGTAATGTTTGTGTTGTTGTTCTCTAGATGGTTCCTACAGAGTAATGTTTGTGTTGTTGTTCTCTAGATGGTTCCTACAGAGTAATGTTTGTGTTGTTGTTCTCTAGATGGTTCCTACAGAGTAATGTTTGTGTTGTTCTCCAGATGGTTCCTACAGAGTAATGTTTGTGTTGTTCTCTAGATGGTTCCTACAGAGTAATGTTTGTGTTGTTCTCTAGATGGTTCCTACAGAGTAATGTTTGTGTTGTTGTTCTCTAGATGGTTCCTACAGAGTAATGTTTGTGTTGTTGTTCTCTAGATGGTTCCTACAGAGTAATGTTTGTGTTGTTGTTCTCTAGATGGTTCCTACAGAGTAATGTTTGTGTTGTTCTCCAGATGGTTCCTACAGAGTAATGTTTGTGTTGTTCTCTAGATGGTTCCTACAGAGTAATGTTTGTGTTGTTCTCTAGATGGTTCCTACAGAGTAATGTTTGTGTTGTTCTCTAGATGGTTCCTACAGAGTAATGTTTGTGTTGTTGTTCTCCAGATGGTTCCTACAGAGTAATGTTTGTGTTGTTGTTCTCTAGATGGTTCCTACAGAGTAATGTTTGTGTTGTTGTTCTCTAGATGGTTCCTACAGAGTAATGTTTGTGTTGTTGTTCTCTAGATGGTTCCTACAGAGTAATGTTTGTGTTGTTGTTCTCTAGATGGTTCCTACAGAGTAATGTTTGTGTTGTTCTCTAGATGGTTCCTACAGAGTAATGTTTGTGTTGTTGTTCTCTAGATGGTTCCTACAGAGTAATGTTTGTGTTGTTCTCTAGATGGTTCCTACAGAGTAATGTTTGTGTTGTTGTTCTCTAGATGGTTCCTACAGAGTAATGTTTGTGTTGTTCTCTAGATGGTTCCTACAGAGTAATGTTTGTGTTGTTGTTCTCTAGATGGTTCCTACAGAGTAATGTTTGTGTTGTTGTTCTCTAGATGGTTCCTACAGAGTAATGTTTGTGTTGTTGCTCTCTAGATGGTTCCTACAGAGTAATATTTGTGTTGTTCTCTAGATGGTTCCTACAGAGTAATGTTTGTGTTGTTCTCTAGATGGTTCCTACAGAGTAATGTTTGTGTTGTTCTCTAGATGGTTCCTACAGAGTAATGTTTGTGTTGTTCTCCAGATGGTTCCTACAGAGTAATGTTTGTGTTGTTCTCCAGATGGTTCCTACAGAGTAATGTTTGTGTTGTTGTTCTCCAGATGGTTCCTACAGAGTAATGTTTGTGTTGTTGTTCTCTAGATGGTTCCTACAGAGTAATGTTTGTGTTGTTGTTCTCTAGATGGTTCCTACAGAGTAATGTTTGTGTTGTTCTCCAGATGGTTCCTACAGAGTAATGTTTGTGTTGTTCTCTAGATGGTTCCTACAGAGTAATGTTTGTGTTGTTGTTCTCTAGATGGTTCCTACAGAGTAATGTTTGTGTTGTTCTCTAGATGGTTCCTACAGAGTAATGTTTGTGTTGTTCTCCAGATGGTTCCTACAGAGTAATGTTTGTGTTGTTCTCTAGATGGTTCCTACAGAGTAATGTTTGTGTTGTTCTCTAGATGGTTCCTACAGAGTAATGTTTGTGTTGTTCTCCAGATGGTTCCTACAGAGTAATGTTTGTGTTGTTGTTCTCTAGATGGTTCCTACAGAGTAATGTTTGTGTTGTTGTTCTCCAGATGGTTCCTACAGAGTAATGTTTGTGTTGTTGTTCTCTAGATGGTTCCTACAGAGTAATGTTTGTGTTGTTGTTCTCTAGATGGTTCCTACAGAGTAATGTTTGTGTTGTTGTTCTCTAGATGGTTCCTACAGAGTAATGTTTGTGTTGTTGTTCTCTAGATGGTTCCTACAGAGTAATGTTTGTGTTGTTGTTCTCTAGATGGTTCCTACAGAGTAATGTTTGTGTTGTTCTCCAGATGGTTCCTACAGAGTAATGTTTGTGTTGTTCTCTAGATGGTTCCTACAGAGTAATGTTTGTGTTGTTCTCTAGATGGTTCCTACAGAGTAATGTTTGTGTTGTTGTTCTCTAGATGGTTCCTACAGAGTAATGTTTGTGTTGTTGTTCTCTAGATGGTTCCTACAGAGTAATGTTTGTGTTGTTGTTCTCTAGATGGTTCCTACAGAGTAATGTTTGTGTTGTTCTCCAGATGGTTCCTACAGAGTAATGTTTGTGTTGTTCTCTAGATGGTTCCTACAGAGTAATGTTTGTGTTGTTCTCTAGATGGTTCCTACAGAGTAATGTTTGTGTTGTTCTCTAGATGGTTCCTACAGAGTAATGTTTGTGTTGTTGTTCTCCAGATGGTTCCTACAGAGTAATGTTTGTGTTGTTGTTCTCTAGATGGTTCCTACAGAGTAATGTTTGTGTTGTTCTCTAGATGGTTCCTACAGAGTAATGTTTGTGTTGTTGTTCTCTAGATGGTTCCTACAGAGTAATGTTTGTGTTGTTGTTCTCTAGATGGTTCCTACAGAGTAATGTTTGTGTTGTTCTCCAGATGGTTCCTACAGAGTAATGTTTGTGTTGTTCTCTAGATGGTTCCTACAGAGTAATGTTTGTGTTGTTGTTCTCTAGATGGTTCCTACAGAGTAATGTTTGTGTTGTTGTTCTCCAGATGGTTCCTACAGAGCTCGTAGAGAAGGAGTTCTGGCGCCTGGTGGGCACCATCGAGGAGGACGTGACGGTGGAGTACGGGGCAGACATCGCCTCCAAGGACTTTGGAAGCGGGTTTCCTGTTACAAAAGACCAGGTCCAGATCAACCCTGATGACGAGGTACGCTGTCGTTTGTTTATAGGATATGCGGCTGTATGAGGCCTATATACAGCTTTGAGGGGGCAAGCCCCTCCTATATACAGCTTTGAGGGTGCTAGCCCCTCCTATATACAGCTTTGAGGGTGCTAGCCCCTCCTATATACAGCTTTGAGGGCCATGTGACAGCCCAGTTAGTTTAACATCGGTCTAAAACACAGCAACTAGTTTAACACTCTTATTGCTAGCCATTTCTGCTTGGCTGTCTTGGGCTGTGCTAAGGGATTAACATTGGACGAAGGAACTGTTTCGGGGCCCACAGCAAACTGTTCTCTTATAGCGAGAATCACACCGCATACATCAAAAGAAAGCCCAACTTGTCCACTTCGATTTATCGGTCTAAAACACAGCAACTAGTTTAACATCGGTCTAAAACACAGCAACTAGTTTAACATCGGTCTAAAACACAGCAACTAGTCAACTAGTTTAGGGTATTAGATCAGTCGATGGGTGGACTAGTGTAGAAACACTGAACCTCAATAACCTGTCTCTCTGTCTGAACCTCAACAACCTGTCTCTCTGTCCCTCAACAACCTGTCTGTCTCTCTCTCTGAACGTCAACAACCTGTGTGTCTCTCTCTCTGAACCTCAACAACCTGTCTCTCTGTCTGAACCTCAACCACCTGTCCGTCTCTCTGTCTGAACCTCAACAACCTGTCTCTCTGAACCTCAACAACCTGTCTCTCTGTCTGAACCTCAACCACCTGTCTCTCTGTCTGAACCTCAACAACCTGTCTCTCTGAACCTCAACAACCTGTCTCTCTGAACCTCAACAACCTGTCTCTCTGTCTGAACCTCAACCACCTGTCTGTCTGTCTCTCCTTCTGAACCTCAACAACCTGTCTCTCTGAACCTCAACAACCTGTCTCTCTGTCTGAACCTCAACCACCTGTCTGTCTCTCTCTCTCTGAACGTCAACAACCTGTGTGTCTCTCTCTCTGAACCTCAACAACCTGTCTCTCTCTCTGAATCTCAACCACCTGTCTCTCTGACCCTCAACAACCTGTCTCTCTCTGACCCTCAACAACCTGTCTCTCTCTCTGAACGTCAACAACCTGTCTCTCTCTCTGAACCTCAACAACCTGTCTCTCCTCTGAACCTCAACAACCTGTCTCTCTGTCTGAATCTCAACCACCTGTCTCTCTGTCTGAACCTCAACAACCTGTCTCTCTGTCCCTCAACAACCTGTCTGTCTCTCTGTCTGAACCTCAACGACCTGTCTCTCTGTCTGAACCTCAACCACCTGTGTGTCTCTCTCTCTGAACGTCAACAACCTGTCTCTCTCTGAACCTCAACAACCTGTCTCTCCTCTGAACCTCAACAACCTGTCTCTCTGTCTGAACCTCAACGACCTGTCTCTCTG
>NC_139716.1:45379832-45392332 GCF_964188405.1 Protomyctophum parallelum
AGAGACAGAGAGAGAGAGAGAGAGAGAGAGAGAGAGAGAGAGACACAGAGACAGAGACAGACAGAGAGAGAGAGAGAGAGAGAGAGAGAGAGAGAGAGAGAGACCATTAACCATGTTGAATACTGAATAACAGGGCTACGGTATCAATTATCAATATGCTGGTTGTTTATTTCTCAAGTGGGAAATATACAGACTTGCTTTAGAGTATATATGCTTACACTGACTGTACACCGCGCCAAGTATATTAACATTAACACTTCCTACCAGGAGGTGGTTGCCTCCTGGTGACTGCGACTGCCTAGAACTAGTCTGGTGTACGTGTGCCCCCTCCTGGCCAGGCCCGTAACAACAGTCTGACATGCCCACAACATACATAATGTGCGTGCCGTGTGTGTGTGTGTGTGTGTGTGTGTGTGTGTGTGTGTGTGTGTGTGTGTGTGTGTGTGTGTGTGTGTGGTGTGTGTGTGTGTGTGTGTGTGTGTGTGTGTGTGTGTGTGTGTGTGTGTGTGTGTGTGTGTGTCAGCTCTAGCAGTGATTCTCAACCATAGTCAGGTTCCTTATGTAATTTTGAAGGCTTTAGACGAAGATTTGTAAAACTATATATTTTTGGAAACCTTATAGTCTAACGAATCAGAAAATGTTTGTTGCCATTTTCTTTCGAGGTCGGTATAGCAGCCATCTTGGATCTTTAAAAATGGCTACTTTCAAAAAACGAATTTCTCAATATCTCGCCTCATAGATAACCTAAAATCAAGACTGCAGTGGTTAAATCGACATTTTTGGGGGCAAGGGATCCAATGGAGTTGAGTACATTCCATATGAGGCATGTATGGGTGGGTATTTCACATTTTTAACTGATATAGCATGTAAAAATTAAAAATACCCACCTTGGGTATAACCCCGTTCTTTAGATTTCTTCATTTGCTCTGATATGAAAGGTTGGCCACCAGAAATAACCCATTCTGACCTGAGATCAGATTCATACGCGGTTTCCACTGGACACACACTGGTCTGATGAACCCATTCTGACATGAGATCAGATTCATACGAGGTTTCCACTGGACACACACTGGTCTGATTAACCCATTCTGACCTGAGATCAGATTCTAAAAAATGTCAGTCGTTCTTCGATTTAAAAAAAATAGCAGATCTACAAGCTCGTAGCGCGCCACTCGGTGGCGCGCTACGAGCTTGTAGATCTGCTATTTTTCAATAGCTAAAGCATAACATGATGCTAACACCAAAATGGGTTCCCGTTCAGAATGGGATAATATCTATGAACCAGTAGGAACACAACCTATATGGACAAACCAGTCAACTCGCTGCTGGAAATCCAATATGGCCGCCTCAATATTGGCCCCCATCAGAAAGTACAGTATAGCTTTGGCGATAACTTTTGAACCAGATGGAATGGAAATGTATAAACTTGGTGTCTATTTCATAATTTATGAGCATGAGAAACTCAATGGAATACTCACCTTTATGATTGGGTGTGTCTGGACCCCTAATTTGCATAATTATTTCCAAGATGGACGCCACACAAAAATGAGTTTTACTGTGACTTTTACAGTGACAGTTGACCGTTATGGCAGAAAGTCTGCTTTTTAAGCAATTTGAGCTTTAATTTCTATATTGACAATATGTCTGCAGTCATAATGTATGGTATTGTCATCCTCCCTCTGATTCTATCTATACACACACACACACACACACACACACACACACACACACACACACACACACACACACACACACACACACACACACACACAGTGTTATGCTTGTAACAGAACAAAAGATAGACTACTTAGTGACAAACTGAGTGAAGCGGTGTTGAGTTTGCCTACAAATGGTTCATGATGACCTCTATGGCGCTGCCTTGCCTTCTTCTAAAGCCAATGATACTATGGTATGATGCTATTCACGGTCACTGTTGTCATGTACTGTTGTCTTCTAAAGCCAATGATACTATGGTATGACGCTATTCACGGTCACTGTTTTCATGTACTGTTGTCTTAAGCCAATGATACTATGGTATGACGCTATTCACGGTCACTGTTTTCATGTACTGTTGTCTTAAGCCAATGATACTATGGTATGACGCTATTCACGGTCACTGTTTTCATGTACTGTTGTCTTAAGCCAATGATACTATGGTATGATGCTATTCACGGTCACTGTTTTCATGTACTGTTGTCTTAAGCCAATGATACTATGGTATGATGCTATTCACGGTCACTGTTGTCATGTACTGTTGTCTTAAGCCAATGATACTATGGTATGATGCTATTCACGGTCACTGTTTTCATGTACTGTTGTCTTAAGCCAATGATACTATGGTATGATGCTATTCATGGTCACTGTTGTCATGTACTGTTGTCTAAAGCCAATGATACTATGGTATGACGCTATTCACGGTCACTGTTTTCATGTACTGTTGTCTTAAGCCAATGATACTATGGTATGATGCTATTCACGGTCACTGTTGTCATGTACTGTTGTCTTAAGCCAATGATACTATGGTATGACGCTATTCACGGTCACTGTTTTCATGTACTGTTGTCTTAAGCCAATGATACTATGGTATGACGCTATTCATGGTCACTGTTGTCATGTACTGTTGTCTTCTAAAGCCAATGATACTATGGTATGACGCTATTCATGGTCACTGTTGTCATGTACTGTTGTCTTAAGCCAATGATACTATGGTATGACGCTATTCATGGTCACTGTTGTCATGTACTGTTGTCTTAAGCCAATGATACTATGGTATGACGCTATTCATGGTCACTGTTGTCATGTACTGTTGTCTTAAGCCAATGATACTATGGTATGACGCTATTCATGGTCACTGTTGTCATGTACTGTTGTCTAAAGCCAATGATACTATGTTATGACGCTATTCATGGTCACTGTTGTCATGTACTGTTGTCTAAAGCCAATGATACTATGTTATGACGCTATTCACGGTCACTGTTTTCATGTACTGTTGTCTTAAGCCAATGATACTATGGTATGACGCTATTCATGGTCACTGTTGTCATGTACTGTTGTCTTAAGCCAATGATACTATGGTATGACGCTATTCATGGTCACTGTTGTCATGTACTGTTGTCTTAAGCCAATGATACTATGGTATGACGCTATTCATGGTCACTGTTGTCATGTACTGTTGTCTTAAGCCAATGATACTATGGTATGACGCTATTCATGGTCACTGTTGTCATGTACTGTTGTCTAAAGCCAATGATACTATGTTATGACGCTATTCATGGTCACTGTTGTCATGTACTGTTGTCTAAAGCCAATGATACTATGTTATGACGCTATTCACGGTCACTGTTTTCATGTACTGTTGTCTTAAGCCAATGATACTATGGTATGACGCTATTCATGGTCACTGTTGTCATGTACTGTTGTCTTAAGCCAATGATACTATGGTATGACGCTATTCATGGTCACTGTTGTCATGTACTGTTGTCTTAAGCCAATGATACTATGGTATGACGCTATTCATGGTCACTGTTGTCATGTACTGTTGTCTAAAGCCAATGATACTATGTTATGACGCTATTCATGGTCACTGTTGTCATGTACTGTTGTCTAAAGCCAATGATACTATGTTATGACGCTATTCATGGTCACTGTTGTCATGTACTGTTGTCTAAAGCCAATGATACTATGTTATGACGCTATTCACGGTCACTGTTTTCATGTACTGTTGTCTTAAGCCAATGATACTATGTTATGACGCTATTCATGGTCACTGTTGTCATGTACTGTTGTCTTCTAAAGCCAATGATACTATGGTATGATGCTATTCACGGTCACTGTTGTCATGTACTGTTGTCTTAAGCCAATGATACTATGGTATGATGCTATTCATGGTCACTGTTGTCATGTACTGTTGTCTAAAGCCAATGATACTATGGTATGATGCTATTCACGGTCACTGTTGTCATGTACTGTTGTCTTAAGCCAATGATACTATGGTATGACGCTATTCATGGTCACTGTTGTCATGTACTGTTGTCTTAAGCCAATGATACTATGGTATGACGCTATTCATGGTCACTGTTGTCATGTACTGTTGTCTTCTAAAGCCAATGATACTATGGTATGACGCTATTCATGGTCACTGTTGTCATGTACTGTTGTCTTAAGCCAATGATACTATGGTATGACGCTATTCATGGTCACTGTTGTCATGTACTGTTGTCTTAAGCCAATGATACTATGGTATGACGCTATTCATGGTCACTGTTGTCATGTACTGTTGTCTTAAGCCAATGATACTATGGTATGACGCTATTCATGGTCACTGTTGTCATGTACTGTTGTCTAAAGCCAATGATACTATGTTATGACGCTATTCATGGTCACTGTTGTCATGTACTGTTGTCTAAAGCCAATGATACTATGTTATGACGCTATTCACGGTCACTGTTTTCATGTACTGTTGTCTTAAGCCAATGATACTATGGTATGACGCTATTCACGGTCACTGTTGTCATGTACTGTTGTCTTAAGCCAATGATACTATGGTATGACGCTATTCATGGTCACTGTTGTCATGTACTGTTGTCTTAAGCCAATGATACTATGTTATGACGCTATTCACGGTCACTGTTGTCATGTACTGTTGTCTTAAGCCAATGATACTATGGTATGATGCTATTCATGGTCACTGTTGTCATGTACTGTTGTCTAAAGCCAATGATACTATGGTATGACGCTATTCATGGTCACTGTTGTCATGTACTGTTGTCTAAAGCCAATGATACTATGGTATGACGCTATTCATGGTCACTGTTGTCATGTACTGTTGTCTAAAGCCAATGATACTATGGTATGACGCTATTCATGGTCACTGTTTTCATGTACTGTTGTCTTAAGCCAATGATACTATGGTATGATGCTATTCACGGTCACTGTTGTCATGTACTGTTGTCTTAAGCCAATGATACTACGGCAGCGCTTTCATGTGTTTGGGGCCACTCACCATTGCAATCCGTCCCAGAATGCACTCTGTTCCTACCAGGAAGGAGGAGTGAATCCGCCTCATGCGCTTTTGAGCAACTTAATGCAAGTGGATGGGAGGAGAACTACAACTCAATGCAAGTGGATGGGAGGAGAACTACAACTCAATGCAAGTGGATGGGAGGAGAACTCGGGTGTCTTCTCTATAGATATATAACTCTATGCAACAGACCAACTATAACATCCCTTTGGAACATCCACTTCTGACAACAGAAGGCACTGCTTTGAAGGACGTCAAGGACTTCATGTACCTGCACGCATGAGTCAATTCAACAGAGCAAGATCTTAAAGGACAACTTTAGTTTTTTTCAACCAAGGTTCATGTTTTAGGTTGTTATTAGAGAAACTAAAAGGTGAGTGTTAATTTTCTTTCATTTGCTGCTTTCTTTCGTTTTAGGGATTTTAGCTGTTTTTTGACAGGGGGGCGGGGGCATTCGAGCATGGCGCTAAATATGTATTTTTTAACACAATTGTATGGTGATTTATTTTTTTATGGTTTTATAGTCCTAATAAACGCCAGGAAATTACATCTGGCCACAAAAGATCACAGGATCTACTGAATGTGACAAACTGACATATTGAGCCTATACACACAGTATAAGCCTTCTCCCAGTAGGCTACCTTCACATTCAGTAGATCCTGTGATCTTCTGCGGCCAGATGTAATTTCCTGATGTTTATTAGGACTATAGTAAACCATAAAAAAATAAATCACCATAAAATTGTGTTAAAAAATGCATATTTAGCCCTGTCAAAAAGAGCTAAAATCCCTAAAACGAAAGAAAGCAGCAAATGAAAAAAGAATAACACTCATCTTTTAGTTTCTCTCATAACGACCTAAAACATGAACCTTGGTTGAAAAACACTAAAGTTGTCCTTTAAAGTGAGGAAGGTACTTGCATGCAGGGCAAGAGAGACCTAGAGAGGTAGCAGCTTTCAGAGGGTTGATCTATTATTGAGAAACGTGCACACTCTAAGCTTATACCCAAGGTCAAAATCCTCTGGGTGGTCAGCTTTGGATGTACTGTATATACAAATTTCATCAAATGTATCTATGGAACTCCCTATAGATGCTTCACTTAAATCCTCATTATCCTTGCCAATATTCAAAAAACATCTAAATAAATATCTTATTTCTTCCTCTCTGTAGATTAAATGTTTTACCTTGATGCGTTATATTTTCTTTTGTGTGTTTGTTGTTGTATTGTTTATTTCTGTTTTTTGTGCAGTCTGTGTTTTTATTTCTTTACTGCACAGCTGCCCCCCCCCCCTTTGCCAACTTGTAGATTTATGTATTGTTCTTTATGAACTTTTTAAACCAATGACCTCTTCCTACAGGAAAGGATTCCATATAAGCCTTCTGGCTTCTTCCTGTCCTTGCATTGTATTTTTGTTTCTTTGATGTGTTATTGTCTATTTTTTGTACTACGTGCTAAATAAATAAACCTAAAACATACAACAAAGCTTTTGTGGAAGCCTTCCTGTCCATCAAATAATAATACATTTAGGTCAAAAGGTGATAAAAACATAAAAAAACACAAAACATGTGCACGCACGCACGCACGCTATGGGGCCCCTAACACATTACCGGCTCAGGAGCCCTCATGGGGGTTAATCCGTCCCTGATCCATCCAGCTTCAACCGCTTATCCGTAGTCGGGTCACGGGGGAAACAGCCCCAGACTTCCCTCTCCAGAGCAACATTAGTAACGTCCTCCTGGGGGATCCCGAGGCGTTCCAAGGCCAGTTAGTCGATAGCCCGATAACGGCGCTGCTTCGCCGCGTGGTCGTATAAGTGTTCCTTATTTCAAGATCTCAAAGGTGGCAACCCTGGATATGCATATTGCTCTGGGGGGCAACCCTGGATATGCATATTGCTCTGGGGGGCAACCCTGGATATGCATATTGCTCTGGGGGGCATCTGAGGTGGGTTGCTGCCATAGACTGTAAAAAATATGGACAAAGCGTTCGCCGGGTCTAACATGGACGTAAAATGAAGCCTGTTATTCCTGCACTGTAAGTCGCCATCTTTCTAGATCCGTTTGGTACCAGTTGGCCATTGGCTGGCTCCGTTTTGGACCAGCTGGCCATTGGCTGCCCAGACAACGAGGCGGGACTTCCCCCCTTCTTCTCCGTTGGTTTTTATTTTGACTCGAGTGGGAGGGGAATCCCGATCATAGACTGTAACGGTAGCCACGCCCCTCAGAACATACGCGATGTTTTTTTTTCTTTATGGTCATTTTTTTAATTAATGGGACCATAATTTTCCAAAAAGAATATTATGACATTAGAAATGAGACTTTAAACTAGTGACTGGAAGCAGAAAGTATTCATGACCATGTTTATTAAGGTAATACAGTCTAGGTGAAGTTGGGCCAAAATACATGGGCCTCTATGGAGCTATGGGGCTTTTTGGGTCCAGTCCAGCGCCACAACAGGCTATTATATGAACTACCGATTTCAAATGAGGCTTCACGAAATATCTGGCTGACTGCCCCCCTGGTTGCTGCATAACAATTTACAATTACAATTTAGGCATTTAGCAGACGCTCTTAATCCAGAGCGACTTACATTTAAGCAAGAACAAAAGCATGGGAATACATCACATAAAAGCATTTATCATGAGACATGCGTAAGCTAAGAAGGTAACAGTGGAATATCTATATGATGAAACTATACATACACTATACATAATAAACTATACATATTCACTACTATGCTATACATATGTACTATGGCGTGCTATGACTATATACAATACAATTATAGTGCTGTCTACATAACATGCTATAAGTCTGTGTCAAATGCTATCTAAGCTAACAGAAATGCTATCTAAGGGGTTAGGGTAAGTGCTATGGGCCATGATGGAGTCTGAAAAGGTGGGTTTTCAGGCTACGGCGGAAGATTGGGAGTGATGCTGCAGTTCTGACTGCAATGGGAAGTGCATTCCACAGTTTTGGAGCCAGAAGGGAGAAGAGTTTGGGACGTGTGGAGCGTTGTCCCGGCGTTTTTAGTGAGGGTACTTCATAGGCACATGATGATGATGTCTGTGTCATTGGCATGGATGGCAACTCTGTCAACATTGCCATTCTGGACACTGTAGGGTGTGGAGTATTCTTGTATCAGCCTCCTGTTGTGTGGATTCTACGTCATCTCAAGCATGTGACAGACTAGGGGGTTTTCATGATGCTGAATCCATTCCAAGCATTAGTTTTGAACAAAATACACTCCTTGGGCTAAAATCGGCCATAGACATCAGGACAAATGTGAAGAGGTCAGCTCAGCACATTTTGGGCACATTTTGGGCAAGTGGCTATGGCTGCTTTTAGGGTATATTGTGCAAAACTAATGCTTGGAATGGATTCAGAATCATGAAAAAAAACCCTAGTTTGACATGTCACATGCTACTTAACCCATTCTGAACGGGAACCCATTTTGGTGTTAGCATCATGTCGTGCTTTAGCTATTGAAAAATAGCAGATCTACAAGCTCGTAGCGCGCCACTCGGTGGCGCGCTACGAGCTTGTAGGTCTGCTATTTTTGAAAAATCGAAGAACGACTGACATTTTTAGAATCTGATCTCAGGTCAGAATGGGTTGATCAGACCAGCGTGTGTCCAGTGGAAACCTCGTATGAATCTGATCTCAGGTCAGAATGGGTTAAACAAAAGGAAATGTTGACATTTTTGCCAGCCATAGGATGTTAATGGGAGGTTAATGCTATGATGTTAATGGGAGGGTCACACAAGAAACCCCTATAAAAAAATATTGCCCAATACTAACAACCGGTCAGCAAGTGGATTCATGAATGTATATAGACAATATTTTAGGCCAATAAAAAAGACTATATACCAAATTTCCCACATTAAACAAAAGAAGCCTGTCGACACCATACATTATTTATGACTGCAGCCATATTGTCAATATAGAAATGAAAGTTCAAACTGACCACATTGCTCACATTGCTTAAAAAGCCATCTTTTTGCAATAACAGTCGGATGTCACTGTAAAAGTCACAGTGAAACTCATGTTTAGGTGGCGTCAATTTTGGAAATATGCTAATTAGGGGTCCAGGCACACCCAATAATAAAGATAAGTATCCCAATGAGTTTCTCATGCTCATAAATTATGAAATAGACACCAAGTTTGCATTTCTATCCCATCTGGTTCAAAAGTTATCACCAAATGTACTTTCTGATGGGGGCCAATATTGAGGCGGCCATATTGGATTTCCAGCAGCAAGTTGACTGGTTTGTCCATATAGGTTGTGTTGCTACTGGTTGTCTCCACCAGGCCGAAGGCATGGGGGGAGAGTATGTTTTGCACTCCGTCCGTCCGTCCGTCCGTGTGTCCGTCCGTGTGTGTGTCCGTGAGCAGCTAATCTCGCCCACCGTTAACCCGGTCGATGCCAAATTTTGCACACACACTCCCTGGATGCCAACGATGAACCTCTGCCCCAAACTTTCCAGAACGGCCTGTTATAGCGCCACCAGGAGGCCGCTTTGTGCAAAACAAGTTTTTGCACAGTACACCTACAGATTTTGTCCAAACATCACGCAAATTGGTACACAGTCTCTCTAGAGCCATTCAACGAAATCGGTCTTTCAGATTTCTCAGACTCCATCCTGATTGGTTAAGATTGGCTTCCAAAGTTCACAGGAGTGCTCAGTTTCAAACAAAATGCTGCAAATCATGAACACATCGCGTGGTTTCCGTGAAATTGTGCACGCACATTCCCACTAGGCCGAGGACGAAATGCCACATGAACAATTTCAAATCAGCCTCAAGGTGGCGCTATAACTGGCCGAAAAGTGTTTTTACCTCTAACTGCACGGATCTGTGGATAATTTACTTTTGTTGCCCTTTTATCCAACCACCAGATGAAGGCAAGCTGCAATGTCCTACATTCCTATCCTGGTGGAGACCTGTGCCCAGAAGGGCACTTTTTCTAGTTCATAGATATTATCCCATTCTGAACGGGAACCCATTTTGGTGTTATAGCATCATGTTATGCTTTAGCTATTGAAAAATGGCAGATCTACAAGCTCATAGCGCGCCACCGAGTGGCGCGCTATGAGCTTGTAGGTCTGCTATTTTTGAAAAATCGAAGAACGACTGACATTTTTTAGAATCTGATCTCAGGTCAGAATGGGTTAATCAGACCAGTGTGTGTCCAGTGGAAACCTCGTATGAATCTGATCTCAGGTCAACTCAGAACGGGTTAATCAGACCAGTGTGTGTCCAGTGGAAACCTCGTATGAATCTGATCTCAGGTCAGAATGGGTTAATCAGACCAGTGTGTGTCCAGTGGAAACCTCGTATGAATCTGATCTCAGGTCAGAATGGGTTAATCAGACCAGTGTGTGTCCAGTGGAAACCTCGTATGAATCTGATCTCAGGTCAGAATGGGTTAATCAGACCAGTGTGTGTCCAGTGGAAACCTCGTATGAATCTGATCTCAGGTCAGAATGGGTGATTTCTGGTGGCCAACCTTTTATATTAGAGCAAATTAAGAAATCTAAAAAACGGGGTTATACCCAAGGTGGGTATTTTTAATTTTGACATGCTATATCAGTTAAGAATGTGAAATACCCACCCATACATGCCTCATATGGAATGTACTCAACTCCATTGGATCCCTTGCCCCCAAAAATGTCGATTTAACCACTGCAGTCTTGATTTTAGGTTATCTATTCTAGGAGACGAGATATTGATACATTTTTTAAAGTAGCCATTTTTAAAGCTCCAAGATGACTGCTTTACCGACCTCGAAAAAAATGGCAACAAACATTTTCTGATTCGTCAGGCTATAAGGTTTCCAAAAATATATAGTTTTACAAATCTTCGTCTTCAGCCTATACCAACTCATATGGCTGACCATAGGGAACTGGACTACCAGTTACATTTAACCCTTTCAGACCTGAGGAAGATTCTACAAATGTCTTCTAAATCCTGACAGTTTTCTGAAATTCCTAAGTTTCTATATCAGTGGTGCTCAATATTTCATGTCAAGGACCCCAAACATTATATGTAATTGGCCACGGGGACCCCCATCTGAAAATATGTTGTTCTAGGGACCCCTCAGAAGCAAAGATATGAGTTAAAAATGTTCGCTCTGAAAGAATATATATTCAAATATTATCAGTAGTTAAATGCATCACTCCTTTGAAATGAAGCCAAATCTGGTCTTCAGTTCAAGCCAAACAAAGGGAAACAGCTCCCCCTGCTGTTGGGAAGGCGGAACGTTGTTTTTTATATTTCTTATTTTATATTTTATTTTACTGTGTTTTATTTTGAGTTAGTGTTTGTAAACAATTGTAAGTATTGCCTTTTGTTAAATGTTAAATGTTTGTCTGTGTCGGGCAAAAGCTAATGGGGATCCTTATAAACAATAAACAATAAACTAAAGATGATCCTAATCTTCTTTAAAATCCTCCTGTAAATCACGTAATTCAGCAATATTAGATAATATTAAAGGCTGTGGTTTAATGGAGTCTTTGAAATCCTCCTGTAAGTCACATAATTCAGCAATATTAGATAATATTAGAGAGGGTTCAACGTGATTATTGCTACGACAGTGACGCGGTCGGGAACGAGACGGAGTCGATCAACTCCAAATAGGAAAACAGTGTGTCGACACACCTGTGGCAGCTTCACTAGTGAGCAGAGAGATGACAGGTGTCAATCAGCATCATCAACTGCTTAATTAGTCAATTAGTCAAATAATATCATATCATATTGTGACTCTGGCCGTCACAATATGATGTTATGGTCTCTACAGAGGTCAGGGGTCATTGAGGGGGTTGCAGGGGGTCCCTCAGCAAAATGATATGGACCCAAATGGACCCTTACAGGTCTGTGACTCTGAGAGTGTAACAAATGGAACCAAATGGACCCTTACAGGTCTGTGACTCTGAGAGTGTACAAATGGAACCAAATGGACCCTTACAGGTCTGTGACTCTGAGAGTGTACAAATGGAACCAAATGGACCCTTACAGGTCTGTGACTCTGAGAGTGTAACACATGGAACCAAATGGACCCTTACGAAATGTGGTATAAAGTTTGAGAACCACAGTTTTACAAAACAGTTAAAACTGTTAAAATGTCCTAAAACTAAATTACACTTTATTTTCAAAATGTACAGAAAATACTACAGGCGTTCTAATAATAATAATATCAATAATTTACATCAATAAACACTGAGGAGCCTGTGTGTGTGTGTGTGTGTTGTAACGGCTTCCTCAGTTTAGATGGTTATTTGTTTTAGGGGTGTGATGGGTATTTTATGGCTAAAACACCCATAACAACTATGAAAGGACTGTATTGAAATGTAAAGACTACAAATAGACTACAAAAAGACTACAACTATGAAAGGACTGTATTGAAATGTAAAGACTACAAATAGACTACAAAAAGACTACAACTATGAAAGGACTGTATTGAAATGTAAAGACTACAAATA
>NC_139716.1:45397332-45474832 GCF_964188405.1 Protomyctophum parallelum
TTCTGAAATTCCTAAGTTTCTATATCAGTGGTGCTCAATATTTCATGTGAAGGACCCCAAACATTATATGTAATTGGCCGCGGACCCCCATTTGAAAATATGTTGTTCTAGGGACCCCTCAGAAGCAAAGATATGAGTTAAAAACTTTCGCTTTTTCAAAAATAGCAGACCTACAAGCTCGTAGCGCGGCACTCGCGCTATGAGCTTGTGGATCTGCTATTTTTTATTTTGGTCCGTTAAAATGACAGGATTAAGGTTGGTGAGGGGTCCGTTAAAACGACTGGATTAAGGTTGGTGAGGGGTCCGTTAAACGACCGCATTAAGATTGGTGAGGGGTCCGTTAAACGACCGCATTAAGATTGGTGAGGGGTCCGTTAAACGACCGCATTAAGATTGGTGAGGGGTCCGTTAAAACGACTGGATTAAGGTTGGTGAGGGGTCCGTTAAAACGTCTGGATTAAGGTTGGTGAGGGGTCCGTTAAAACGACCGCATTAAGGTTGGTGAGGGGTCCGTTAAAACGACCGGATTAACCCATTTAGACTTGACGTCGACAAAAAATGTCTTCTAAATCCTGACAGTTTTCAGAAATACCTAAGTTTCTATATCAGTCGTGCTCAATATTTCATGTCAAGGACCCCAAACATTATATGTAATTGGCCGCGGACCCCCATTTGAAAATATGTTGTTCTAGGGACCCCTCAGAAGCAAAGATATGAGTTAAAAACGTTCGCTCTGAAAGAATATATATTCAAAGATTTGTGCCGCATTTTCACGATAAAAAAAAGATAGCAGACCTACAAGCTCGGTGGCCCGCTATGAGCTTGTAGATCTGCTATTTTTCAACAGCTAAATTATAACAATGCTTAAAACACCAAAAGGGGTTCCCGCCCAAAATGGATTAAGGTTGGTGAGGGGTCCGTTAAAACCACCGGATTAAGGTTGGTGAGTGGTCCGTTAAAACGACAGGATTAAGGTTGGTGAGGGGTCCGTTAAAACGACCAGATTAAGGTTGGTGAGGGGTCCGTTAAAACGACAGGATTAAGGTTGGTGAGGGCCGGAGGTCCGTTAAAACCACCGGATTAAGGTTGGTGAGGGGTCCGTTAAAACGACTGGATTAAGGTTGGTGAGGGGTCCGTTAAAACGAAAGGATTAAGGTTGGTGAGGGGTCTGTTAAAACCACCGGATTAAGGTTGGTGAGGGGTCCGTTAAAACCACCGGATTAAGGTTGGTGAGGGGTCCGTTAAAACCACCGGATTAAGGTTGGTGAGGGGTCTGTTAAACCCACCGGATTAACCCATTTAGACTTGACGTCGACAAAAAATGTCTTCTAAATCCTGACAGTTTTCTGAAATTCCTAAGTTTCTATATCAGTGGTGCTCAATATTTCATGTCAAGGACCCCAAACATTATATGTAATTGGCCGCGGACCCCCATTTGAAAATATGTTGTTCTAGGGACCCCTCAGAAGCAAAGATATGAGTTAAAAACGTTCGCTCTGAAAGAATATATATTCAAAGATTTGTGCCGCATTTTCACGATAAAAATAAAATAGCAGACCTACAAGCTCGGTGGCGCGCTATGAGCTTGTAGATCTGCTATTTTTCAACAGCTAAATTATAACAATGCTTAAAACACCAAAAGGGGTTCCCGCCCAAAATGGATTAAGGTTGGTGAGGGGTCCGTTAAAACCACCGGATTAAGGTTGGTGAGTGGTCCGTTAATATGATCGGATTAAGGTTGGTGAGTGGTCCGTTAAAACGACAGGATTAAGGTTGGTGAGGGGTCCGTTAAAACGACAGGATTAAGGTTGGTGAGGGGTCCGTTAAAACGACCAGATTAAGGTTGGTGAGGGGTCCGTTAAAACGACCAGATTAAGGTTGGTGAGGGGTCCGTTAAAACGACAGGATTAAGGTTGGTGAGGGGTCCGTTAAAACGACCAGATTAAGGTTGGTGAGGGGTCCGTTAAAATGACCAGATTAAGGTTGGTGAGGGGTCCCTTAAAACGACAGGATTAATGTTGGTGAGGGGTCCGTTAAAACCACCGGATTAAGGTTGGTGAGTGGTCCGTTAAAACGACAGGATTAAGGTTGGTGAGGGGTCCGTTAAAACGACCAGATTAAGGTTGGTGAGGGGTCCGTTAAAACGACAGGATTAAGGTTGGTGAGGGCCGGAGGTCCGTTAAAACCACCGGATTAAGGTTGGTGAGGGGTCCGTTAAAACGACTGGATTAAGGTTGGTGAGGGGTCCGTTAAAACGGAAGGATTAAGGTTGGTGAGGGGTCCGTTAAAACCACCGGATTAAGGTTGGTGAGGGGTCCGTTAAAACGACTGGATTAAGGTTGGTGAGGGGTCCGTTAAAACCACCGGATTAAGGTTGATGAGGGGTCTGTTGAACCGACCGCATTAAGTTTGGTGAGGGGTCCGTTAAAACGTCTGAATTAAGGTTGGTGAGGGGTCCGTTAAAACGACTGGATTAAGGTTGGTGAGGGGTCCGTTAAAACAACTGGATTAAGGTTGGTGAGGGGTCCGTTAAAACGACCGGATTAAGGTTGGTGAGGGGTCCGTTAAAACGACCGGATTAAGGTTGGTGAGGGGTCCGTTAAAACATCTGGATTAAGGTTGGTGAGGGGTCCGTTAAAACCACCGGATTAAGGTTGGTGAGGGGTCTGTTAAAACGACCGGATTAAGGTTGGTGAGGGGTGCGTTAAAACCACCGGATTAAGGTTGGTGAGGGGTCCGTTAAAACGACCGGATTAAGGTTGGTGAGGGGTCCGTTGAAACGACCGGATTAAGGTTGGTGAGGGGTCCGTTAAAACCCTGGATTAAGGTTGGTGAGGGGTCCGTTAAAACGACCGCATTAAGGTTGGTGAGGGGTCCGTTAAAACGACCGGATTAAGGTTGGTGAGGGGTCCGTTAAAACGACAGGATTAAGGTTGGTGAGGGGTCCGTTAAAACCACCGGATTAACCCATTTAGGCTTGACGTCGACAAAAAATGTCTTCTAAATCCTGAGAGTTTTCAGAAATACCTAAGTTTCTATATCAGTGGTGCTCAATATTTCATGTGAAGTACCCCAAACATTATATGTAATTGGCCGCGGACCCCCATTTGAAAATATGTTGTTCTAGGGACCCCTCAGAAGCAAAGATATGAGTTAAAAACGTTCGCTCTGAAAGAATATATATTCAAAGATTTGTGCCGCATTTTCACGATAAAAAAAAAATAGCAGACCTACAAGCTCGGTGGCGCGCTATGAGCTTGTAGATCTGCTATTTTTCAACAGCAAAATTATAACAATGCTTAAAACACCAAAAGGTGTTCCCGCCCAAAATGGATTAAGGTTGGTGAGGGGTCCGTTAAAACCACCGGATTAAGGTTGGTGAGGGGTCCGTTAATATGATCGGATTAAGGTTGGTGAGTGGTCCGTTAAAACGACAGGATTAAGGTTGGTGAGGGGTCCGTTAAAACGACTAGATTAAGGTTGGTGAGGGGTCCGTTAAAACGACAGGATTAAGGTTGGTGAGGGGTCCGTTAAAACGACCAGATTAAGGTTGGTGAGGGGTCCGTTAAAACGACCAGATTAAGGTTGGTGAGGGGTCCGTTAAAACGACAGGATTAATGTTGGTGAGGGGTCCGTTAAAACCACCGGATTAAGGTTGGTGAGTGGTCCGTTAAAACGACAGGATTAAGGTTGGTGAGGGGTCTGTTAAAACGACCAGATTAAGGTTGGTGAGGGGTCCGTTAAAACGACAGGATTAAGGTTGGTGAGGGCCGGAGGTCCGTTAAAACCACCGGATTAAGGTTGGTGAGGGGTCCGTTAAAACGACTGGATTAAGGTTGGTGAGGGGTCCGTTAAAACGAAAGGATTAAGGTTGGTGAGGGGTCCGTTAAAACCACCGGATTAAGGTTGGTGAGGGGTCCGTTAAAACGACTGGATTAAGGTTGGTGAGGGGTCCGTTAAAACCACCGGATTAATGTTGATGAGGGGTCCGTTAATATGATCGGATTAAGGTTGGTGAGGGGTCTGTTGAACCGACCGCATTAAGGATGGTGAGGGGTCTGTTAAAACGTCTGAATTAAGGTTGGTGAGGGGTCCGTTAAAACGACTGGATTAAGGTTGGTGAGGGGTCCGTTAAAACAACTGGATTAAGGTTGGTGAGGGGTCCGTTAAAACGACCGGATTAAGGTTGGTGAGGGGTCCGTTAAAACGACCGGATTAAGGTTGGTGAGGGGTCCGTTAAAACATCTGGATTAAGGTTGGTGAGGGGTCCGTTAAAACGACCGGATTAAGGTTGGTGAGGGGTCCGTTAAAACGACCGGATTAAGGTTGGTGAGGGGTCCGTTAAAACATCTGGATTAAGGTTGGTGAGGGGTCCGTTAAAACCACCGGATTAAGGTTGGTGAGGGGTCTGTTAAAACGACCGGATTAAGGTTGGTGAGGGGTGCGTTAAAACCACCGGATTAAGGTTGGTGAGGGGTCCGTTAAAACGACCGGATTAAGGTTGGTGAGGGGTCCGTTGAAACGACCGGATTAAGGTTGGTGAGGGGTCCGTTAAAACCCTGGATTAAGGTTGGTGAGGGGTCCGTTAAAACGACCGCATTAAGGTTGGTGAGGGGTCCGTTAAAACGACCGGATTAAGGTTGGTGAGGGGTCCGTTAAAACGACAGGATTAAGGTTGGTGAGGGGTCCGTTAAAACCACCGGATTAACCCATTTAGGCTTGACGTCGACAAAAAATGTCTTCTAAATCCTGAGAGTTTTCAGAAATACCTAAGTTTCTATATCAGTGGTGCTCAATATTTCATGTGAAGTACCCCAAACATTATATGTAATTGGCCGCGGACCCCCATTTGAAAATATGTTGTTCTAGGGACCCCTCAGAAGCAAAGATATGAGTTAAAAACGTTCGCTCTGAAAGAATATATATTCAAAGATTTGTGCCGCATTTTCACGATAAAAAAAAAATAGCAGACCTACAAGCTCGGTGGCGCGCTATGAGCTTGTAGATCTGCTATTTTTCAACAGCAAAATTATAACAATGCTTAAAACACCAAAAGGTGTTCCCGCCCAAAATGGATTAAGGTTGGTGAGGGGTCCGTTAAAACCACCGGATTAAGGTTGGTGAGGGGTCCGTTAATATGATCGGATTAAGGTTGGTGAGTGGTCCGTTAAAACGACAGGATTAAGGTTGGTGAGGGGTCCGTTAAAACGACTAGATTAAGGTTGGTGAGGGGTCCGTTAAAACGACAGGATTAAGGTTGGTGAGGGGTCCGTTAAAACGACCAGATTAAGGTTGGTGAGGGGTCCGTTAAAACGACCAGATTAAGGTTGGTGAGGGGTCCGTTAAAACGACAGGATTAATGTTGGTGAGGGGTCCGTTAAAACCACCGGATTAAGGTTGGTGAGTGGTCCGTTAAAACGACAGGATTAAGGTTGGTGAGGGGTCTGTTAAAACGACCAGATTAAGGTTGGTGAGGGGTCCGTTAAAACGACAGGATTAAGGTTGGTGAGGGCCGGAGGTCCGTTAAAACCACCGGATTAAGGTTGGTGAGGGGTCCGTTAAAACGACTGGATTAAGGTTGGTGAGGGGTCCGTTAAAACGAAAGGATTAAGGTTGGTGAGGGGTCCGTTAAAACCACCGGATTAAGGTTGGTGAGGGGTCCGTTAAAACGACTGGATTAAGGTTGGTGAGGGGTCCGTTAAAACCACCGGATTAATGTTGATGAGGGGTCCGTTAATATGATCGGATTAAGGTTGGTGAGGGGTCTGTTGAACCGACCGCATTAAGGATGGTGAGGGGTCTGTTAAAACGTCTGAATTAAGGTTGGTGAGGGGTCCGTTAAAACGACTGGATTAAGGTTGGTGAGGGGTCCGTTAAAACAACTGGATTAAGGTTGGTGAGGGGTCCGTTAAAACGACCGGATTAAGGTTGGTGAGGGGTCCGTTAAAACGACCGGATTAAGGTTGGTGAGGGGTCCGTTAAAACATCTGGATTAAGGTTGGTGAGGGGTCCGTTAAAACCACCGGATTAAGGTTGGTGAGGGGTCTGTTAAAACGACCGGATTAAGGTTGGTGAGGGGTGCGTTAAAACCACCGGATTAAGGTTGGTGAGGGGTCCGTTAAAACGACCGGATTAAGGTTGGTGAGGGGTCCGTTGAAACGACCGGATTAAGGTTGGTGAGGGGTCCGTTAAAACGACCGCATTAAGGTTGGTGAGGGGTCTGTTAAAACCACCGGATTAACCCATTTAGACTTGACGTCGACAAAAAATGTCTTCTAAATCCTGACAGTTTTCTGAAATACCTAAGTTTCTATATCAGTGGTGCTCAATATTTCATGTCAAGGACCACAAACATTATATGTAATTGGCCGCGGACCCCCATTTGAAAATATGTTGTTCTAGGGACCCCTCGGAAGCAAAGATATGAGTTAAAAACGTTCGCTCTGAAAGAATATATATTCAAAGATTTGTGCCGCATTTTCACGATTAAAAAAAAATAGCAGAACTACAAGCTCGGTGGCGCGCTATGAGCTTGTAGATCTGCTATTTTTCAACAGCTAAATTATAACAATGCTTAAAACACCAAAAGGGGTTCCCGCCCAAAATGGATTAAGGTTGGTGAGGGGTCCGTTAAAACCACCGGATTAAGGTTGGTGAGTGGTCCGTTAAAACGACAGGATTAAGGTTGGTGAGGGGTCCGTTAAAACGACCAGATTAAGGTTGGTGAGGGGTCCGTTAAAACGACAGGATTAAGGTTGGTGAGGGCCGGAGGTCCGTTAAAACCACCGGATTAAGGTTGGTGAGGGGTCCGTTAAAACGACTTGATTAAGGTTGGTGAGGGGTCCGTTAAAACGAAAGGATTAAGGTTGGTGAGGGGTCCGTTAAAACCACCGGATTAAGGTTGGTGAGGGGTCTGTTAAAACGACCGGATTAAGGTTGGTGAGGGGTGCGTTAAAACCACCGGATTAAGGTTGGTGAGGGGTCCGTTAAAACGACCGGATTAAGGTTGGTGAGGGGTCCGTTGAAACGACCGGATTAAGGTTGGTGAGGGGTCCGTTAAAACCCTGGATTAAGGTTGGTGAGGGGTCCGTTAAAACGACCGCATTAAGGTTGGTGAGGGGTCCGTTAAAACGACCGGATTAAGGTTGGTGAGGGGTCCGTTAAAACGACTGCATTAAGGTTGGTGAGGGGTCTGTTAAAACCACCGGATTAACCCATTTAGACTTGACGTCGACAAAAAATGTCTTCTAAATCCTGACAGTTTTCTGAAATACCTAAGTTTCTATATCAGTGGTGCTCAATATTTCATGTCAAGGACCACAAACATTATATGTAATTGGCCGCGGACCCCCATTTGAAAATATGTTGTTCTAGGGACCCCTCAGAAGCAAAGATATGAGTTAAAAACGTTCGCTCTGAAAGAATATATATTCAAAGATTTGTGCCGCATTTTCACGATAAAAAAAAAAAACAGACCTACAAGCTCGGTGGCGCGCTATGAGCTTGTAGATCTGCTATTTTTCAACAGCTAAATTATAACAATGCTTAAAACACCAAAAGGGGTTCCCGCCCAAAATGGATTAAGGTTGGTGAGGGGTCCGTTAAAACCACCGGATTAAGGTTGGTGAGTGGTCCGTTAAAACCACCGGATTAAGGTTGGTGAGGGGTCCGTTAAAACGACTGGATTAAGGTTGGTGAGGGGTCCGTTAAAACGACCAGATTAAGGTTGGTGAGGGGTCCGTTAAAACGACAGGATTAAGGTTGGTGAGGGCCGGAGGTCCGTTAAAACCACCGGATTAAGGTTGGTGAGGGGTCCGTTAAAACGACTTGATTAAGGTTGGTGAGGGGTCCGTTAAAACGAAAGGATTAAGGTTGGTGAGGGGTCCGTTAAAACCACCGGATTAAGGTTGGTGAGGGGTCCGTTAAAACCACCGGATTAAGGTTGGTGAGGGGTCCGTTAAAACCACCGGATTAACCCATTTAGACTGACGTCGACAAAAAATGTCTTCTAAATCCTGAGAGTTTTCAGAAATACCTAAGTTTCTATATCAGTGGTGCTCAATATTTCATGTGAAGTACCCCAAACATTATATGTAATTGGCCGCGGACCCCCATTTGAAAATATGTTGTTCTAGGGACCCCTCAGAAGCAAAGATATGAGTTAAAAACGTTCGCTCTGAAAGAATATATATTCAAAGATTTGTGCCGCATTTTCACGATAAAAAAAAAATAGCAGACCTACAAGCTCGGTGGCGCGCTATGAGCTTGTAGATCTGCTATTTTTCAACAGCAAAATTATAACAATGCTTAAAACACCAAAAGGTGTTCCCGCCCAAAATGGATTAAGGTTGGTGAGGGGTCCGTTAAAACCACCGGATTAAGGTTGGTGAGGGGTCCGTTAATATGATCGGATTAAGGTTGGTGAGTGGTCCGTTAAAACGACAGGATTAAGGTTGGTGAGGGGTCCGTTAAAACGACTAGATTAAGGTTGGTGAGGGGTCCGTTAAAACGACAGGATTAAGGTTGGTGAGGGGTCCGTTAAAACGACCAGATTAAGGTTGGTGAGGGGTCCGTTAAAACGACCAGATTAAGGTTGGTGAGGGGTCCGTTAAAACGACAGGATTAATGTTGGTGAGGGGTCCGTTAAAACCACCGGATTAAGGTTGGTGAGTGGTCCGTTAAAACGACAGGATTAAGGTTGGTGAGGGGTCTGTTAAAACGACCAGATTAAGGTTGGTGAGGGGTCCGTTAAAACGACAGGATTAAGGTTGGTGAGGGCCGGAGGTCCGTTAAAACCACCGGATTAAGGTTGGTGAGGGGTCCGTTAAAACGACTGGATTAAGGTTGGTGAGGGGTCCGTTAAAACGAAAGGATTAAGGTTGGTGAGGGGTCCGTTAAAACCACCGGATTAAGGTTGGTGAGGGGTCCGTTAAAACGACTGGATTAAGGTTGGTGAGGGGTCCGTTAAAACCACCGGATTAATGTTGATGAGGGGTCCGTTAATATGATCGGATTAAGGTTGGTGAGGGGTCTGTTGAACCGACCGCATTAAGGATGGTGAGGGGTCTGTTAAAACGTCTGAATTAAGGTTGGTGAGGGGTCCGTTAAAACGACTGGATTAAGGTTGGTGAGGGGTCCGTTAAAACAACTGGATTAAGGTTGGTGAGGGGTCCGTTAAAACGACCGGATTAAGGTTGGTGAGGGGTCCGTTAAAACGACCGGATTAAGGTTGGTGAGGGGTCCGTTAAAACATCTGGATTAAGGTTGGTGAGGGGTCCGTTAAAACCACCGGATTAAGGTTGGTGAGGGGTCTGTTAAAACGACCGGATTAAGGTTGGTGAGGGGTGCGTTAAAACCACCGGATTAAGGTTGGTGAGGGGTCCGTTAAAACGACCGGATTAAGGTTGGTGAGGGGTCCGTTGAAACGACCGGATTAAGGTTGGTGAGGGGTCCGTTAAAACGACCGCATTAAGGTTGGTGAGGGGTCTGTTAAAACCACCGGATTAACCCATTTAGACTTGACGTCGACAAAAAATGTCTTCTAAATCCTGACAGTTTTCTGAAATACCTAAGTTTCTATATCAGTGGTGCTCAATATTTCATGTCAAGGACCACAAACATTATATGTAATTGGCCGCGGACCCCCATTTGAAAATATGTTGTTCTAGGGACCCCTCGGAAGCAAAGATATGAGTTAAAAACGTTCGCTCTGAAAGAATATATATTCAAAGATTTGTGCCGCATTTTCACGATTAAAAAAAAATAGCAGAACTACAAGCTCGGTGGCGCGCTATGAGCTTGTAGATCTGCTATTTTTCAACAGCTAAATTATAACAATGCTTAAAACACCAAAAGGGGTTCCCGCCCAAAATGGATTAAGGTTGGTGAGGGGTCCGTTAAAACCACCGGATTAAGGTTGGTGAGTGGTCCGTTAAAACGACAGGATTAAGGTTGGTGAGGGGTCCGTTAAAACGACCAGATTAAGGTTGGTGAGGGGTCCGTTAAAACGACAGGATTAAGGTTGGTGAGGGCCGGAGGTCCGTTAAAACCACCGGATTAAGGTTGGTGAGGGGTCCGTTAAAACGACTTGATTAAGGTTGGTGAGGGGTCCGTTAAAACGAAAGGATTAAGGTTGGTGAGGGGTCCGTTAAAACCACCGGATTAAGGTTGGTGAGGGGTCTGTTAAAACGACCGGATTAAGGTTGGTGAGGGGTGCGTTAAAACCACCGGATTAAGGTTGGTGAGGGGTCCGTTAAAACGACCGGATTAAGGTTGGTGAGGGGTCCGTTGAAACGACCGGATTAAGGTTGGTGAGGGGTCCGTTAAAACCCTGGATTAAGGTTGGTGAGGGGTCCGTTAAAACGACCGCATTAAGGTTGGTGAGGGGTCCGTTAAAACGACCGGATTAAGGTTGGTGAGGGGTCCGTTAAAACGACTGCATTAAGGTTGGTGAGGGGTCTGTTAAAACCACCGGATTAACCCATTTAGACTTGACGTCGACAAAAAATGTCTTCTAAATCCTGACAGTTTTCTGAAATACCTAAGTTTCTATATCAGTGGTGCTCAATATTTCATGTCAAGGACCACAAACATTATATGTAATTGGCCGCGGACCCCCATTTGAAAATATGTTGTTCTAGGGACCCCTCAGAAGCAAAGATATGAGTTAAAAACGTTCGCTCTGAAAGAATATATATTCAAAGATTTGTGCCGCATTTTCACGATAAAAAAAAAAAACAGACCTACAAGCTCGGTGGCGCGCTATGAGCTTGTAGATCTGCTATTTTTCAACAGCTAAATTATAACAATGCTTAAAACACCAAAAGGGGTTCCCGCCCAAAATGGATTAAGGTTGGTGAGGGGTCCGTTAAAACCACCGGATTAAGGTTGGTGAGTGGTCCGTTAAAACCACCGGATTAAGGTTGGTGAGGGGTCCGTTAAAACGACTGGATTAAGGTTGGTGAGGGGTCCGTTAAAACGACCAGATTAAGGTTGGTGAGGGGTCCGTTAAAACGACAGGATTAAGGTTGGTGAGGGCCGGAGGTCCGTTAAAACCACCGGATTAAGGTTGGTGAGGGGTCCGTTAAAACGACTTGATTAAGGTTGGTGAGGGGTCCGTTAAAACGAAAGGATTAAGGTTGGTGAGGGGTCCGTTAAAACCACCGGATTAAGGTTGGTGAGGGGTCCGTTAAAACCACCGGATTAAGGTTGGTGAGGGGTCCGTTAAAACCACCGGATTAACCCATTTAGACTGACGTCGACAAAAAATGTCTTCTAAATCCTGACAGTTTTCTGAAATTCCTAAGTTTCTATATCAGTGGTGCTCAATATTTCATGTGAAGGACCCCAAACATTATATGTAATTGGCCGCGGACCCCCATTTGAAAATATGTTGTTCTAGGGACCCCTCAGAAGCAAAGATATGAGTTAAAAACGTTCGCTTTTTCAAAAATAGCAGACCTACAAGCTCGTAGCGCGGCACTCGCGCTATGAGCTTGTGGATCTGCTATTTTTTATTTTGGTCCGTTAAAATGACAGGATTAAGGTTGGTGAGGGGTCCGTTAAAACGACTGGATTAAGGTTGGTGAGGGGTCCGTTAAACGACCGCATTAAGATTGGTGAGGGGTCCGTTAAAACGACTGGATTAAGGTTGGTGAGGGGTCCATTAAAACGTCTGGATTAAGGTTGGTGAGGGGTCCGTTAAAACGACCGCATTAAGGTTGGTGAGGGGTCCGTTAAAACGACCGGATTAACCCATTTAGACTTGACGTCGACAAAAAATGTCTTCTAAATCCTGACAGTTTTCAGAAATACCTAAGTTTCTATATCAGTGGTGCTCAATATTTCATTTCAAGGACCCCAAACAATATATGTAATTGGCCGCGGACCCCCATTTGAAAATATGTTGTTCTAGGGACCCCTCAGAAGCAAAGATATGAGTTAAAAACGTTCGCTCTGAAAGAATATATATTCAAAGATTTGTGCCGCATTTTCACGATAAAAAAAAAATAGCAGACCTACAAGCTCGGTGGCGCGCTATGAGCTTGTAGATCTGCTATTTTTCAACAGCAAAATTATAACAATGCTTAAAACACCAAAAGGGGTTCCCGCCCAAAATGGATTAAGGTTGGTGAGGGGTCCGTTAAAACCACCGGATTAAGGTTGGTGAGGGGTCCGTTAATATGATCGGATTAAGGTTGGTGAGTGGTCCGTTAAAACAACAGGATTAAGGTTGGTGAGGGGTCCGTTAAAACGACTAGATTAAGGTTGGTGAGGGGTCCGTTAAAACGACAGGATTAAGGTTGGTGAGGGGTCCGTTAAAACGACCAGATTAAGGTTGGTGAGGGGTCCGTTAAAACGACCAGATTAAGGTTGGTGAGGGGTCCGTTAAAACAACAGGATTAATGTTGGTGAGGGGTCCGTTAAAACCACTGGATTAAGGTTGGTGAGTGGTCCGTTAAAACGACAGGATTAAGGTTGGTGAGGGGTCTGTTAAAACGACCAGATTAAGGTTGGTGAGGGGTCCGTTAAAACGACAGGATTAAGGTTGGTGAGGGCCGGAGGTCCGTTAAAACCACCGGATTAAGGTTGGTGAGGGGTCCGTTAAAACGACTGGATTAAGGTTGGTGAGGGGTCCGTTAAAACGAAAGGATTAAGGTTGGTGAGGGGTCCGTTAAAACCACCGGATTAAGGTTGGTGAGGGGTCCGTTAAAACGACTGGATTAAGGTTGGTGAGGGGTCCGTTAAAACCACCGGATTAAGGTTGATTAGGGGTCCGTTAATATGATCGGATTAAGGTTGGTGAGGGGTCTGTTGAACCGACCGCATTAAGGATGGTGAGGGGTCTGTTAAAACGTCTGAATTAAGGTTGGTGAGGGGTCCGTTAAAACGACTGGATTAAGGTTGGTGAGGGGTCCGTTAAAACAACTGGATTAAGGTTGGTGAGGGGTCCGTTAAAACGACCGGATTAAGGTTGGTGAGGGGTCCGTTAAAACGACCGGATTAAGGTTGGTGAGGGGTCCGTTAAAACATCTGGATTAAGGTTGGTGAGGGGTCCGTTAAAACCACCGGATTAAGGTTGGTGAGGGGTCTGTTAAAACGACCGGATTAAGGTTGGCGAGGGGTGCGTTAAAACCACCGGATTAAGGTTGGTGAGGGGTCCGTTAAAACGACCGGATTAAGGTTGGTGAGGGGTCCGTTGAAACGACCGGATTAAGGTTGGTGAGGGGTCCGTTAAAACGACCGCATTAAGGTTGGTGAGGGGTCTGTTAAAACCACCGGATTAACCCATTTAGACTTGACGTCGACAAAAAATGTCTTCTAAATCCTGACAGTTTTCTGAAATACCTAAGTTTCTATATCAGTGGTGCTCAATATTTCATGTCAAGGACCACAAACATTATATGTAATTGGCCGCGGACCCCCATTTGAAAATATGTTGTTCTAGGGACCCCTCAGAAGCAAAGATATGAGTTAAAAACGTTCGCTCTGAAAGAATATATATTCAAAGATTTGTGCCGCATTTTCACGATTAAAAAAAAATAGCAGACCTACAAGCTCGGTGGCGCGCTATGAGCTTGTAGATCTGCTATTTTTCAACAGCTAAATTATAACAATGCTTAAAACACCAAAAGGGGTTCCCGCCCAAAATGGATTAAGGTTGGTGAGGGGTCCGTTAAAACCACCGGATTAAGGTTGGTGAGTGGTCCGTTAAAACGACAGGATTAAGGTTGGTGAGTGGTCCGTTAAAACGACCAGATTAAGGTTACCTAAGTTTCTATATCAGTGGTGCTCAATATTTCATGTCAAGGACCACAAACATTATATGTAATTGGTCGCGGACCCCCATTTGAAAATATGTTGTTCTAGGGACCCCTCAGAAGCAAAGATATGAGTTAAAAACGTTCGCTCTGAAAGAATATATATTCAAAGATTTGTGCCGCATTTTCACGATTTTTCAAAAATAGCAGACCTACAAGCTCGTAGCGTGGCACTCGGTGGCGCGCTATGAGCTTGTAGATCTGCTATTTTTCAAAAGCTAAAGTATAACATAATGCTTAAAACACCAAAATGGGTTCCCGCCCAAAATGGGGTAAGGTTGGCAAGGGGTCCGTTAAAACGACCGGATTATGGTTGGTGAGGGGTCCGTTAAAACGACTGGATTAATGTTGGTGAGGAGTCCGTTAAAACGACCGGATTAAGGTTGGTGAGGGGTCCGTTAAAACGACCGGATTAAGGTTGGTGAGGGGTCCGTTAAAACCACCGGATTAAGGTTGGTGAGGGGTCCGTTAAAACGACCGGATTAAGGTTGGTGAGGGGTCCGTTAAAACCACCGGATAATTAAAATGTCTTCTAAATCCTAACAGTTTTCTGAAATTCCTAAGTTTCTATATCAGTGGTGCTCAATATTTCATGTCAAGGACCCCAAACATTATATGTAATTGGCCGCGGACCCCCATTTGAAAATATGTTGTTCTAGGGACCCCTCAGAAGCAAAGATATGAGTTAAAAACGTTCGCTCTGAAAGAATATATATTCAAAGATTTGTGCCGCATTTTCACGAATTTTCTAAAATAGCAGACCTACAAGCTCGGTGGCGCGCTATGAGCTTGTAGATCTGCTATTTTTCAACAGCTAAATTATAACAATGCTTAAAACACCAAAAGGGGTTCCCGCCCAAAATGGATTAAGGTTGGTGAGGGGTCCGTTAAAACGACCAGATTAAGGTTGGTGAGGGGTCCGTTAAAACGACAGGATTAAGGTTGGTGAGGGGTCCGTTAATATGATCGGATTAAGGTTGGTGAGGGGTCTGTTGAACCGACCGCATTAAGGTTGGTGAGGGGTCCGTTAAAACGACCAGATTAAGGTTGGTGAGGGGTCCGTTAAAACGACAGGATTAAGGTTGGTGAGGGCCGGACGTCCGTTAAAACCACCGGATTAAGGTTGGTGAGGGGTCCGTTAAAACGACTGGATTAAGGTTGGTGAGGGGTCCGTTAAAACCACCGGATTAAGGTTGGTGAGGGGTCCGTTAAAACGACTGGATTAAGGTTGGTGAGGGGTCCGTTAAAACCACCGGATTAAGGTTGGTGAGGGGTCCGTTAAAACGACTGGATTAAGGTTGGTGAGGGGTCCGTTAATATGATCGGATTAAGGTTGGTGAGGGGTCTGTTGAACCGACCGCATTAAGGTTGGTGAGGGGTCCGTTAAAACGACCGGATTAAGGTTGGTGAGGGGTCCGTTAAAACGACCGGATTAAGGTTGGTGAGGGGTCCGTTAAAACCACCGGATAATTAAAATGTCTTCTAAATCCTGACAGTTTTCTGAAATACCTAAGTTTCTATATCAGTGGTGCTCAATATTTTATTTCAAGGACCCCAAACATTATATGTAATTGGCCGCGGACCCCCATTTGAAAATATGTTGTTCTAGGGACCCCTCAGAAGCAAAGATATGAGTTAAAAGCGTTCGCTCTGAAAGAATATATATTCAAAGATTTGTGCCGCATTTTCACGATTTTTCTAAAATAGCAGACCTACAAGCTTGGTGGCGCGCTATGAGCTTGTAGATCTGCTATTTTTCAACAGCTAAATTATAACAATGCTTAAAACACCAAAAGGGGTTCCCGCCCAAAATTGATTAAGGTTGGTGAGGGGTCCGTTAAAACGACCAGATTAAGGTTGGTGAGGGGTCCGTTAAAACGACAGGATTAAGGTTGGTGAGGGGTCCGTTAAAACGACAGGATTCAGGTTGGTGAGGGGTCCGTTAAAACCACCGGATTAAGGTTGGTGAGGGGTCCGTTAAAACGACCGGATTAAGGTTGGTGAGGGGTCCGTTGAAACGACCGGATTAAGGTTGGTGAGGGGTCCGTTAAAACGACCGCATTAAGGTTGGTGAGGGGTCTGTTAAAACCACCGGATTAACCCATTTAGACTTGACGTCGACAAGAAATTTCTTCTAAATCCTGACAGTTTTCTGAAATACCTAAGTTTCTATATCAGTGGTGCTCAATATTTCATGTCAAGGACCACAAACATTATATGTAATTGGTCGCGGACCCCCATTTGAAAATATGTTGTTCTAGGGACCCCTCAGAAGCAAAGATATGAGTTAAAAACGTTCGCTCTGAAAGAATATATATTCAAAGATTTGTGCCGCATTTTCACGATTTTTCAAAAATAGCAGACCTACAAGCTCGTAGCGTGGCACTCGGTGGCGCGCTATGAGCTTGTAGATCTGCTATTTTTCAAAAGCTAAAGTATAACAATGCTTAAAACACCAAAATGGGTTCCCGCCCAAAATGGGGTAAGGTTGGCAAGGGGTCCGTTAAAACGACCGGATTATGGTTGGTGAGGGGTCCGTTAAAACGACTGGGTTAATGTTGGTGAGGAGTCCGTTAAAACGACCGGATTAAGGTTGGTGAGGGGTCCGTTAAAACGACCGGATTAAGGTTGGTGAGGGGTCCGTTAAAACCACCGGATTAAGGTTGGTGAGGGGTCCGTTAAAACGACCGGATTAAGGTTGGTGAGGGGTCCGTTAAAACGACCGGATTGGCCCAGGCCGTAGCGTAACGGTCTGGGCACCGGACTGGTAATCCAGTCGCAGTGTGCCGCGGGTTCGACTCCCGGACCCGACACGGCCTTTACTGCATGTCATCCCCCCATCTCTCTCCCGTTTCCTGTCAGCCTACTGTCTGTCCCTTCAAAAAAATCAATAAAAGGCGTAAGCCGCAAAAAAATATCAAAAAAAAAAAAAAAAACGACCGGATTATGGTTGGTGAGGGGTCCGTTAAAACGACCTGATTAAGGTTGGTGAGGGGTCCATTAAAACGACCGGATTAAGGTTGGTGAGGGGTCCGTTACAACGACTGGATTAAGGTTGGTGAGGGGTCCGTTAAAACGACCGGATTAAGGTTGGTGAAACCACCGGATTAAGGTTGGTGAGGGGTCCGTTATAACGACCGGATTAAGGTTGGTGAGGGGTCCGTTAAAACGACCGGATTAAGGTTGGTGAGGGGTCCGTTAAAACGACCGGATTAAGGTTGGTGAGGGGTCCGTTAAAACGACCGGATTAAGGTTGGTGAGGGGTCCGTTAAAACGACCAGATTAAGGTTGGTGAGGGGTCCGTTAAAACGACAGGATTAAGGTTGGTGAGGGGTCCGTTAAAACCACCGGATAATTAAAATGTCTTCTAAATCCTAACAGTTTTCTGAAATTCCTAAGTTTCTATATCAGTGGTGCTCAATATTTCATGTCAAGGACCCCAAACATTATATGTAATTGGCCGCGGACCCCCATTTGAAAATATGTTGTTCTAGGGACCCCTCAGAAGCAAAGATATGAGTTAAAAACGTTCGCTCTGAAAGAATATATATTCAAAGATTTGTGCCGCATTTTCACGAATTTTCTAAAATAGCAGACCTACAAGCTCGGTGGCGCGCTATGAGCTTGTAGATCTGCTATTTTTCAACAGCTAAATTATAACAATGCTTAAAACACCAAAAGGGGTTCCCGCCCAAAATGGATTAAGGTTGGTGAGGGGTCCGTTAAAACGACCAGATTAAGGTTGGTGAGGGGTCCGTTAAAACGACAGGATTAAGGTTGGTGAGGGGTCCGTTAAAACGACTGGATTAAGGTTGGTGAGGGGTCCGTTAAAACCACCGGATTAAGGTTGGTGAGGGGTCCGTTAAAACGACTGGATTAAGGTTGGTGAGGGGTCCGTTAATATGATCGGATTAAGGTTGGTGAGGGGTCTTTTGAACCGACCGCATTAAGGTTGGTGAGGGGTCCGTTAAAACGACCGGATTAAGGTTGGTGAGGGGTCCGTTAAAACGACCGGATTAAGGTTGGTGAGGGGTCCGTTAAAACCACCGGATAATTAAAATGTCTTCTAAATCCTGACAGTTTTCTGAAATACCTAAGTTTCTATATCAGTGGTGCTCAATATTTCATGTCAAGGACCCCAAACATTATATGTAATTGGCCGCGGACCCCCATTTGAAAATATGTTGTTCTAGGGACCCCTCAGAAGCAAAGATATGAGTTAAAAACGTTCGCTCTGAAAGAATATATATTCAAAGATTTGTGCCGCATTTTCACGAATTTTCTAAAATAGCAGACCTACAAGCTTGGTGGCGCGCTATGAGCTTGTAGATCTGCTATTTTTCAACAGCTAAATTATAACAATGCTTAAAACACCAAAAGGGGTTCCCGCCCAAAATGGATTAAGGTTGGTGAGGGGTCCGTTAAAACGACCAGATTAAGGTTGGTGAGGGGTCCGTTAAAACGACAGGATTAAGGTTGGTGAGGGGTCCGTTAATATGATCGGATTAAGGTTGGTGAGGGGTCTGTTGAACCGACCGCATTAAGGTTGGTGAGGGGTCCGTTAAAACGACCAGATTAAGGTTGGTGAGGGGTCCGTTAAAACGACAGGATTAAGGTTGGTGAGGGGTCCGTTAATATGATCGGATTAAGGTTGGTGAGGGGTCTGTTGAACCGACCGCATTAAGGTTGGTGAGGGGTCCGTTAAAACGACCAGATTAAGGTTGGTGAGGGGTCCGTTAAAACGACAGGATTAAGGTTGGTGAGGGCCGGACGTCCGTTAAAACCACCGGATTAAGGTTGGTGAGGGGTCCGTTAAAACGACTGGATTAAGGTTGGTGAGGGGTCCGTTAAAACCACCGGATTAAGGTTGGTAAGGGGTCCGTTAAAACGACTGGATTAAGGTTGGTGAGGGGTCCGTTAAAACCACCGGATTAAGGTTGGTGAGGGGTCCGTTAAAACGACTGGATTAAGGTTGGTGAGGGGTCCGTTAATATGATCGGATTAAGGTTGGTGAGGGGTCTGTTGAACCGACCGCATTAAGGTTGGTGAGGGGTCCGTTAAAACGACCGGATTAAGGTTGGTGAGGGGTCCGTTAAAACGACCGGATTAAGGTTGGTGAGGGGTCCGTTAAAACCACCGGATAATTAAAATGTCTTCTAAATCCTGACAGTTTTCTGAAATACCTAAGTTTCTATATCAGTGGTGCTCAATATTTCATTTCAAGGACCCCAAACATTATATGTAATTGGCCGCGGACCCCCATTTGAAAATATGTTGTTCTAGGGACCCCTCAGAAGCAAAGATATGAGTTAAAAGCGTTCGCTCTGAAAGAATATACATTCAAAGATTTGTGCCGCATTTTCACGATTTTTCTAAAATAGCAGACCTACAAGCTTGGTGGCGCGCTATGAGCTTGTAGATCTGCTATTTTTCAACAGCTAAATTATAACAATGCTTAAAACACCAAAAGGGGTTCCCGCCCAAAATTGATTAAGGTTGGTGAGGGGTCCGTTAAAACGACCAGATTAAGGTTGGTGAGGGGTCCGTTAAAACGACAGGATTAAGGTTGGTGAGGGGTCCGTTAAAACGACAGGATTCAGGTTGGTGAGGGGTCCGTTAAAACCACCAGGTTAAGGTTGGTGAGGGGTCCGTTAAAACCACCGGCTTAAGGTTGGTGAGGGGTCCGTTAAAACGACAGGATTCAGGTTGGTGAGGGGTCCGTTAAAACCACCGTATTAAGGTTGGTGAGTGGTCCGTTAAAACGACAGGATTAAGATTGGTGAGGGGTCCGTTAAAACGTCTGGATTAAGGTTGGTGAGGGGTCCGTTAAAACGACAGGATTAAGGTTGGTGAGGGGTCCGTTAAAACGACAGGATTAAGGTTGGTGAGGGGTCCGTTAAAACGACTGGATTAAGGTTGGTGAGTGGTCCGTTAAAACGACAGGATTAAGGTTGGTGAGGGGTCCGTTAAAACGACAGGATTAAGGTTGGTGAGTGGTCCGTTAAAACGACAGGATTAAGGTTGGTGAGGGGTCCGTTAAAACAACTGGATTAAGGTTGGTGAGGGGTCCGTTGAACCGACCACATTAAGGTTGGTGAGGGGTCCGTTAAAACGTCTGGATTAAGGTTGGTGAGGGGTCCGTTAAAACGTCTGGATTAAGGTTGGTGAGGGGTCCGTTAAAACCACCGGATTAAGGTTGGTGAGGGGTCCGTTAAAACCACCAGATTAAGGTTGGTGAGGGGTCCGTTAAAACCACCGGATTAAGGTTGGTGAGGGGTCCGTTAAAACCACCGGATTAAGGTTGGTGAGGGGTCTGTTAAAACGACCGGATTAAGGTTGGTGAGGGGTCCGTTAAAACGACCGGATTAAGGTTGGTGAGGGGTCCGTTAAAACGACAGGATTAAGGTTGGTGAGGGGGGTCCGTTAAAACGACAGGATTAAGGTTGGTGAGGGGTCCGTTAAAACGACAGGATTAAGGTTGGTGAGGGGTCCGTTAAAACGACAGGATTAAGGTTGGTGAGGGGTCCGTTAAAACCACCGGATAATTAAAATGTCTTCTAAATCCTGACAGTTTTCTGAAATTCCTAAGTTTCTATATCAGTGGTGCTCAATATTTCATGTGAAGGACCCCAAACATTATATGTAATTGGCCGCGGACCCCCATTTGAAAATATGTTGTTCTAGGGACCCCTCAGAAGCAAAGATATGAGTTAAAAACGTTCGCTCTGAAAGAATATATATTCAAAGATTTGTGCCGCATTTTCACGATTTTTCAAAAATAGCAGACCTACAAGCTCGTAGCGCGGCACTCGGTGGCGCGCTATGAGCTTGTAGATCTGCTTTTTTTCAAAAGCTAAAGCATAACATAATGCTTAAAACACCAAAAGGGGTTCCCGCCCAAAATGGGTTAAGGTTGGTGAGGGGTCCGTTAAAACGATCGGATTAAGGTTGGTGAGGGGTCCGTTAAAACGACCGGATTAAGGTTGGTGAGGGGTCCGTTAAAACGACCGGATTAAGGTTGGTGAGGGGTCCGTTAAAACGACAGGATTAAGGTTGGTGAGGGGTCCGTTAACACCACCGGATTAAGGTTGGTGAGGGGTCCGTTAAAACCACCGGATTAAGGTTGATGAGGGGTCCGTTAAAACCACCGGATTAAGGTTGGTGAGGGGTCCGTTAAAACGATCGGATTAAGGTTGGTGAGGGGTCCGTTAAAACGACCGCATTAAGGTTGGTGAGGGGTCCGTTAAAACCACCAGATTAAGGTTGGTGAGGGGTCCGTTAAAACGACTGGATTAAGGTTGGTGAGGGGTCCGTTAAAACGACTGGATTAAGGTTGGTGAGGGGTCCGTTAAAACGACTGGATTAAGGTTGGTGAGGGGTCCGTTAAAACGACCGGATTAAGGTTGGTGAGGGGTCCGTTAATATGATCAGATTAAGGTTGGTGAGGGGTCCGTTAAAACGACAGCATTAAGGTTGGTGAGGGGTCCGTTAAAACCACCGGATAATTAAAATGTCTTCTAAATCCTGACAGTTTTCTGAAATTCCTAAGTTTCTATATCAGTGGTGCTCAATATTTCATGTCAAGGACCCCAAACATTATATGTAATTGGCCGCGGACCCCCATTTGAAAATATGTTGTTCTAGGGACCCCTCAGAAGCAAAGATATGAGTTAAAAACGTTCGCTCTGAAAGAATATATATTCAAAGATTTGTGCCGCATTTTCACGATTTTTTTAAAATAGCAGACCTACAAGCTCGTAGCGCGGCACTCGGTGGCGCGCTATGAGCTTGTAGATCTGCTATTTTTCAAAAGCTAAAGTATAACATAATGCTTAAAACACCAAAAGGGGTTCCCGCCCAAAATGTGTTAAGGTTGGTGAGGGGTCCGTTAAAACGATCGGATTAAGGTTGGTGAGGGGTCCATTAAAACGATCGGATTAAGGTTGATGAGGGGTCCGTTAAAACGATCGGATTAAGGTTGGTGAGGGGTCCGTTAAAACCACCAGATTAAGGTTGGTGAGGGGTCCGTTAAAACCACCGGATTAAGGTTGGTGAGGGGTCCGTTAAAACGACTGGATTAAGGTTGGTGAGGGGTCCGTTAAACGACCGCATTAAGGTTGGTGAGGGGTCCGTTAAAACCACCGGATTAAGGTTGGTGAGGGAGGGGTCCGTTAAAACGACTGGATTAAGGTTGGTGAGGGGTCCGTTAAAACGACTGGATTAAGGTTGGTGAGGGGTCCGTTAAAACGACTGGATTAAGGTTGGTGAGGGGTCCGTTAAAATGACCGGATTAAGGTTGGTGAGGGGTCCGTTAAAACCACCGGATAATTAAAATGTCGTCTAAATCCTGACAGTTTTCTGAAATTCCTAAGTTTCTATATCAGTGGTGCTCAATATTTCATGTGAAGGACCCCAAACATTATATGTAATTGGCCGCGGACCCCCATTTGAAAATATGTTGTTCTAGGGACCCCTCAGAAGCAAAGATATGAGTTAAAAACGTTCGCTCTGAAAGAATATATATTCAAAGATTTGTGCCGCATTTTCACGATTTAAAAAAAATAGCAGACCTACAAGCTCGTAGCGCGGCACTCGGTGGCGCGCTATGAGCTTGTAGATCTGCTATTTTTCAAAAGCTAAAGTATAACATAATGCTTAAAACACCAAAAGGGGTTCCCGCCCAAAATGGGTTAAGGTTGGTGAGGGGTCCGTTAAAACGATCGGATTAAGGTTGGTGAGGGGTCCGTTAAAACGATCGGATTAAGGTTGATGAGGGGTCCGTTAAAACCACCGGATTAAGGTTGGTGAGGGGTCCGTTAAAACAACCGGATTAAGGTTGGTGAGGGGTCCGTTAAAACGACTGGATTAAGGTTGGTGAGGGGTCCGTTAAAACGACCGCATTAAGGTTGGTGAGGGGTCCGTTAAAACCACCGGATTAAGGTTGGTGAGGGGTCCGTTAAAACAACCGGATTAAGGTTGGTGAGGGGTCCGTTAAAACGACTGGATTAAGGTTGGTGAGGGGTCCGTTAAAACGACTGGATTAAGGTTGGTGAGGGGTCCGTTAAAACGATCGGATTAAGGTTGATGAGGGGTCCGTTAAAACCACCGGATTAAGGTTGGTGAGGGGTCCGTTAAAACCACCGGATTAAGGTTGGTGAGGGGTCCGTTAATATGATCAGATTAAGGTTGGTGAGGGGTCCGTTGAACCGACCGCATTAAGGTTGGTGAGGGGTCCGTTAAAACGTCTGGATTAAGGTTGGTGAGGGGTCCGTTAAAACGACTGGATTAAGGTTGGTGAGGGGTCCGTTAAAATGATCGGATTAAGGTTGGTGAGGGGTCCGTTAAAATGACCGGATTAAGTTTGGTGAGGGGTCCGTTAAAACCACCGGATTAAGGTTGGTGAGGGGTCCGTTAAAACGACCGGATTAAGGTTGGTGAGGGGTCCGTTAAAACCACCGGATAATTAAAATGTCTTCTAAATCCTGACAGTTTTCTGAAATACCTAAGTTTCTATATCAGTGGTGCTCAATATTTCATGTCAAGGACCCCAAACATTATATGTAATTGGCCGCGGACCCCCATTTGAAAATATGTTGTTCTAGGGACCCCTCAGAAGCAAAGATATGAGTTAAAAACGTTCGCTCTGAAAGAATATATATTCAAAGATTTGTGCCGCATTTTCACGATAAAAAAAAGAATAGCAGACCTATAAGCTCGTTGGCGCGCTATGAGCTTGTAGATCTGCTATTTTTCAACAGCTAAATTATAACAATGCTTAAAACACCAAAAGGGGTTCCCGCCCAAAATGGATTAAGGTTGGTGAGGGGTCCGTTAAAACCACCGGATTAAGGTTGGTGAGGGGTCCGTTAAAACGACAGGATTAAGGTTGGTGAGGGGTCCGTTAAAACGACCAGATTATGGTTGGTGAGGGGTCCGTTAAAACGACAGGATTAAGGTTGGTGAGGGCCGGAGGTCCGTTAAAACCACCGGATTAAGGTTGGTGAGGGGTCCGTTAAAACGACTGGATTAAGGTTGGTGAGGGGTCCGTTAAAACGAAAGGATTAAGGTTGGTGAGGGGTACGTTAAAACCACCGGATTAAGGTTGGTGAGGGGTCCGTTAAAACGACTGGATTAAGGTTGGTGAGGGGTCCGTTAAAACCACCGGATTAAGGTTGATGAGGGGTCCGTTAATATGATCAGATTAAGGTTGGTGAGGGGTCTGTTGAACCGACCGCATTAAGGTTGGTGAGGGGTCCGTTAAAACGTCTGGATTAAGGTTGGTGAGGGGTCTGCTAAAACGACTGGATTAAGGTTGGTGAGGGGTCCGTTAAAACAACTGGATTAAGGTTGGTGAGGGGTCCGTTAAAACGACCAGATTAAGGTTGGTGAGGGGTCCGTTAAAACGACCGGATTAAGGTTGGTGAGGGGTCCGTTAAAACGTCTGGATTAAGGTTGGTGAGGGGTCCGTTAAAACCACCGGATTAAGGTTGGTGAGGGGTCTGTTAAAACGACCGGATTAAGGTTGGTGAGGGGTGCGTTAAAACCACCGGATTAAGGTTGGTGAGGGGTCCGTTGAAACGACCGGATTAAGGTTGGTGAGGGGTCCGTTAAAACGACCGCATTAAGGTTGGTGAGGGGTCTGTTAAAACCACCGGATTAACCCATTTAGACTTGACGTCGACAAGAAATTTCTTCTAAATCCTGACAGTTTTCTGAAATACCTAAGTTTCTATATCAGTGGTGCTCAATATTTCATGTCAAGGACCACAAACATTATATGTAATTGGTCGCGGACCCCCATTTGAAAATATGTTGTTCTAGGGACCCCTCAGAAGCAAAGATATGAGTTAAAAACGTTCGCTCTGAAAGAATATATATTCAAAGATTTGTGCCGCATTTTCACGATTTTTCAAAAATAGCAGACCTACAAGCTCGTAGCGTGGCACTCGGTGGCGCGCTATGAGCTTGTAGATCTGCTATTTTTCAAAAGCTAAAGTATAACATAATGCTTAAAACACCAAAATGGGTTCCCGCCCAAAATGGGGTAAGGTTGGCAAGGGGTCCGTTAAAACGACCGGATTATGGTTGGTGAGGGGTCCGTTAAAACGACTGGATTAATGTTGGTGAGGAGTCCGTTAAAACGACCGGATTAAGGTTGGTGAGGGGTCCGTTAAAACGACCGGATTAAGGTTGGTGAGGGGTCCGTTAAAACCACCGGATTAAGGTTGGTGAGGGGTCCGTTAAAACGACCGGATTAAGGTTGGTGAGGGGTCCGTTAAAACGACCGGATTGGCCCAGGCCGTAGCGTAACGGTCTGGGCACCGGACTGGTAATCCAGTCGCAGTGTGCCGCGGGTTCGACTCCCGGACCCGACACGGCCTTTACTGCATGTCATCCCCCCATCTCTCTCCCGTTTCCTGTCAGCCTACTGTCTGTCCCTTCAAAAAAATCAATAAAAGGCGTAAGCCGCAAAAAAATATCATAAAAAAAAAAAAAACGACCGGATTATGGTTGGTGAGGGGTCCGTTAAAACGACCTGATTAAGGTTGGTGAGGGGTCCGTTAAAACGACCGGATTAAGGTTGGTGAGGGGTCCGTTACAACGACTGGATTAAGGTTGGTGAGGGGTCCGTTAAAACGACCGGATTAAGGTTGGTGAAACCACCGGATTAAGGTTGGTGAGGGGTCCGTTATAACGACCGGATTAAGGTTGGTGAGGGGTCCGTTAAAACGACAGGATTAAGGTTGGTGAGGGGTCCGTTAAAACGACCGGATTAAGGTTGGTGAGGGGTCCGTTAAAACGACCGGATTAAGGTTGGTGAGGGGTCCGTTAAAACGACAGGATTAAGGTTGGTGAGGGGTCCGTTAAAACCACCGGATAATTAAAATGTCTTCTAAATCCTAACAGTTTTCTGAAATTCCTAAGTTTCTATATCAGTGGTGCTCAATATTTCATGTCAAGGACCCCAAACATTATATGTAATTGGCCGCGGACCCCCATTTGAAAATATGTTGTTCTAGGGACCCCTCAGAAGCAAAGATATGAGTTAAAAACGTTCGCTCTGAAAGAATATATATTCAAAGATTTGTGCCGCATTTTCACGAATTTTCTAAAATAGCAGACCTACAAGCTCGGTGGCGCGCTATGAGCTTGTAGATCTGCTATTTTTCAACAGCTAAATTATAACAATGCTTAAAACACCAAAAGGGGTTCCCGCCCAAAATGGATTAAGGTTGGTGAGGGGTCCGTTAAAACGACCAGATTAAGGTTGGTGAGGGGTCCGTTAAAACGACAGGATTAAGGTTGGTGAGGGGTCCGTTAATATGATCGGATTAAGGTTGGTGAGGGGTCTGTTGAACCGACCGCATTAAGGTTGGTGAGGGGTCCGTTAAAACGACCAGATTAAGGTTGGTGAGGGGTCCGTTAAAACGACAGGATTAAGGTTGGTGAGGGCCGGACGTCCGTTAAAACCACCGGATTAAGGTTGGTGAGGGGTCCGTTAAAACGACTGGATTAAGGTTGGTGAGGGGTCCGTTAAAACCACCGGATTAAGGTTGGTGAGGGGTCCGTTAAAACGACTGGATTAAGGTTGGTGAGGGGTCCGTTAAAACCACCGGATTAAGGTTGGTGAGGGGTCCGTTAAAACGACTGGATTAAGGTTGGTGAGGGGTCCGTTAATATGATCGGATTAAGGTTGGTGAGGGGTCTGTTGAACCGACCGCATTAAGGTTGGTGAGGGGTCCGTTAAAATGACCGGATTAAGGTTGGTGAGGGGTCCGTTAAAACGACCGGATTAAGGTTGGTGAGGGGTCCGTTAAAACCACCGGATAATTAAAATGTCTTCTAAATCCTGACAGTTTTCTGAAATACCTAAGTTTCTATATCAGTGGTGCTCAATATTTTATTTCAAGGACCCCAAACATTATATGTAATTGGCCGCGGACCCCCATTTGAAAATATGTTGTTCTAGGGACCCCTCAGAAGCAAAGATATGAGTTAAAAGCGTTCGCTCTGAAAGAATATATATTCAAAGATTTGTGCCGCATTTTCACGATTTTTCTAAAATAGCAGACCTACAAGCTTGGTGGCGCGCTATGAGCTTGTAGATCTGCTATTTTTCAACAGCTAAATTATAACAATGCTTAAAACACCAAAAGGGGTTCCCGCCCAAAATTGATTAAGGTTGGTGAGGGGTCCGTTAAAACGACCAGATTAAGGTTGGTGAGGGGTCCGTTAAAACGACAGGATTAAGGTTGGTGAGGGGTCCGTTAAAACGACAGGATTCAGGTTGGTGAGGGGTCCGTTAAAACCACCGGATTAAGGTTGGTGAGGGGTCCGTTAAAACGACCGGATTAAGGTTGGTGAGGGGTCCGTTGAAACGACCGGATTAAGGTTGGTGAGGGGTCCGTTAAAACGACCGCATTAAGGTTGGTGAGGGGTCTGTTAAAACCACCGGATTAACCCATTTAGACTTGACGTCGACAAGAAATTTCTTCTAAATCCTGACAGTTTTCTGAAATACCTAAGTTTCTATATCAGTGGTGCTCAATATTTCATGTCAAGGACCACAAACATTATATGTAATTGGTCGCGGACCCCCATTTGAAAATATGTTGTTCTAGGGACCCCTCAGAAGCAAAGATATGAGTTAAAAACGTTCGCTCTGAAAGAATATATATTCAAAGATTTGTGCCGCATTTTCACGATTTTTCAAAAATAGCAGACCTACAAGCTCGTAGCGTGGCACTCGGTGGCGCGCTATGAGCTTGTAGATCTGCTATTTTTCAAAAGCTAAAGTATAACATAATGCTTAAAACACCAAAATGGGTTCCCGCCCAAAATGGGGTAAGGTTGGCAAGGGGTCCGTTAAAACGACCGGATTATGGTTGGTGAGGGGTCCGTTAAAACGACTGGATTAATGTTGGTGAGGAGTCCGTTAAAACGACCGGATTAAGGTTGGTGAGGGGTCCGTTAAAACGACCGGATTAAGGTTGGTGAGGGGTCCGTTAAAACCACCGGATTAAGGTTGGTGAGGGGTCCGTTAAAACGACCGGATTAAGGTTGGTGAGGGGTCCGTTAAAACGACCGGATTGGCCCAGGCCGTAGCGTAACGGTCTGGGCACCGGACTGGTAATCCAGTCGCAGTGTGCCGCGGGTTCGACTCCCGGACCCGACACGGCCTTTACTGCATGTCATCCCCCCATCTCTCTCCCGTTTCCTGTCAGCCTACTGTCTGTCCCTTCAAAAAAATCAATAAAAGGCGTAAGCCGCAAAAAAATATCTAAAAAAAAAAAAAAAACGACCGGATTATGGTTGGTGAGGGGTCCGTTAAAACGACCTGATTAAGGTTGGTGAGGGGTCCATTAAAACGACCGGATTAAGGTTGGTGAGGGGTCCGTTACAACGACTGGATTAAGGTTGGTGAGGGGTCCGTTAAAACGACCGGATTAAGGTTGGTGAAACCACCGGATTAAGGTTGGTGAGGGGTCCGTTATAACGACCGGATTAAGGTTGGTGAGGGGTCCGTTAAAACGACCGGATTAAGGTTGGTGAGGGGTCCGTTAAAACGACCGGATTAAGGTTGGTGAGGGGTCCGTTAAAACGACCGGATTAAGGTTGGTGAGGGGTCCGTTAAAACGACCAGATTAAGGTTGGTGAGGGGTCCGTTAAAACGACAGGATTAAGGTTGGTGAGGGGTCCGTTAAAACCACCGGATAATTAAAATGTCTTCTAAATCCTAACAGTTTTCTGAAATTCCTAAGTTTCTATATCAGTGGTGCTCAATATTTCATGTCAAGGACCCCAAACATTATATGTAATTGGCCGCGGACCCCCATTTGAAAATATGTTGTTCTAGGGACCCCTCAGAAGCAAAGATATGAGTTAAAAACGTTCGCTCTGAAAGAATATATATTCAAAGATTTGTGCCGCATTTTCACGAATTTTCTAAAATAGCAGACCTACAAGCTCGGTGGCGCGCTATGAGCTTGTAGATCTGCTATTTTTCAACAGCTAAATTATAACAATGCTTAAAACACCAAAAGGGGTTCCCGCCCAAAATGGATTAAGGTTGGTGAGGGGTCCGTTAAAACGACCAGATTAAGGTTGGTGAGGGGTCCGTTAAAACGACAGGATTAAGGTTGGTGAGGGGTCCGTTAAAACGACTGGATTAAGGTTGGTGAGGGGTCCGTTAAAACCACCGGATTAAGGTTGGTGAGGGGTCCGTTAAAACGACTGGATTAAGGTTGGTGAGGGGTCCGTTAATATGATCGGATTAAGGTTGGTGAGGGGTCTTTTGAACCGACCGCATTAAGGTTGGTGAGGGGTCCGTTAAAACGACCGGATTAAGGTTGGTGAGGGGTCCGTTAAAACGACCGGATTAAGGTTGGTGAGGGGTCCGTTAAAACCACCGGATAATTAAAATGTCTTCTAAATCCTGACAGTTTTCTGAAATACCTAAGTTTCTATATCAGTGGTGCTCAATATTTCATGTCAAGGACCCCAAACATTATATGTAATTGGCCGCGGACCCCCATTTGAAAATATGTTGTTCTAGGGACCCCTCAGAAGCAAAGATATGAGTTAAAAACGTTCGCTCTGAAAGAATATATATTCAAAGATTTGTGCCGCATTTTCACGAATTTTCTAAAATAGCAGACCTACAAGCTTGGTGGCGCGCTATGAGCTTGTAGATCTGCTATTTTTCAACAGCTAAATTATAACAATGCTTAAAACACCAAAAGGGGTTCCCGCCCAAAATGGATTAAGGTTGGTGAGGGGTCCGTTAAAACGACCAGATTAAGGTTGGTGAGGGGTCCGTTAAAACGACAGGATTAAGGTTGGTGAGGGGTCCGTTAATATGATCGGATTAAGGTTGGTGAGGGGTCTGTTGAACCGACCGCATTAAGGTTGGTGAGGGGTCCGTTAAAACGACCAGATTAAGGTTGGTGAGGGGTCCGTTAAAACGACAGGATTAAGGTTGGTGAGGGGTCCGTTAATATGATCGGATTAAGGTTGGTGAGGGGTCTGTTGAACCGACCGCATTAAGGTTGGTGAGGGGTCCGTTAAAACGACCAGATTAAGGTTGGTGAGGGGTCCGTTAAAACGACAGGATTAAGGTTGGTGAGGGCCGGACGTCCGTTAAAACCACCGGATTAAGGTTGGTGAGGGGTCCGTTAAAACGACTGGATTAAGGTTGGTGAGGGGTCCGTTAAAACCACCGGATTAAGGTTGGTGAGGGGTCCGTTAAAACGACTGGATTAAGGTTGGTGAGGGGTCCGTTAAAACCACCGGATTAAGGTTGGTGATGGGTCCGTTAAAACGACTGGATTAAGGTTGGTGAGGGGTCCGTTAATATGATCGGATTAAGGTTGGTGAGGGGTCTGTTGAACCGACCGCATTAAGGTTGGTGAGGGGTCCGTTAAAACGACCGGATTAAGGTTGGTGAGGGGTCCGTTAAAACGACCGGATTAAGGTTGGTGAGGGGTCCGTTAAAACCACCGGATAATTAAAATGTCTTCTAAATCCTGACAGTTTTCTGAAATACCTAAGTTTCTATATCAGTGGTGCTCAATATTTCATTTCAAGGACCCCAAACATTATATGTAATTGGCCGCGGACCCCCATTTGAAAATATGTTGTTCTAGGGACCCCTCAGAAGCAAAGATATGAGTTAAAAGCGTTCGCTCTGAAAGAATATACATTCAAAGATTTGTGCCGCATTTTCACGATTTTTCTAAAATAGCAGACCTACAAGCTTGGTGGCGCGCTATGAGCTTGTAGATCTGCTATTTTTCAACAGCTAAATTATAACAATGCTTAAAACACCAAAAGGGGTTCCCGCCCAAAATTGATTAAGGTTGGTGAGGGGTCCGTTAAAACGACCAGATTAAGGTTGGTGAGGGGTCCGTTAAAACGACAGGATTAAGGTTGGTGAGGGGTCCGTTAAAACGACAGGATTCAGGTTGGTGAGGAGTCCGTTAAAACCACCAGGTTAAGGTTGGTGAGGGGTCCGTTAAAACCACCGGCTTAAGGTTGGTGAGGGGTCCGTTAAAACGACAGGATTCAGGTTGGTGAGGGGTCCGTTAAAACCACCGTATTAAGGTTGGTGAGTGGTCCGTTAAAACGACAGGATTAAGATTGGTGAGGGGTCCGTTAAAACGTCTGGATTAAGGTTGGTGAGGGGTCCGTTAAAACGACAGGATTAAGGTTGGTGAGGGGTCCGTTAAAACGACAGGATTAAGGTTGGTGAGGGGTCCGTTAAAACGACTGGATTAAGGTTGGTGAGTGGTCCGTTAAAACGACAGGATTAAGGTTGGTGAGGGGTCCGTTAAAACGACAGGATTAAGGTTGGTGAGTGGTCCGTTAAAACGACAGGATTAAGGTTGGTGAGGGGTCCGTTAAAACAACTGGATTAAGGTTGGTGAGGGGTCCGTTGAACCGACCACATTAAGGTTGGTGAGGGGTCCGTTAAAACGTCTGGATTAAGGTTGGTGAGGGGTCCGTTAAAACGTCTGGATTAAGGTTGGTGAGGGGTCCGTTAAAACCACCGGATTAAGGTTGGTGAGGGGTCCGTTAAAACCACCAGATTAAGGTTGGTGAGGGGTCCGTTAAAACCACCGGATTAAGGTTGGTGAGGGGTCCGTTAAAACCACCGGATTAAGGTTGGTGAGGGGTCTGTTAAAACGACCGGATTAAGGTTGGTGAGGGGTCCGTTAAAACGACCGGATTAAGGTTGGTGAGGGGTCCGTTAAAACGACAGGATTAAGGTTGGTGAGGGGGGTCCGTTAAAACGACAGGATTAAGGTTGGTGAGGGGTCCGTTAAAACGACAGGATTAAGGTTGGTGAGGGGTCCGTTAAAACGACAGGATTAAGGTTGGTGAGGGGTCCGTTAAAACGACCGGATTAAGGTTGGTGAGGGGTCCGTTAAAATGACTAAATTAAGGTTGGTGAGGGGTCCGTTAAAACGACCGGATTAAGGTTGGTGAGGGGTCCGTTAAAATGACTAAATTAAGGTTGGTGAGGGGTCCGTTAAAAAAACCGGATTAACCCATTTAGACTTGACGTCGACAAAAAATGTCTTCTAAATCCTGACAGTTTTCTGAAATTCCTAAGTTTCTATATCAGTGGTGCTCAATATTTCATGTCAAGGACCCCAAACATTATATGTAATTGGCCGCGGACCCTCATTTGAAAATATGTTGTTCTAGGGACCCCTCAGAAGCAAAGATATGAGTTAAAAACGTTCGCTCTGAAAGAATATATATTCAAAGATTTGTTCCGCATTTTCACGATTTTTCAAAAATAGCAGACCTACAAGCTCGTAGCGGGGCACGCGCGCTATGAGCTTGTGGATCTGCTATTTTTCAACATCTAAAGTATAACAATGCTTAAAACACCAAAAGGGGTTCCCGCCCAAAATGGATTAAGGTTGGTGAGGGGTCCGTTAAAACGACCGGATTAAGGTTGGTGAGGGTTCCATTAAAACGACCGGATTAAGGCTGGTGAGGGGTCCGTTAAAACCACCGGATTAAGGCTGGTGAGGGGTCCGTTAAAACGACCGGATTAAGGTTGGTGAGGGGTCCGTTAAAACCACCGGATTAAGGTTGGTGAGGGGTCCGTTAAAACGACCGGATTAATGTTGGTGAGGGGTCCGTTAAAACGACAGGATTAAGGTTGGTGAGGGGTCCGTTAAAACCACCGGATTAAGGCTGGTGAGGGGTCCGTTAAAACCACCGGATTAAGGTTGGTGAGGGGTCCGTTAAAACCACCGGATTAAGGTTGGTGAGGGGTCCGTTAAAACGACCAGATTAAGGTGGGTGAGGGGTCCATTAAAACGACCAGATTAAGGTTGGTGAGGGGTCCGTTAAAACGACCGGATTAAGGTTGGTGAGGGGTCCATTAAAACGATCGGATTAAGGTTGGTGAGGGGTCCGTTAAAACGATCGGATTAAGGTTGGTGAGGGGTCCTTTAAAATGACTGGATTAAGGTTGGTTAGGGGTCCGTTAAAACCACCGGATTAAGGTTGGTGAGGGGTCCGTTAAAACGACCGGATTAAGGTTGGTGAGGGGTCCGTTAAAACGACCGGATTAAGGTTGGTGAGGGGTCCGTTAAAACGACCGGATTAAGGTTGGTGAGGGGTCCGTTAAAAGACCGGATTAAGGTTGGTGAGGGGTCCGTTAAAACGACCGGATTAAGGTTGGTGAGGGGTCCGTTAAAACGACCGGATTAAGGTTGGTGAGGGGTCCGTTAAAATGACCGGATTAAGGTTGGTGAGGGGTCCGTTAAAACGACTGGATTAAGGTCGGTGAGGGGTCCGTTAAAACGACCGGATTAAGGTTGGTGAGGGGTCCGTTAAAACGACCGGATTAAGGTTGGTGAGGGGTCCGTTAAAACGACTGGATAAAGGTTGGTGAAGGGTCCGTTAAAACGACCGGATTAAGGTTGGTGAGGGGTCCGTTAAAAATACCGGATAATTAAAACTAAATCCTGACAGTTTTCAGAAATACCTAAGTTTCTATATCAGTGGTGCTCAATATTTCCTAAATATATCCTTGGATAAAGAGGTTAAAGTTATTGTGATGCTGTATTAACACATTTAGCTGGGGACCCCCTGGAACCCCCCAAAGACCCCTGGAGGGTCCCCAGACCCCACTTTGAGAACCAATGACCTAATAGCTGATGTGATGCTTTGACTGAATGAATAAAACAGAATAGCAACTTACTCATCATGCTCTTCCTCAAACCTGGTTTCAGCCAACACTCTCCACCGTGGTCCACACTGGAGTTGGAGGAGAGACAAAGTCAGACCTGAATATTCTCTATGATAATATAATTGATAATGATTTTACACCATTAAACATCAAACAACACAGAACAGCATCACAGTATGATTGAGAACATTGAGTCCTTCTCTCCTAGTTATTGATGTATTCACAGTGTATTGACCACCAAGTTATTGATGTATTCATAGCCTATTGATTACCTAGTTATTGATGTATTCATAGCCTATTGATTACCTAGTTATTGCTTTTCTATCAGAGGTGAGCTGGCAGAACAGAGGTTGTGTTGGTCTTTGTCTCTCTCACAGCCTCCTGCTGTCAGAGTTGAACTGACTAACTGTCTCTCTCACAGCCTCCTGCTGTCAGAGTTGAACTGACTAACTGTCTCTCTCACAGCCTCCTGCTGTCAGAGTTGAACTGACTAACTGTCTCTCTCACAGCCTCCTGCTGTCAGAGTTGAACTGACTAACTGTCTCTCTCACAGCCTCCTGCTGTCAGAGTTGAACTGACTAACTGTCTCTCTCACAGCCTCCTGCTGTCAGAGTTGAACTGACTAACTGTCTCTCTCACAGCCTCCTGCTGCCAGAGTTGAACTGACTAACTGTCTCTCTCTCACATCCTCCTGCTGTCAGAGTTGAACTGAATAACTTATTTCTATCTGATGTCTGGTGTTTACACGTGGTCTGAGTAGACACTGCATGCACACCCACACACACCCACACAGTCTCTCTCACACCTCAGAGCGTCCAGTCTGTAGCGTGGATCCTTCACAGCAGCAGAGAGCATCGCTTCGCCTGATTCTCCTGGATGATTGAAGGTCAAGTCCAACTCTCTCAAATGGGAAGGGTTGGAGCGCAGAGCTGAGGTCAGAGAAGAACAGCCTTTCTCTGTGACCAGACATCCTGACAAACTACACACACACACACACACACACACACACACACACACACACACACACACACACACACACACACACACACACACACACACACACACACACACACACACAGAGAGAGTTTCACAATGTTATATTTTGTCCCATTGATCTTAAAAACTTTTGTTTTATTTTAACACAGTTGAACCCAGTTTCAGGCATACTGACTTGAGAGTCTCCAACATGCAGTGTGGGCTCCCCAGTCCCTCAGCCAGGAGGCTGACTCCAGAGTCCTGAAGGTCATTATTGCTCAGGTCAACTTTTCTCAGGCTAGAGCTGGAGCTGAGAGCTGACGATAACTCCTGACAGCATCTCTTCGACAGGTTGCAGCCACTCAGCCTGAATAAACAATAGTGGTGCATGTATTAGATTTGATGTTAAATAAAGATCAAATAATATTTGAAATGTATCCAGATATCAGTGAACCTACAGAGCTTTCTTGGAGGCTTTGAGCACGGGCAGCAACCCCAGAAGAGCCTCCTCTGAAGCAGAGTATTTCTTCAGGTCAAACACGTCCAGCTCCTTTCCTGAAGACAGCAACACGAAGACCAAAGCTGACCACTGAGCAGGAGAGATCTTGTCTGTGGAGAGACGTCCTGACGTCAGGTACCGTTGGATGTCCTCCTCCAGAGAATGATCATTCAGCTCATTCAGACAGTGGAACAGATTGATGCTTCTCTCTGGAGATGGATTCTTTTTGATCTTCTCCTTGATGTATTTGATGGTTTTATGATTGGTCTGGAAGCTTTTCCCTTTTTTTATGAGCTTTTGTACGAACTTCTGATTGGTGTCCAAAGAGAGGCCCATCAGGAAACGCAGGAACAAGTCCAGGTGTCCATTTGGACTCCTTAAGGCCTTGTCTACAGCACTTTGGTAGAGGTGATGAATCTTGGATTTGAAAACCTTTCCAAATGACCTCTTGGAGGTTGAGAGTAGTAGGTTGTCACCAGTGTTGATGAAAGTGATGAAGACGTGGAGGGCAGCCAGAAACTCCTGAACACTCAGATGGACAAAGGAGAACATCTTGTCCCTTGTTCCGCGAACCTCTCCAAACAGTTCTGCGTACACTGCTGCGTCGCTGATATCAATGCCAGACGCTGTCAGGTGTTCTTCCTCGAAGATCAGGTCGCCTTTCATCAGCCCTTCAAAAGCCAGTTTCGCCAGAGAGAGAATGACATCATACTGTTTCCTGTCAGGATACTTGGCATTCTTAAGTAAGGACTGCATCTTAATGAATTGGGAGTACATGGCGCTCTGGCTCTTTGGCAGCTCTCCTTTCTTCCTCACAATTTTTTCCATAACGTTAGAAGTGATCCAACAGAAGGCCGGGAGGTGACACATGATGTGGATGCTTTGGGACTTCTCGATGTGACAGTAGATTTGATTGGCCAGCTGCTCATCATCAGGGAACCTCTTGAAGAAGTACTCCTTCTTCTGAGGGTCTCTGAACCCTCTCACCTCTGTCACCCTGTCAACAGAAGGGATCTGGCCGGCGGCTGCAGGTCGTGAGGTTATCCAGAATTTGGCTTTTGGAAGCAAGTTCCCCCTGATGAGGTTTATCAGGAGAACGTGCACTGTGTTTGGCTTCATCGGATCAGTCCATGTCACAGTGTTCTTGAAATCTAGAGCTGGCCTCGATTCATCAAGCCCATCCAGGATGAACAGAATGTTGCACTGTTGGAAGGTGCAGATATTTATCTTCTTGGTTTCACTGAAGAAGTGATGAAGAAATCCCTCCATGCTGTACTTGTTCTCCTTGTTCGCCTTCATCTCCAAATTCAACTCTCGGAAAGTGAATGGAAACACAAAGTCGACATGCTGGTTGGCTTTGCCTTCTGCCCAGTTCTGAGTGAACTTCTGAACTTGTACTGATTTACCAATGCCGGCCCCTCCCTTCATCATCACTGTTTTGATGGGATCACTTTGTCCAGGTGAAGGTTCCACTATGTCGTCCATGTTGATTGGTGTTTCTGGTCCAGGTGTTTGCCTGTATGCCAATTCAATCTGCTTGATCTCATGTTCTTGATTGACCTGTCCACTGCCTCCCACTGTGGTGTAGACCTCTGTGAACATGTCACTCACAAGTGGTTGTGGTAAATCTTTTGAGCTCCAGTGAATCAAACGCTGATTCTTCTGCCTCAGATTAGACTTGAGCTCTTGTTTACACAGATCAAGAGTTTCTAAATGACCAAAGACAAGATGACATCATTAAGTATGTGTTATAGAATTACATCAGTATAAGATGAAGGTGGGGAAGGTGTACTGCTGTACTTGGAGATACAAAGGTAGAGAACCTGATCTAAGTTTCTCTACTCACCCTTGCTAGCCAAGTCTTGTGATGGAAGTTCAGGTCCTGAATAAGGAGGAGGATAATGAAGTGAAACGTTAGTTTGTCTATTGTCATTATACGTTAGCATGTATTGATGCTCTATTGTCCTTATCTAAGTAACAACATTCATGCAATTAGTCTATTGTCATTATCATTATAGTAGAATGGCATTTATATAATTGCCACTAGAACTCTACAGTGTACCTTGCTGTGTAGTAGTACAGTAGGATATTTTACAGTGTACCTTGCTGTGTAGTAATACAGTAGTATATTTTACAGTGTACCTTGCTGTGTAGTAGTACAGTAGTATATTTTACAGTGTACCTTGCTGTGTAGTAATACAGTAGTATATTTTACAGTGTACCTGGCTGTGTAGTAATACAGTAGTATATTTTACAGTGTACCTTGCTGTGTAGTAATACAGTAGTATATTTTACAGTGTACCTTGCTGTGTAGTAGTACAGTAGTATATTTTACAGTGTACCTTGCTGTGTAGTAATACAGTAGTATATTTTACAGTGTACCTGGCTGTGTAGTAATACAGTAGTATATTTTACAGTGTACCTTGCTGTGTAGTAATACAGTAGTATATTTTACAGTGTACCTTGCTGTGTAGTAATACAGTAGTATATTTTACAGTGTACCTGGCTGTGTAGTAGTACAGTAGTATATTTTACAGTGTACCTTGCTGTGTAGTAATACAGTAGTATATTTTACAGTGTACCTGGCTGTGTAGTAATACAGTAGTATATTTTACAGTGTACCTTGCTGTTTAGTAGTACAGTAGTATATTTTACAGTGTACCTTGCTGTGTAGTAATACACTAGTATATTTTACAGTGTACTTTGCTGTGTAGTAATACAGTAGTATATTTTACAGTGTACCTTGCTGTGTAGTAATACAGTAGTATATTTTACAGTGTACCTTGCTGTGTAGTAATACAGTAGTATATTTTACAGTGTACCTTGCTGTGTAGTAATACAGTAGTATATTTTACAGTGTACCTGGCTGTGTAGTAGTACAGTAGTATATTTTACAGTGTACCTGGCTGTGTAGTAATACAGTAGTATATTTTACAGTGTACCTTGCTGTGTAGTAATACAGTAGTATATTTTACAGTGTACCTGGCTGTGTAGTAATACAGTAGTATATTCTACAGTGTACCTGGCTGTGTAGTAATACAGTAGTATATTTTACAGTGTATCTGGCTGTGTTGTAATACAGTAGTATATTTTACAGTGTACCTGGCTGTGTAGCAGTGGTGACAGTGATGATAACTGAACCACTGATGTTACATCCAGATAAAACAGGAGAAACCACTGCACTTCCACCATGTGCTTCATTAATGGCTCCAGCAGGGGGCACTGGAGAAGCTGCACAATAGAAAGAAACATATTAGTGTTACACTCAGAGAGAGAGAGAGAGAGAGAGAGAGAGAGAGAGAGAGAGAGAGAGAGAGAGAGAGAGAAAGAGAGAGAGATAGCGTGATTATAATATTGCATTGTTTAAAACAATTTGTTGCCTGCCAATAATATGATGATGACACCTTAACTCATTTACTGCTGGAGTACATACAGAAATAATCTGTTACTGTTTAACTAATTTACAAAAGGCTCCGTCCAGATTGTTTCATGACTCACCCTCGTTAGCCTTGTTAGTCGAGTCTTGTGATGGAGGATCAGCTCCTGCATAAGGAGAGGAGGATGAAGTGTGAGTGGACATGGTAAATGCATAAGGAGGATAAATGCATAAGGAGAGGAGGATGAAGTGTGAGTGGACATGGTAAATGGTAACTGCTGTATTTATATAGCGCCTTTATGATTGTGCATTACATTCATCCATTCACACAGCGATGGTGGAGGAAACCATGCAAGGCACCAACCTGCACATTGGGAGCAAGTAGCCCTTCGCTAAACCCAAAAGCGGTTGTCCAATTAAATAAATGAATGAATGAATGAATGAATGATCTTACCAAGGTCCACCAGCAGGCGGGGTTGGTGTTCCATGAGGGCATCATAAAATGCTGCCCGGGCGTTGGTTCCTCCTGGAACTACTGTTGATGTGTACAGAGTCCTCATTTTTTCCATGGTTGTCTTCTCGGCATGAATCTCGCTGTAGCTCTCAGGGTGGACCCAGCTGTCTCCTAGACTGTCTACTACAGCCATGACTGCGGACACCCTTTGGGTCAACTGTGCCCTGTGCTGCATCACAAACTGTGCTGTTTGCAAGAGAGAAAAAGAGTGGATGGAATTAGAGAATCCTATGAATGAAAAACAAAGCTCTCTGCATCTCCATTATGCCATACAAAGTAATGTAACATCTTGTACAACCCTACTGTACAGCCCTGGTAAACAGAACTACTGTACAGCCTGTACTACTGTACAGTACTACTGTACAGCCCTGGTAAACAGAACCCTACTGTACAGCCCTGGTAAACAGAACTACTGTACAGCCTGTACTACTGTACAGTACTACTGTACAGCCCTGGTAAACAGAAGAACCCTACTGTACAGCCCTGGTAAACAGAAGAACCCTACTGTACAGCCCTGGTAAACAGAAGAACCCTACTGTACAGCCCTGGTAAACAGAACTACTGTACAGCCTGTACTACTGTACAGCCCTGGTAAACAGAACTACTGTACAGCCTGTACTACTGTACAGCCCTGGTAAACAGAAGAACCCTACTGTACAGCCCTGGTAAACAGAAGGTAGCACCAGCTACCAACCTACTCACCGGTCACCTCGGACACTGAGATAAAACACTCACCTTTTCTGGATTTTTCTGCATCCATTGCTTCAGAAGTCAAGTCGTCATCAGCATCCTGTTGGATACAGTCATGTTATTTCAATCATAACAATACAGAGTGATGATCGTAATATGGTAATAAATATCTGTATCAGTCAATGTGGAAACAATTAGTAGGATAATATATATTTCCATTCCGTCTAACTCTACTACATATATGGTCTAACTCTACTGCAAAGCACGGGGAGAACATCACATCTAATTCATTGTGTTGCCATAAAGACTAATCCCACCGAGACAAACATTTAATAAGAATTGGGATAAATTAATGATTGATTGAATAATTAATGAACAGATTGGAGAATTACAGTATACATTTCAAGCACAACTCAATACAAAACTGTTAACTGTGGTCGACGATCATAAAGCATTACACTGGTTTACAATGGGGTCCACCATGTTCAATTCGTCATAACATTTAGCACAAATAAACTGTGTAAAGATGTGAGTGCATTAGTAACCAACAGTACCGTGGTCTGTGGACCTGATGCTGATGCTGATGGGTCCATTGTGGGTTTGATTGATGCCTCGGAGTGGAGCGACAGCAGCTAGCACTGAAGAACCTGGATGCAGTGTTGGGAAAGGTCTTTATTTAAGAACCTGGATGCAGTGTTGGGAAAGGTCTTTATTTAAGAACCTGGATGCAGTGTTGGGAAAGGTCTTTATTTAAGTGGTGCAACCACTTCCTTAAGTAGCTTTGTTTGTGCCTGGGTGGCCGGCTGGGTGGCTACCTGTGCCTGAGCACGGAAATTGCATTTGGTTGGTTTTCAAAACCAAGTGTCACTGTTGCGCAGCATACATACATACATATTAAATATTATTACTATACGTGTTTCCGCACGGACATGTTAGAGTGTAACACCAGAGCAGCTACGTTATGTGTAAAGTGAATAAAGTGTACGCAGCTTCAATGCTTTAATCGTCCGTTCTTGAAGTAAGAGAGGCAAGAATGAAACAGGCCTGTTCTAACCCAAGGAAGCTCTTCTCCACTTTCTCCTCCCTCCTTAAACTCCCTTCCCCCACTCAACCTTCATCCCTCACTGCTGATGTTTTTGTCAACTACTTCGAGAAGAAGGTTGATGATATCAGCAGCTCCTTTCCTCCCCTCCCACATAAAGTGGCATCTGACTCAACCAAAACTAACCCCAACATACCATGCATGTCCTCATTCTCTCCTCTTTCCCCAGACGAGGTTCTACAACTAGTAACATCCTCTAGACCTACCACCTGTCCTCTTGACCCTGTCCCGTCTCCAATCTTCCAGACCATCGCACCTGATCTGCTCCCCTTCATCACCTCCATCATCAACACCTCAGTAACCTCAGGCTGCGTCCCATCTGCCCTCAAATCAGCCAGAGTAACACCACTCCTCAAGAAACCAACCCTTGACCCCTCAGATGTCAAGAACTACAGACCGGTATCACTCCTTTCATTTATTTCTAAAACCATTGAACGTGTTGTCTCCAACCAGCTCTCTCTCCATCTCTCACAGAACAACCTGCTGGATCCCAACCAGTCCGGATTCAAGAAGGCCCACTCCACAGAAACTGCCCTGCTGGCAGTCACAGAAGCACTACATGCTGCCCAAGCTGCTTCCCACTCTGCAGTACTGATTCTCCTAGACCGGCAGTATTTGACACAGTGAACCGCCAGCTGCTCCTAGACACCCTAGCGGATCTAGGCATCGGTGGAATGGCACTAAAGTGGTTCTACTCCTACCTCACCGACCGGACCTACCAGGTTTCCTGGAAAGGTCTGTTATCATCCCCCCGAACCCTCCAAACTGCATGGGGTCCCACAGGGATCTGTACTTGGTCCCCTCCTTTTCTCACTGTACACTAAATCCCTTGGCACTATCATCTCTGCTCACAATATATCCTATCACTGCTACGCCGGTGACACACAACTGTTTCTATCCTTCCCCCCCTCTGCCACTCAGGTGGAAGAGCGCATCACCGCATGCCTGGCTGACATCAAACTGAACCCAGACAAGACTGAGCTTCTCTTCTTCCCAGCTCCAAGTCCTGCCCTATGCGGGAGCTAACTATTTCCGTAGACAACGCCCTGGTAACGTCTGTCCCAACAGCCAGGAATATTGGTGTTGTCCTGGACAGTCAGCTCTCGTTCAAAACCCACATCACAGCTGTCACTCGATCCTGTAGGTTCACACTCTATAACATACGACGAATTAGACCGTTCCTCACCCAGGAATCAGCCCAGCTCCTCATCCAGACAACAGTCTTGTCAAAACTCGACTATTGTAACTCCCTCCTTACTGGCCTACCAGCATGTGCACTTAAGCCTCTCCAGCTGATCCAAAATGCCGCAGCTCGCTTGGTCTTCAACCAGCCAAAATTCTCACATGTCTCCCCCCTGCTCCGCTCCCTCCACTGGCTCCCGGTCGCTGCCCGCACAGAATACAAAACTCTGATGCTGGCATTCAAAGCAACCAAAGGTATGGCTCCCCCATATCTTCCAAGTATGATCGAACCCTACAAACCCTCCCGCTCACTCAGATCAGCCAACGCAGGGAAGCTGGAAGCACCCTCACTAAAAACGCCGGGACAACGCTCCACACATCCCAAACTCTTCTCCCTTCTGGCTCCAAAACTGTGGAATGCACTTCCCATTGCAGTCAGAACTGCAGCATCACTCCCAATCTTCCGCCGTAGTCTGAAAACCCACCTTTTCAGACTCCATCATGGCCCATAGCACTTACCCTACCCCCTTAGATAGCATTTCTGTTGACTTAGATAGCATTTGACACAGACTTATAGCATGTTATGTAGACAGCACTATAATTGCATTGTATGTAGTCATAGCACGCCATAGTACATATGTATAGCATAGTAGTATATATGTATAGTTTATATGTATAGTTTCATTATATAGATATTCCACTGTTACTTTCTTAGCTTACGCATGTTTCTTGATAAATGTTTTTATGTGATGTATTCCCATGCTTTTTTGTTCTTGCTTAATGTAAGTCGCTCTGGATTAAGAGCGTCTGCTAAATGCCTACATTGTAAATTGTAAAGTGCAACACGTCCCGCTTTAAGAACAGCACTTATCCCGAGGCTGTTCGCCTCTTGAATGCTGACCCTCTTTTCACTCGCACTTTACAGCGTGAAGCTGCTTTGTAAAACGATGAACTGTGATGAATTTGCAATTTATTTATTCAACATGAATTGTAACGTTTTGCATTCTTCTTATTTATTGGTCCCCTTCATAATTATGATGTCTGTATTTTTGTATCGTGTTCTGTCTGATTATGTGATGTGAATATGTGTATGTATCGTATGTATGTTTTTAGTGCACTGAAACAAATTCCAATCAACTCTGTTGACATGGCAATAAAGTCTTGAATCTTGAATCTAGAGAGCTGGACCACCCATCCATTTTTGGAGAAAAATAAATAAATAATACATAATTATTATTTTCATAATCATATTCATAATGTCTTTGTTGTGTTTTTTCCGCGATCATCTTCCTTAATATTATGAATAAACAGGCTGTCACTTTTTCTTAGCTCTGACTTCTGTCTGTCTGACGTGTCTGTGTTGTTCAATTGCGCAAAAACTACAAATCCCACTATCCCAGAATGCTGAGCTCCCCAGTCTCCCCAGAGTTAGATGGTCAGAGTGCACTGCAGGTACACGGAGCCATGGGCAGGACACGACACACCGAGGGAAAGCCTCAGGGACACGGAGCCATGGGCAGGACACGACACACCGAGGGAAAGCCTCAGGTACACGGAGCATATGGGCAGGACACGACACACCGAGGGAAAGCCTCAGGTACACGGAGCCATGGGCAGGACACGACACACCGAGGGAAAGCCTCAGGGACACGGAGCCATGGGCAGGACACGACACACCGAGGGAAAGCCTCAGGTACATGGAGCATATGGGCAGGACACGACACACCGAGGGAAAGCCTCAGGTACACGGAGCCATGGGCAGGACACGACACACCGAGGGAAAGCCTCAGGTACACGGAGCATATGGGCAGGACACGACACACCGAGGGAAAGCCTCAGGTACACGGAGCATATGGGCAGGACACGACACACCGAGGGAAAGCCTCAGGTACATGGAGCATATGGGCAGGACACGACACACCGAGGGAAAGCCTCAGGTACACGGAGCCATGGGCAGGACACGACACACCGAGGGAAAGCCTCAGGTACACGGAGCCATGGGCAGGACACGACACACCGAGGGAAAGCCTCAGGTACATGGAGCCATGGGCAGGACACGACACACCGAGGGAAAGCCTCAGGTACACGGAGCCATGGGCAGGACACGACACACAGAGGGAAAGCCTCAGGTACACGGAGCCATGGGCAGGACACGACACACCGAGGGAAAGCCTCAGGTACACGGAGCATATGGGCAGGACACGACACACCGAGGGAAAGCCTCAGGTACACGGAGCCATGGGCAGGACACGACACACCGAGGGAAAGCCTCAGGTACACGGAGCATATGGGCAGGACACGACACACCGAGGGAAAGCCTCAGGTACACGGAGCATATGGGCAGGACACGACACACCGAGGGAAAGCCTCAGGTACACGGAGCATATGGGCAGGACACGACACACCGAGGGAAAGCCTCAGGTACACGGAGCCATGGGCAGGACACGACACACCGAGGGAAAGCCTCAGTTAGAAGCCGTGCGACGGTGTCGCTTGCCGAAAAGATCTGATCTACACAATACAAGCTAAACGACGCTTATAGCGTTGCGAGTGCGACGCATTGTTAGCTTCCACTAATCAGATATTTTCGGCATGCAACATCGGCGTGCGATGGAGTATAGTCTTAGCCTGGTTAATAAACCAGACCGAATCAGCCGTTGGCAAAAATAAATTGCCTGCCGGCGGATTTCGGTCTGGAGAGGCTCAATTGTACGCCCATTTCCTACACCAGAGAATGTGGGCGCCCAATAGGGACACGGTATGCAATATGGGCGGGCTTTGGTACAGTGACTTTCAATGCTTGAGACCTTTGACTGACAGTAGCTCTGACCAATTGCGTCAAAGAGAAAATGTTTCCCTGGAAATGAAATCCAAGCTGAGCCTCCCCAGACTAATATCCCGCGGTCTGTGCGATATTAGTCTGGTTTATTAACCAGACTAATATCCCGCGGTCTGTGCGATATTAGTCTGGTTTATTAACCAGGCTAATGTCCCGCGGTCTGTGCGATATTAGTCTGATTTATTAACCAGACTAATATCCCGCGGTCTGTGCGATATTAGTCTGGTTTATTAGAGACGTAGAGAGACCGTATCTATAGGCTAGAGACGTAGAGAGACCGTATCTATAGGCTAGAGACGTAGAGAGACCGTATCTATAGGCTAGAGACGTAGAGAGACCGTATCTATAGGCTAGAGACGTAGAGAGACCGTATCTATAGACTAGAGACGTAGAGAGACCGTATCTATAGACTAGAGACGTAGAGAGACCGTATCTATAGACTAGAGACGTAGAGAGACCGTATCTATAGACTAGAGACGTAGAGAGACCGTATCTATAGACTAGAGACGTAGAGAGACCGTATCTATAGACTAGAGACGTAGAGAGACCGTATCTATAGACTAGAGACGTAGAGAGACCGTATCTATAGGCTAGAGACGTAGAGAGACCGTATCTATAGACTAGAGACGTAGAGAGACCGTATCTATAGGCTAGAGACGTAGAGAGACCGTATCTATAGACTAGAGACGTAGAGAGACCGTATCTATAGGCTAGAGACATAGAGAGACCGTATCTATAGACTAGAGACGTAGAGAGACCGTATCTATAGGCTAGAGACGTAGAGAGACCGTATCTATAGGCTAGAGACGTAGAGAGACCGTATCTATAGGCTAGAGACGTAGAGAGACCGTATCTATAGGCTAGAGATGTAGAGAGACCGTATCTATAGGCTAGAGACGTAGAGAGACCGTATCTATAGGCTAGAGACGTAGAGAGACCGTATCTATAGGCTAGAGACATAGAGAGACCGTATCTATAGGCTAGAGACGTAGAGAGACCGTATCTATAGGCTAGAGACGTAGAGAGACCGTATCTATAGGCTAGAGACGTAGAGAGACCGTATCTATAGGCTAGAGACGTAGAGAGACCGTATCTATAGGCTAGAGACGTAGAGAGACCGTATCTATAGGCTAGAGACGTAGAGAGACCGTATCTATAGACTAGAGACGTAGAGAGACCGTATCTATAGACTAGAGACGTAGAGAGACCGTATCTATAGACTAGAGACGTAGAGAGACCGTATCTATAGAATAGAGACGTAGAGAGACCGTATCTATAGGCTAGAGACGTAGAGAGACCGTATCTATAGGCTAGAGACGTAGAGAGACCGTATCTATAGACTAGAGACGTAGAGAGACCGTATCTATAGACTAGAGACGTAGAGAGACCGTATCTATAGACTAGAGACGTATAGAGACTGTATCTATAGGCTAGAGACGTAGAGAGACCGTATCTACAGGCTAGAGACGTAGAGAGACCGTATCTATAGACTAGAGACATAGAGAGACCGTATCTATAGGCTAGAGACGTAGAGAGACCGTATCTATAGGCTAGAGACGTAGAGAGACCGTATCTATAGACTAGAGACGTAGAGAGACCGTATCTATAGGCTAGAGACGTAGAGAGACCGTATCTATAGACTAGAGACGTAGAGAGACCGTATCTATAGGCTAGAGACATAGAGAGACCGTATCTATAGGCTAGAGACGTAGAGAGACCGTATCTATAGGCTAGAGACGTAGAGAGACCGTATCTACAGGCTAGAGACGTAGAGAGACCGTATCTATAGGCTAGAGACGTAGAGAGACCGTATATATAGACTAGAGACGTAGAGAGACCGTATCTATAGGCTAGAGACGTAGAGAGACCGTATCTATAGGCTAGAGACGTAGAGAGACCGTATCTATAGCCTAGAGACGTAGAGAGACCGTATCTATAGGCTAGAGACGTAGAGAGACCGTATCTATAGGCTAGAGACGTAGAGAGACCGTATCTATAGGCTAGAGACGTAGAGAGACCGTATCTATAGGCTAGAGACGTAGAGAGACCGTATCTATAGGCTAGAGACGTAGAGAGACCGTATCTATAGGCTAGAGACGTAGAGAGACCGTATCTATAGGCTAGAGACGTAGAGAGACCGTATCTATAGACTAGAGACGTAGAGAGACCGTATCTATAGACTAGAGACGTAGAGAGACCGTATCTATAGGCTAGAGACGTAGAGAGACCGTATCTATAGACTAGAGACGTAGAGAGACCGTATCTATAGGCTAGAGACGTAGAGAGACCGTATCTATAGACTAGAGACGTAGAGAGACCGTATCTATAGGCTAGAGACGTAGAGAGACCGTATCTATAGGCTAGAGACGTAGAGAGACCGTATCTATAGGCTAGAGACGTAGAGAGACCGTATCTATAGGCTAGAGACGTAGAGAGACCGTATCTATAGACTAGAGACGTAGAGAGACCGTATCTATAGGCTAGAGACGTAGAGAGACCGTATCTATAGGCTAGAGACGTAGAGAGACCGTATCTATAGACTAGAGACGTAGAGAGACCGTATCTATAGGCTAGAGACGTAGAGAGACCGTATCTATAGGCTAGAGACGTAGAGAGACCGTATCTATAGGCTAGAGACATAGAGAGACCGTATCTATAGGCTAGAGACGTAGAGAGCCGGTAGCAGCTAAACTCCACCACCGGCGTGACAAACAGGAGAGGAGACTGTGTGCGCACACACACACACACACACACACACTATTTGACTCAGACAAACACGACATCATTTCTGGTATTCCACAGGGCTCGATTCTTGGTCCTCTGCTATTCTTCTTGTACATACTGCCATTGAGTGAACTCATTACCAATCACGGAGTCAATTTTCATTTCTATGCTGATGTTACCCAACTATATCTTTCTGTGGCTCCAGATGATCCCTGTGCCTTAGACCCACTGCTGACCTGTCTGTCTAGCATCAAATGCTAAATGAGGATAAGACAGAAGTTCTCATAATCGGTTCTAGTGAGCAGAAATAATCAATAATAAGCAGACTTGGCAACCTGACTGTAGAAAGTAACAGTACAGTAAAGAACCTGGGGGTCATTATTGATTCCGAATTGAATTTTAATTCAAACATTAATCATGTTACCAAGATTGCCTTTTTTCACCTTAGAAATATTGCACGAATCAGAGCCTATTTGTCCTTGGACGATGCAAAAACGCTAATCCACGCCTTTGTTTTTTCTCGGCTTGATTACGGCAATGCACTTTTTTCAGGACTGCCTGAGAAAACAACTGACAGATTACAACTTGTCCAAAATGCAGCATCCAGAGTTTTAACTAGAACTAACATGAGAGAACATATTACTCCAGTTTTGGCATCAGTGCACTGACTTCCGGTTGTATTTAGGATTGATTGTACAATTATTTTACTTGTCTATAAAGCTCTCAATGGTCTCGTACCTTCCTACCTACATGACTGCCTGCCTAAATATGTCCCAAACCGCCCCCTAAGGTCTTCCACCGCTGGCCTGCTCGCTTTGCCTAATAAAATGGCAACTAAAAAATACGGGGAAGCAGCTTTTTGCTTCTACGGGCCGACGGCATGGAACAAGCTCCCACTGTACCTTCGTCAGGCAGCCTCTGTAGACATTTTTAAAGCTCAGCTCAAGACCCACTTCTACAACATTGCTTTTAATTGATCTTTTATTTTTTGTTATTCATGACCTCACTGTTTTGCATTACTGCTTGTTTTTTAATGTCGTTGCCTTGCTTTTCTTTTATTCTCCATTGTTCTGTAAAGCACTTTGAGCTGCATTTAATGTCATGAAAGGTGCTATACAAATAAAGATGTATTATTATTATTATTATTTGTAATAGCGACGTGAAAATTAAACTTAAAGTCGCTGAGAGGCGATGGGATGGGCCATGTTGTCAGACGCGCTCCGCCGTAAACCAAAGGAATTCGCTGGATCCAAATGATGCATTTTAAGGGTTTTATTAAAGCAAGGTAGATAACTCATAATGGTGCTCAAACGTAAAGCAAAATGTCCACAGCTACAAAGTAAATAAAAATAAATGAAATAAAGCGGTCAACAAAAAGTATGGCGTCCCACACACCCCCTCTCTCTCTGTGTCCACAGCAGGTGAACAGGTGATGTTAAAGGTAACCTTGGGTCCGCCCCTATGCCCGTCAATCATCCACATCAACACCAGTGACAGCCTACTCATTTCATTGACCGAATGTATAGTCAACATAACCAAACCATTTCATGGCTCTTACACGCCAGCCCCTAATTATTAGGTTATTACATAATAATTACATTCAAATACATAATAGGAGGCATGAAATCCCAAACTAAAAAAAATTATATATATATATAAGTCCTTCTTCAGCCGAACGCAAAAACGATTCATTGTTCATGAGGCCAGATGTTCCGATGTTTCGGGTAAACACTCGAGTGTGTGTGTGTGTGTGTGTGTGTGTGTGTGTGTGTGTGTGTGTGATTGTAATCCATGGAATGCTAATTGTAAACTTATTCAACCTGAATCCAACAGGCAATGGAATTGTCCAGACATTAGTCCTCCTCGGCCTCTCGGATCAAGCAGATTTTGGACATTGGCAGATCCAGGCAGCTGTCCACTCTCCATTTCCATCAGTGGGCAAAGTAGGTAGATGTGACTATCCTCCTTCACCCCTTTGCCTTTGTGAGGCCTGGAGACATCCTCTGCCATCCTCTTTAGTAGGGTGAACTCCATAATTTCCAGTTCCACATTCTCAAGCGCTTCCACTGATAGGCAACTTGAAACCGTTTCTTTCTTGAAGGTCTCCATACAATTTTCCATCGAACATCTCGTTTGGTCCACGTCCAACTCAAACTGTTTGAGGTCAGTTTTTACTTCTTGTCTCCTCTCACAAAGAGACAAGAGCCAGGTCATAAGACTTAAGATCCAAGCTGCCGACTTTATCACACAGGTCCAAGATTCCCAGTATGGGATCCTGTGAGTCACTGCATCGACCTTCTCCTTGGTCTGTACAGCATGGACAACGGATTTCTTGACCTCAGGGTCATCGGAAACTAGTTGATGAATATCTTCAGGATCAACGTTAAACTTCTTGTTCCTAGTGGTTTTGATCACTGAAGTGTCATCCGTCCAAGTTACAGAAGCTGGATTCATGTGCAGCCCTTTCCTCCACAACACATCCGTGTGACTTGGCTTGGTGGCAGCAATGACCTCCATTTGTGGGGTGGTAATGTCCCTTCTCCTTGATGGTAAGCTGATCAGATGCTGGCCATTGACCAGCTCCATAAATGAATGATCTTCCTTTGAGAAGGCAGGTTGTTCATCATTGCTGCATTCGGGGAAATCTGTCTTAAACTCTGGCTGACACAGTTCATCCAAGTCCTTGACAGACACCCTGTTCACTGATAACTCTTGCTGCTGATAATCGTTTGCGTTCTCGCTGCCTCCTTTCAGCGGTCCAGTTACAGTCCAGCCTAGCATCGTCCTGATGGCATAAGGACCATTATTTAGACTGCTAATAACTTGCAATGGTTCTAAAGCTGCGGGAACATTTGTTCCTATCAATAGCTCAATGTCAGCATCGATCTCAGGCAGCTGAACATGTTGTAAATGAGGCCATCTCAAGAGATCCTTCTGTTTTGGGATATTCCCCTTGTGGACAGGCATGCACATCTGTGTGTAAGCCTTAGGAAGGTTACAGAAGTGCTCCTCGTTCAAACCAGCCACTTCCAGTCCGGACACACTGTAGCTAGAAACAACTTTCTCTTCGCCCATTGTCCTTAACAGAATATTTGTCTTCCTCCCTGTGAGGTCAAGTTTGTGCATCAGAGCTTCGGTGCAGAACACTGCAGAGCTTCCTGGGTCCAAGAAAGCATAGGTGGTAACAGTCTTGCTCCCCTTCTTGGACCTAACATGTACTGGAACAATAGGCAGTTTACAGTCGTCACCAGCCCCAGTAACGCCACTCGATACCACTGTGCCGTCCACTGATATTCCTGACTTCCGATCAGATTGGTCAGACCCTTTGTCCCATTCTTTCCGAGTGATATGAAGTACAGTAGGATGATTACGACCACAAGTTTGACAGGTCATCTTCTTTCTACAAAATTGGTTTACATGTCCAACACCCAGGCATCCGAAACAGACACCATTTTCTCTCAAGAAGCCCATCTTCTCTTGGTGAAGTCTTTTTCCCAACTGAGGGCACAAATCTAATACATGATCTTCTCCACAGCAAAGACATGTCTTCATTATTTGTTCCATCTCTGCAACTTCAAGCCGAGTCATGGGTGTTACCGGGGTCGCAGTAGTGGCATAGCTGATTCCTCTCATTCCAGAATGAGGTTGTGAAGTGCGTTTGCTCACACCTCTAGTTGTTGCTGGTGATGGAGCATCCTGTATGTTTCCAAATACTGGATCCGACAGTATTCTCACTTGTTTCCCAATAAAATCAGTAATGTCCATAAATGTAGCTCTACGTCTGTGTCTTTCCTGCAGATCACATGCCGCACTTCTCCACGTGTCCCGGTATTTGTATGGTAACTTTCTAATGATGGTCAGCATATTTGCAGGCATGTCCAGCTCATGTAAATATTGCACCTCTGCCATGGTGTTACAGCAGCCTTTAAGAAAAAGGCTGTACTCTTGAAGAGCTTTCACATCTTCGGTTTTAATAGGTGGCCATAAAAGAGCTTTGTCCATGTATGCAGATGCAATTTTCTGCTCGTCTCCAAACTCCTCCTTCAATAGAGCCTTAGCTTTAGCATACCCCCTCACGGGGTCCAGGTGCTGGCAGCTCTGAACAAGTTCCCGGGGAAGACCCTTTGTCTGCTGCTCCAGGTAATATAGACGGTCACTGTTATTTTGAGTATTGTTTTCCACTCCATTCTCAAAAGCCTTCATAAAAGCGTGATATTTTAATGGATCCCCATCAAATATTGTTACCTCTCTCTTTGGCAAGGATGAGAGGCATTGCTGCTGTATCAACAGTGTGGTTATTTCATTTTGTTTCCTCATAATACCAAGCATCTCATTTTGACAGACATTTGCATTTCCAGAATGTACATTTGGATTTCCATAATTAGCATTTGCATTGTCATGAGGAGTTGCATTTGGGACATTCAAGACATATTGCATGGATACATTTTCATGATGGTTTTGTTGAACTGGGCGTGGCATAGCTTCCTGGTGCATAACTGACAGAACCTGTGATTGTGAATGAATAGATTGAGTGTTACTTTTGTCTTTAGGCCTTGTTCCTGTGTCCACATGATTGTGTGACATTTTTGGTGTGAATGGATTTGCATTAGCATTGAGGGTTTGCATTTCTCTTTGTGTTTTTTCCACATATGAATTCATTCCATCCACATGTTTTATGTTTGAGGACCTCCCACTTATGACAGTTTTAGATTGTAGCACATTTAATTTTGCCATTTGTGCTGCAATGTCTTCGTCCATTTGCAGTTGCTCCTTTCTCTTGCGCAACCTTTCCTCCTCAGCTTCAAGTTCATGTTTATCTTTTAAAAGTTTGTGTTTGACCTGCAATGCTGCCAAGTCAGCTTGAACAATCAGACATTCGGAATAAACTCTAGAAGTGGTAGATTTCCCTCCTATATCAGAGTTTTGCATTATGGATTTCCTTCCCACATTTGACACACTGTCATTTGGATGTACATCATCTTGTATGTCATGTGTCATTATTGATGCAGCTTGCGTTATTGAATGAGGTTCATCCATTAGGCCTACTGGGGGAGTGGCCACATTTTCGTTAATCATGTCAGTTTCAACTCCCAAAAGTGACCTCGTTATTTGCGCAATAGTGTCAACAGGTTCTGTTCCCTTTGGTTCATTCAACCACTTTTCCACATCACATTTAAATGAATGGCTGTATTTTGCAATGCTGTAAAACCATTCATCTTGTCTTTCCTTTTCCTCGTCAGACAATAAAGGCAATAATGTATTGTGAGACATTATGGCATTTGCGTAATGTTCATCCAAAGTGACCAACAAAGATTTCACTGTCAAAGCATTTGCCCTTTTCTCCATGAAGGTTTTTATTTGTGGTATTAGTGCTTTCATTTTATTGACAGAAAGGTGGCGCTCCCGTTCAAGCTTGTCAATTTTGTTCAGCGCGGCCTTGGCCGTGAGCACAATTTCTCGTTTTCCACGTTCCATTTCTGACTGAGAACTGGTAACTTCGCCAGTATTTATTTGACTCATTTTCCTCTTAATTTCCAAGTTATTCGTGCAATTTAACACATCCACATTGCACACATTGAAAGGAAACTTATCCACAGAACATCATCCATCAGTATTCGGCAATATTCACACTCCAACAGCACAGCAGTTTGACAGACAAGCGGATTTAAATAGACGGCGGATTCCTTTGACAGCTACGAGAGGATTCATCAAACTTTATTCATGCGTCAACTTTACTCAACCCGTGTCGTGATCAGGTAGGTTACTCGTCGCCAATGGACTTGTGCAGACTGCGTTCCTTCCTTGATACAGTTTACAAGCGTAGGCTACTACCTGACTTTCGTTGACTTTGACCGTGACTCACGGACACGGAATGTTTGTTGTCAGCACTCAGCAGCCATGCAGAACCGTGATCCTCCGTCCTTGTCTCCGACCGTCTTTCTTCCATTCTTGTTCATTTGATTCGAACTTCTGCTGTTTGATGCCGCCGTTGACAATGCCGTTTTTTGTTGACAATGTAATAGCGACGTGAAAATTAAACTTAAAGTCGCTGAGAGGCGATGGGATGGGCCATGTTGTCAGACGCGCTCCGCTGTAAACCAAAGGAATTCGCTGGATCCAAATGATGCATTTTAAGGGTTTTATTAAAGCAAGGTAGATAACTCATAATGGTGCTCAAACGTAAAGCAAAATGTCCACAGCTACAAAGTAAATAAAAATAAATGAAATAAAGCGGTCAACAAAAAGTATGGCGTCCCACACACCCCCTCTCTCTCTGTGTCCACAGCAGGTGAACAGGTGATGTTAAAGGTAACCTTGGGTCCGCCCCTATGCCCGTCAATCATCCACATCAACACCAGTGACAGCCTACTCATTTCATTGACCGAATGTATAGTCAACATAAGCTGTAGGCTATTGTATTATAGCCTACAGCTTATGAAATATTAATGATTTCTAGCTAGCAGCTATTAATATTTGATCAGATGATAATGCTCATGACATGTGTGATGACAACTGCCCGGCTGTCACTCCGGGGGCAATATAACCCCAAATATAACCGAAATACGGCACGAAATACGGTCCGGCACGCACGCGCGCGCCGGCCCACCTGGCCATTGTGAGGCCCGTCTAGAATCTCCTTTCTGGCCGTGCCTCTGGCCGGCACCCTGGGCGCGTTTCCTGTGGGTCTGGAAGTTCCGGTGACTCAGGTCACATTCATACCAGAGAGCTTTGCTGCGATTAAAACGAATTCTGCTGCGCATTTTCAGAAAGTGCGCTTCGTTTGGCAGGTGTGAAGGCTCATTCGAATCGAAAATGCGTATCAAAGAACCGCATTATACTCCGAGCAAAAACGGGGGTTTCGCTTCGCTTCCAATCGCACTTGATTACGATTCGGTGCAGGTGTGAATGCAATCCGCAGTAAATAAAGGAAATGAAGCAAACAATGTGGCGGGTGAGGAGCTGAACACAGTTGGAGACGGAGAAGGCATATTTTACGCAGCGCAAAGATGTCCCGTTACCGTGGATAGACGTGGTCGGATGAGGAGACTGAAGCCCTGATCGAAATGAGGACGAGTAAATTAATCAATTATTGCTTAAGAAAGAAGAACACTGCAGTGCAGTGTAATAGTATTATAGCCTACATAATATTCTGTCTGTCTGTGCGTGCGTGCCGTAAACATGGAGTGCTGTCACTGTGTGGGGACTAGTGGGGAGTAGGAACTTTCATCTCAATAAACGTGTAAACATTTTGCGCTGCTGTCTGTTATATCAGTGTGCTCAGCACTGTGCCTGCATGCCCAAAAGAACAGTGTGTGGCTGCGTGCGTATAGTGAGAGAGAGAGAGGGGGGGGGGGGTCCAGTCCCAGACGGCACGACACATGCACGTTATGAGTATAATTTTATCACTGTGTTGTAGGCTGTGTTGTATAGGCTAGGTTTATGAATGGAACACATTGATAAAGGTCCCCCCTGCTGTGTAGGCTATAGTTTATGAATGGAACACATTGATAAAGGTCCCCCCTGCTGTGTAGGCTATAGTTTATGAATGGAACACATTGATAAAGGTCCCCCTTGCTGTGTAGGCTATAGTTTATGAATGAAACACATTGATAAAGGTCCCCCCTGCTGTGTAGTTTATGAATGGAACACATTGATAAAGGTCCCCCCTGCTGCGTTTCCAATTGCTACGGATGACAGTGTGAAGGCAAACCGCAGCAAATTAAATATGCAAGAATCCCCAAATCTCCGCCCATACGCATTGAGTCTACCGAAGTATTAGGTGAGAATGTGACCTTAGATAGCATTTCATACAGACTTACTGTATATCATGTGATGTAGACGGCACTAGAATGGCATTGTATGAAGTCATAGCACTTTATAGTATATATGTATAGCATGGTATATATGGGGTTCTCAACCCGTGGGGCGCGACCCCTCAGGGGGTCGCCAAACTATTTTGGGGTGTCCCCAAGAAGAGTTTACATAGTACACATAGTACATGCATACACCTTCCCTATAAGGCTGTACCCTAGCCCTGTTTTTAGGACTCGAACATTTGCAGGAACATCCGAACCATTTGGTTAATTGGTTCTAATTAATTAATTTCTCAGAGTGCTTTTAACCAGGCTGCAATTCATCAATAGATCCTCCGGGGGGCGACGTTGCATAGACTATCAGTGAAATAATGGTTAAGTTCATCAGGGGTTGGTGAGGGTTGCTACCGGGTTGGCCGACCGGGAAGGCGTGCATTTTGAGTGTGGATACAACCGTCTTTACTTTAATACACTATAATGACAACACCAGATATCCGTCTTGAACATGATCAGAGCGCAGCGCGTGCAGAGATGGGGAACAGGAATTCAACAGGAGACAGGAATTCATCATAAAGGAAGCAAAAAGGGAAAAGATACATATACAGCGAGGGGAAATGGGGGGGATTCAGATTTTACAGAGGCCAGTTTTGAATTGCAGCCATCCGTAGGTGCCCTTTGAGAGCGGTTTTGAAGGAGTCAAGGGATTCACATGTCTTAATGACTGTTGGTAGGGCGTTCCACATTTTGGTGGCATAGGAGCGAAAATAATTTAGTCCCTTGTTTGTGCCGAATCTGGGTTGCACATGATTTGTTGCACTCCCTCTGGTGTTGTGGGTGTGGACTTCGTTTACATTAAGGAAGTATTTAGACAGGTACATGGGTATCTTGGTGGTGTATTTAGACAGGTACATGGGTATCTTAGTGAAGTATTTAGACAGGTACATGGGTATCTTGGTGGTGTATTTAGACAGGTACATGCATATCTTAGTGAAGTATTTAGACAGGTACATGGGTATCTTAGTGAAGTATTTAGACAGGTACATGGGTATCTTAGTGAAGTATTTAGACAGGTACATGGGTATCTTAGTGAAGTATTTAGACAGGTACATGGGTATCTTGGTGGTGTAACGAATCTTGTGGACCAAACCCATTGCAAGATGCTGTACTCTGTCGTCGACCCTAAGCCATCCCAGCCTGTCAAAGTGGGCAGGGGTGAGGTGGGTTTGGGGGGTGAGGCCAAGTAGGAGCCTGACCAGTTTGTTTTGGGAGGTCTGGAGCCTTGTTTTAAGGGCCTTTGAGGTGCTGTGGTACCAAGAGGTGCATGCATAGTGATAAAATGGACACCAACGTAATCAAAAAAGTCAATCAAAGAACAAGATTCCTTTACAGGATCTCAACAAAATCACCTTGAAGACCTTAACAGGGTTTATTTGACTATGCATGCACCTCTTGGTACCATAGCACCTCAAAGGCCCTTAAAACAAGGCTCCAGACATCCCAAAACAAACTGGTCAGGCTCCTACTTGGCCTCACCCCCCGAACCCACCTCACCCCTGCCCACTTTGACAGGCTGGGATGGCTTAGGGTCGACGACAGAGTACAGCATCTTGCAATGGGTCTGGTCCACAAGATTCGATACACCACCAAGATACCAAGATAATGTACCTGTCTAAATACTTCACTAAGATACCCATATACCTGTCTAAATACTTCACTAAGATACCCATGTACCTGTCTAAATACACCACCAAGATACCCATGTACCTGTCTAAATACACCACCAAGATACCCATGTACAAAGATGGGCAGTATTTGAAATACATGTATTTGAAATACGTATTTGAAATACTTTTTTGTATTTTGTAATTTGTATTTCGCTGGGATGGAAGAAATGAGATGTATTTTGTATTTAGATACATTTTTTGACCCAGTATTTGGGTATTTTGTATCAAAATACATTTTCAATGTATTTTGCCCATCAGAGATGGTCAGTATTTGAAATACATGTATTTGAAATATGTATTTGAAATACTTTTTTTGTATTTTGTAATTTGTATTTCGCTGGGATGGAAGATGTATTTTGTATTTTGTATTTAGATAAATTTTTTGACCCAGTATTTGTATTTTGTATCAAAATACATTTTCAATGTATTTTGCCCATCTCTGCCCGTGTACCTGTCTAAATACTTCACTAAGATACCCATGTACCTGTCTAAATACACCACCAAGATACCCATGTACCTGTCTAAATACACCACCAAGATACCCATGTACCTGTCTAAATACTTCCTTAATGTAAACGAAGTCCACACCCACAACACCAGAGGGAGTGCAACAAACCATGTACAACCCAGATTCGGCACAAACGAGGGACTAAATTATTTTCGCTCCTATGCCACCAAAATGTGGAACGCCCTACCAACAGTCATTAAGACATGTGAATCCCTTGACTCCTTCAAAACCGCTCTCAAAGGGCACCTACGGACGGCTGCAATTCGAAACTGGCCCCCATAAAATCTGAATCCCCCCCCCCCTTTCCCCTCACTGTATATGTATCTTTTCCCTTTTTGCTTCCTATATGATGAATTCCTGTTCTGTTCTTTAGCTACATAGAATTGTCTATTTGTACGTCTCTAAATGTTTTGATGAATTGAACCATGTGGACCGTGTTGTAAACAAGTGTAATGCTTAATTGGGTCGTCCACTCACAGTTAACAGTCTTTGTATTGAGTTTGTGCTTGAAATTTACTGTAATTCTGCAAACTGTTAATAAATATTTCAATCAATCAATCTGATTGATTAATCAGAAGGCGGAATAGAAATGACATCACACATTGTGTTGTGTTGTGTGTATGGGTGCATGCGTTTTGCCCCTACAGTTTAAACCTGAGGAAGTGTAAATGTTTACCATGTGTCCATGTGAGAATAAAATTACATTAAAACAAAAAAAGTCTTTTATGTATTTGTATTTGAAAATACTCAATCTGAAAGTATTTAGAACATTCTGTTTAACCGTGCCTGGACGCGAAATCGCCCTCCAGGGCGAGGCCGCTTCTCACCCCCAGGGTGTCGTACTGGTACTATATATTCATACGGTCATAATGTACAGCGTAATACAGTAGCAGTGAAACACTGATACTAGTGTTGGAATATTATCTATATTGTGTGTATAACCTTTTATTCTGAAGTGCCCGGAGTGTTACCCGGAAGTGCTCATTAACATGAGTGTATATATTGGCTGAATAAACGCCTCTCGTCAGTGTGTTGTGTTGTGCGTCAACATGAAACTGACACTGCTGCCTACTTGTCTTATTTATTTCCTCCGTCTATATTTCTTCACTTTATATTTCTGGTACAACACGCTAAGACAGCTGTGAAACTCAACAACTAGTTTGTGTTATTAGGCTCAGGATGGTGAATTGACATCCAGATGAAATCAAAGAGACATTTTACCTTCATAGAGGAGATGACATCGGGGTCATCAGAGGGTCTTCATCCCTCCTCTCAAAGTGGGAAGAACATCTGTGGTGTTTCCCCTGGAAGAGTCAGGAAGAGGAACACAGACCATGAGCACTGGACTAGAAACACAAACCATAAACAATGTGGACTAGGACGAAAGTCACTCTCACCAAGATGGTGATATATTATTTGACCCCTGGTCCCTCTGAGGACCCCTAGGGGCCCCGGACCCCCTGTTGAAGACCCCTGCCTCAGCCCATATGCTAATTGTCCAGAGAATGAATAAAGATTCACTCAGTCTTACACACACACACACACACACACACACACACACACACACACACACACACACCTCCTCGCCACTCACCCTACACACTTGCCCTCGATATGAACGTTCACGTGAGGCTGCGCTATATTAAGTGTCGTCCGAAACCAAGCAGCCTTGAGTGGAAGTGGCTTATAAAGCCCTCAAGAGTGAGTCTGTGCCCATCTAGACTCCATTGCCTTGTGCAGCCCTGCTCTCTGTCCGCATGGAAACCGCCACCTACAAATGGAAGTACCACCACAGATAAATGCTAAATAAACTCCTCCTAAACAATCTTCATCTGATGCAGAATAGACAACGCTCCAACTGATGTTCACAAGGGCTATTTATTTACCCCACTGTGAAAACACTATAAATGAAACCACACAAACAAAACAACTTTTAACACAATGATTTATAAACACCATGGAGGTATATGACATGTCATTTTTGACAGTCATGCTGTATTTCTTTTTTCCATATTAATGAAATCCACATGTCACACAAACATACACGATGCAATGCAATATAACTGTACAAACAAAATGCATGATGGTAACCATGGCAACGATTGGTGTCTGCTTCCTGTTTCTGCACAAGGAGGGCGAGTGTATTTCCAAACAGTTTTTTATACCCAGCACCCTAATCAAGGGAACTTGATTCAGCTGGAGGGAGGGGCACTTCCTGACGAGGGAACCTCCCGAGAGACCTTCAAGTCAAGGGACTGGTTTCAGAAAGGGCCTAAGGGTGTGTACAGTCCTGTGCTCCTCTAGAAAAGTATTATAAAGTGCACTAAAAAGCTATCGTGAGATTTGTTGTATGATAAACACAGTCACGTAACAGCATTGGACATCCTATCCCAGTGTATTTTCGTTTTGTATTTGTTGCTCACGTTGGTGTACTATTAATTTTGATACTGAAGACAATGTTATCTTTCCTATAGACGTCACAACCAGTGAGGAGCTAACCAAAAATGTGTTTGTGCTTATGAACCTCATTTGAAGGTAAATGTTGTTGCACTATGTTCTGTTTTAAGTCAGAGATGAACCACTCATTTGAAGGTAAATATTGTTGCACTATGTTCTGTTTTAAGTCAGAGATGAACCACTCATTTGAAGGTAAATATTGTTGCACTATGTTCTGTTTTAAGTCATTTGAAGGTAAATATTGTTGCACTATGTTCTGTTTTAAGTCATTTGAAGGTAAATGTTGTTGCACTATGTTCTGTATTAAGTCATTTGAAGGTAAATGTTGTTGCACTATGTTCTGTTTTCAGTCATTTGAAGGTAAATATTGTTGCACTATGTTCTGTATTAAGTCATTTGAAGGTAAATATTGTTGCACTATGTTCTGTATTAAGTCATTTGAAGGTAAATGTTGTTGCACTATGTTCTGTATTAAGTCATTTGAAGGTAAATGTTGTTGCACTATGTTCTGTATTAAGTCATTTGAAGGTAAATATTGTTGCACTATGTTCTGTATTAAGTCATTTGAAGGTAAATATTGTTGCACTATGTTCTGTATTAAGTCATTTGAAGGTAAATATTGTTGCACTTTGTTCTGTTTTAAGTCAGAGATGTTTAAAGTTCATATTGTAGGCCTATTGTAGACCGTGGACTCCACTTTAGAATAATGCACATCCTAAACGTGGTGCCTGGTGTATTTTCTGTGTACCAGCAGAGGGTGCTGTTATGCAGTTTAATAATTCATTTTGGCTACAGCTAATTTCTGTATTTTCTATTTTATTTCATTATATAAAAAGGATGTTGTAGTTTAAAAACAAGTTAAAAAGATATTGTATTTGAATTCACTGTAAAGTATTATTGTCAACACCAAGTTAAAACCACTATACGATCACATCTGAATGCATTTCATGTAAATGTAAAGTATTATTTAAGATGTTCTGTACTACACAGTCTGACTAGCGATCTGCTGTGACGTCACAACCAGTGGAGGAGCTAAACCACAATGTTTGTGCTTGGGCTGTAGAGCCATATATATATATATATATATATATATATATATATATATATATATATATATATATATATATATATATATATATATATATATATATATATATGTGTGTAGAGCCATGCATCTCCATCCACCCATTGTCCTCCCTTGATAATACACTTCTGCCCAGTGCCCACAGGCACAGATAATCTGTCTATTATTTGTATTATTATTATTGACAAACAGTTGCTTTACGTTAGCCTATCGCTGCTATAGCTCTGTCTGACGCTGGCTGAGAGGTCTCGAGTTGGTCCCGCCCACGTCAGTAGGTTGTGTCGGTTTAATGTCAAATTATTACCATCTGAACATCGTGTGAAAAATCTGAAGGCAGTCGCGGTAATCTACACGTGTCTGTTGTCCCGACGGGCTGAAACAACCGTTTAAAACGTTTAGTTATTTGGCACACTGGGTTGAATTAACATGAACGCTCGTTCCCCGATCAAACACGACTACATGGTAAACGGCGACGCGCGTTCACGACCAGCAGCGTTGAATTCAACACAGACCGCCATAACCACCCGTTTAAAACGTTTTCTTCAGCGCATCCATTCATTTCTTCAGGCCGTCGTAACAACAGACACACACAGGTTACTGCGACTACCGTTACATTTCCCATATAGGGTGACCAGATGTCCCCCTCTGCTTGGGACCGTCCCTCATGGACAGGACTTTTCAGGCGTCCCACAAATTAGAGACCCTGTCCCACATTGTGAGGCATCACTGTTGAAACGCCCTATAGTCAAGGACTGTCTAAAGAGGACGAGACGCGAAGACCGTACGGGCGACGCCATGTTGCTCCATGGAAGGAAAGAAACATGCGCAGTTGAGACCTCTTTAGACAGTCCTTGACTATAGTCCCCTAATAGAGGATATGTGCGTGACATGATCACCAAACCAGGAAGTTATGTGGGAACACCTACTGAGTGGCAAAAAACTACTTTCTGGCATCGACAGCCCACATGCATCCTAACAGAAAATAAAAACTACTTTCTGGCATCGACAGCCCATATGCATCCTACGTAACAGAAAATAAAAACTACTTTCTGGCATCGACAGCCCATATGCATCCTAACAGAAAATAAAAACTACTTTCTGACATCGACAGCCCACATGCATCCTAACAGAAAACTACTTTCTGACATCGACAGCCCACATGCATCCTAACAGAAAAGTCCAATATGATTCCACCACTGCTAAAAGGGCATCAAGGGGCTTTACCTGCTGTTGTTCTGTCTGTGAGGTCTGTGAGATCTGCAGTGGCTCAGTGCACGGTGACAGGTTTGGAGTGCCTGTGAGGTCTGTGAGGTCTGCAGTGGCTCAGTGCACGGTGACAGGTTTGGAGTGCCTGTGAGGCCAAGTTGTCTCTCTTTTATACACGGAGGTTGAAACAGAAACTGTATTCTCAGTTGAGATTCTGGTTGGTTTATATTACTGGTGCTCAGGCTATGCATTCAGGTGTTAATGGAGCTCTCCACCATAGATACTCTCACATTGTGCCCCCTATAGCAGAGAGGAGGTATTGGGGAACTCTCCACCATAGATAGATACTCTCACATTGTGCCCCCTAGCAGAGAGGCGCGCCCACATACTTCGCCAGGAAGCTGTTCAAATCAAACTGACCCCATCATGCAGAACTGAGAGATAAGATTTTTAGATAGGCTATTGCATTTTAGTTTTATATTTGTGATTGGCAAAACAATGCAGTGTTTTTTATGGCACCTCTGTGTTTTATTAAAACCTGTGATCATGCTGAAAGTTGAATAAACAATAAACTAACTAAAGGGAATACCTCTGGCTCATGGACATTGACCTCATCTGAGTTACCCAATGTTTTTGCCACAATGATCACCAAATGAGTAGGAAAAGCCACACCTAGTTTACAGTAAAGTATACTGTATAAGGGGTGGGCAACTTTGACGATAGAGAGGGCCACTATATTTACACACTAACTGCCTATAGGGCCATATATTGCTGTCGTAGCAAAAATAGCCGATCTACAAGCTCAAAACGCGTCACGCTGCGACGCGTATTGTGCTTGTAGATCGGCTATTTTTGCTATCTTCATAAAGTCCATAGGCCAGAGCTCCACATTGACCTAATACCAACATAAAGTCCATAGGCCAGAGCTCCACATTGACCTAATACCAACATAAAGTCCATAGGCCAGAGCTACACATTGACCTAATACCAACATAAAGTCCATAGGCCAGAGCTCCACATTGACCTAATACCAACATAAAGTCCATAGGCCAGAGCTCCACATTGACCTAATACCAACATAAAGTCCATAGGCCAGAGCTACACATTGACCTAAGGGACTGATCGTTATTTATCCACCAGGGGGGGGGGGGGTGCAGATGTGATTTTATTTTTTTTATTTTTCCTCATCCCCCCCCAGCCTCCAAATATTTTTTCGGGACCCCCCCTCAGGGACTGGAAGAATATATATGACCATATGGTCAACACTCAACACTGATATGCCATTGCATTCTTCCAACTAAAGATTTAAATATGCTCCAAAATAGCATATGCAGACCTACAAGCTCACAACAACACGCTGATGACGCGACGCAAATTTGTGATCTTAGATTGGCTATGTTTGAGGTGAGCCTCGTGCGTAAAGTCATTCTAGCTAAGCTGCCAAGGCAGTGGGCACCCCTCGCCTCTGTGCCCAAGCCCAGGATGATGAAAATGAATGAATGCTAAATAAATATGTCACGCAGTCGCATACCATAATACTACAGCGTCATACTCCACAGAGAAAAGCACAATTTGCGCAACACCATGCGTGGCACCAACTGCCTGCTCGGCTCATTTAGCCAGCCAGGCACCACCGAATAGTTTAACTCTTTATAGTCTATTACAACCAGTACGCAGACAAGAGTAGGCTACATCATTGGCACCGGCCAAGTACTATTCTCTGACTCACACCAACATTGCAAGGGGCACAGTGCGCAAAGATGCACATCACGACCAGCCAGCCCTACCTTTTAAATCAATGAGCGTCTGTCTCGTCTGTGCTTTTCTCCGCCACCATGTCGACGATGCGTTGTCCAAAGACAGCGTCTCTTCCATCAAAATATTCCATATACCATCAACATAAAGGCAAGGTGTTTCTGTGATGTTTTTCTACTTTCTATTTGGATGAACTTGACGTTCACAAGCAACTTGAGTCACCAACAGTAACTTGTAAGAAGCCTTCTAAGCCAAGGTTATATCGTTACGTCATCCACGACCTCAGCCGCGACATTATTATTATTATCATCTCAGTCTGACATTCTCCTGACTCAGTGAAGCGGCGCTGGGTGAAACCCAAACACCAGCAGCAGCGCTGGTGCTTCCAGTCTGCTTTCCACATCTTCCTCCTCTCTGACACCGACAACACTCGCTCTTTTCAGTGCAAACACCGTGGTTCATAACCGTGTTTTTTTTTTCGCTTGCATTATTCTACTGGAAATGTCATGAGACATGAACGGCGCAGAATCAATCTATCTCGCGCCACCTTGTTTTGAACTGAAGTGGCTACGTCAGTTACTGAGTCAGACCTTTGCTGGTAGAAGAGATCTACAAGCTAACAACGCGCCACCAAGCAACGCGTTGTTAGCTTGTAGATCTGTTCTATTTGCATGTGCAGTGAGAAGCCCCTGACTGCAGCTTGCAGATCGGGGAGGAGCTGATGGTGGGCGGAGTTAAACAGTGATTGTGGGTGTAGTTAAACCATCAACCCCTCCCATTCTGGGCAGGGTCGAACCATTTAAAAGTTCCCCCGCGGGCGTCCTACTGTTTCCGGGTACTACTAGCACTGACCCCATGAGTCGAAGCAGCAGTCAAACAACTTCAGCAAACAGCAGTTACTATTCTTACTTACAGTTACTATTCTGTCCCTATCGGCTTCGTAACTCGGACGGCGCTGAGTCGGGTCTGACGGCCTTCGCACCGCTCGGCACGGCGACTCGCTCGGCTAGCGCCTCGCTCGGCGGTGCCTCACGGGGCTCATGGCCGCCAGACACGGCGCGCCTCCGTACTTATGGGAGGGGTTGATGGTTTAACTCCTCCCACCATCAGCTCCGCCCCGATCTGCAAGCTGCAGTCAGGGGTACTAGTGTGCAGTTGCGCACACATGGAAGATACCAAGTACACTCGCCACACAGGGTAAACTTTATATAGATAGGAGTAAAACACTATGAAAAACAAAATAATCTAAACATTTTTTAAAATACAAAATTCAGCAAAATAAAGTTGTACAACCTCCCCCAAGCCAAAATAAAATAAAACATATCCCCCCTCAGGCTCAAAAAATAGTTTAATGACCCCCCCCCCCCTTTTTTTGCACCATACCAACCTTTGATAAATAACGATCAGTCCCTAATACCAACATAAAGTCCATAGGCCAGAGCTACACGTTGACCTAATACCAACATAAAGTCCATAGGCCAGAGCTCCACATTGAATCTGAGTTCCCTGATGTTTTTTGACACAATGATCACCAAATGGGTAGGAAAAGCCACACCTATATTACACTGTTTCATTATTTTCACCTATGGTGACACATTTTAAGAAATAGTTATTTTATTATCAGCATGAAACTAAATTGTACATTTAAATAGGAAAATATGGCAGATTTGCAGGGGTCATCCCTATGTTCCCCAGATTCTATGTTCCCCACTTAATTACCTTAGGGTTTAGGGTTAGCGTTATAGGTTTATGTTTTAGGGAATACAGAACCCGGGGAAACATAGAACCTGGTGAACATAGAACCTGGTGAACATAGAACCTGGTGAACATAGGTACACTCCTAATTTGCATAACTAACCAGAATCAAAAATCTAAATGTGATGTTAGCCACGAGGCAACCTTCTTATTTAACGTAGTTTACATGAAGGGAAATTCACGTGTGTGTGTGTGTGTGTGTGTGTGTGTGTGTGTGTGTGTGTGTGTGTGTGTGTGTGTGTGTGTGTGTGTGTGTGTGTGTGTGTGTGCGTGCGTGGGCGTGTGTGTGCACATTCTCCTACTCACGGACAGGTCCATTCCACAGGCGTGTCAAATGCATTACATACTGCCTTCTGGGCACACCTGCTCCAGGGTGGAATGACACCGAAACTCTGTGTGTGTGTGTGTGTGTGTGTATGTGTGTGTGTGTGTGTGTGTGTGTGTGTGTGTGTGTGTGTGCGTGTGTGTGTGTGTGTGTGTGGCAGCTCCGCCCACGGAGGTTTTTGTGGTATTTAAAACATATATATAATGAGGGGGAGGTCAGGTGCGAGTGCAATAATAGTTAATATGATCCAAAATGCCGCAGCTCGCTTGGTCTTCAACCAGCCAAAATTCTCACATGTCTGCCCCCTGCTCCGCTCCCTCCACTGGCTCCCGGTCGCTGCCCGCACAGAATACAAAACTCTGATGGCATTCAAAGCAACCAAAGGTATGGCTCCCCCATATCTTGCAAGTATGATTGAACCCTACAAACCCTCCCGCGCACTCAGATCAGCCAACGCAGGGAAGCTGGAAGTACCCTCAATAAAAACGCCGGGACAACGCTCCACACGTCCCAAACTCTTCTCCCTTCTGGCTCCAAAACTGTGGAATGCACTTCCCATTGCAGTCAGAACTGCAGCATCACTCCCAATCTCAGCCTGAAAACCCACCTTTTCAGACTCCATCATGGCCCATAGCACTTACCCTAACCCCTTAGATAGCATTTCTGTTGGCTTAGATAGCATTTGACACAGACTTATAGCATGTTATGTAGACAGCACTATAATTGTATTGTATATAGTCATAGCACGCCATAGTACATATGTATAGCATAGTAGTAAATATGTATAGTTTATATGTATAGTGTATGTATAGTTTCATTATATAGATATTCCACTGTTACTTTCTTAGCTTACGCATGTTTCATGATAAATGCTTTTATGTGATGTATTCCCATGCTTTTGTTCTTGCTTAAATGTAAGTCGCTCTGGATTAAGAGCGTCTGCTAAATGCCTAAATTGTAAATTGTAAATTGTTAATAGTTATAGACCAGTGTTTACAAACATTGAGACTGGGCGCATACGGGTGACTGTTTCATCTAATCAATTCCCAACAGATCTCCAAACCTGTTGTTTTGGGCAGCGCTGGTTTCAGTCCATTCAACCTCTCTTGTGTGTTGGCTATAGTGAGACGCACCCTAGGAGACATTTATACTTCATTGTGTGTTGGCTATAGTGAGACGCACCCTAGGAGACATTTATACTTCATTGTGTGTTGGCTATAGTGAGACGCACCCTAGGAGACATTTATACTTCATTGTGTGTTGGCTATAGTGAGACACACCCTAGGAGACATTTATACTTCATTGTGTGTTGGCTATAGTGAGACGCACCCTAGGAGACATTTATACTTCATTGTGTGTTGGCTATAGTGAGACGCACCCTAGGAGACATTTATACTTCATTGTGTGTTGGCTATAGTGAGACGCACCCTAGGAGACATTTATACTTCATTGTGTGTTGGCTATAGTGAGACATTTATACTTCAAAGCGCAACAGTATTGCGCACAGAGACCAGCTGATATACAAGCTCACATCGCATCGCGGATGTGACTGTTGTGAGCGTAGAGGTCTGCGTGCGAGACACCGTCGCGGGACGAAGCATAGATTCTACTTGATGGGCTGCAGGTGCGCGTGCAGCCGTGCACAAACAGGCTCTGCTGCCGTCAGTGCCGTGACGCGCCTCCCGTCCCGTCTGATAGATAAAAAGGGTCTTATTTGTATACAAACTAATGTCCAGTGGTCATATTCTCCTTCTCCTGAACTATGAGCCAGGCCGGGTCATTGATATTGTCACCTTATTCATACTTTTACTCTTAACCTACTGCCTGTTGTTCTCCTTATCATCATAATGTCATGTCATCCATGTTTATGGTCAAAATATGCTTTCATCTGTCCCATTTAATATCTTGTTGACTCCTTATTCAGTCACCATGTTCCTTATTCAGTCTCCATGGGGTCTGCCTCCAGCTATACAAACTTTCAATACTGTAGGCGCTGTTTTTAATTCAACATGCAGCTGCTGTGTTATCAGTCTAGTTTGACCTTGGCCAGTTGGCCTAGTAACTTGGTACAGGGAAAGAAGTTATCTACAGGTTGCCTCGCAACGCCTGCCTAGGCGCTGCCGCTCTCCAGGCCTCAATGGGCATCAATGACTGAACCAAGGAAGATGAACTCTGCGTCGCTACGCCATCCTCATCATCTAGGCGTTGGACTAATGAGGGACAGCCAACACTGGTTTTGTCATCTGACATTGCGGACATGAAACATCTCCAGCCAATGAACATTATATCAACAAATCTGACGGGATCTGCAGTATTTAGCCTGGAACAAATGCTGTGAAGAGGAGTCTGACGGGATCTGCAGTATTTAGCCTGGAACAAATGCTGTGAAGAGGAGTTCAGTGGAGTTCAGCTTCGGGTTCTTTTTGGAATCAACAATTGATTATTCTAAATTATATTGATGTAAATATATTCTGAACCATGTAGCACATTCTCTATGTAAATTGACTTTATACCGACTAAAATAATTGTCTCTCCGAAAATTATTTCATCCTGCCTCCAAATCATTTTTTAAGGTATGTTTCTATTTTTGGTACAGTGATTGTCATTTAAAGGGCTAATCACTCATTTTTAAGGTACAGCACGGTATTTAATTGGTCTCCCAGCTGGGTTATTTGAAGTTATAGATTTACAATATGTTTTACAAATTATACAGTCCTTGCTTTCATTATAAAAGATGGATCCCATTTAAATTTATCCATCACCGTCTATAGATACTTCCTTGTCGACTAAAACTAAGACGAAAAATGTTCGTCGACTACCTTTGTTCACTGACTAAAACTAAATAAAAACGAATCTATGATGACTAAAACTAAGACTAAATATACTGACAATTTCGTCAACAAATAAAAACTAGACTAAAATGTTAGGAAGGGACTAGTGGACAAGAGATCCAGTTTTATGCTGGGTTGCATGCTGAAAATAGCAGATATACAATCTGAGATCTGCTATTTTCAGCATGCAACCAAAGTGTAAAATATGTCATTACAACGACATCAAGGCCTGTCAAAACACATGTCGACTAAATCAACTGTAGATTTAGTTGACTAAAATCGTATGACATTTGACTAAAACTAGACTAAACACTAGAACATTCCAGGTGACTAAAATGTGACTAAAACTAAGTGAAAACTATTCCAGAGACTATGACTAAAACTTACAGAAACTATAGAAAAATACGCACATCACTTCAAGGAGGTGCTGGGTTCAAAAAAGTAACATATGAAAAGAGAAAGGAACCAAAAGATCACTTTTATTGACGACGTTTGGAGCCAAGGCTCTTCATCTGGTCAAACTCAAGATGTCAGTGATCCACCCACTTAAATAGACACCCACGGGTCACGTTACTATAAGTGGGTGGAACTAACACTACATGGTCATTAGATCAAATACTGAAATATCATTAAAAACAGTGTTACACATTTCTCAAATCCACCACAGTGGAGTAAGACAAAAGGACATCATGATTATTAAAGAATCTAAAACAGTGATTCACATAATCAGGTATTATTAATTAGGCAACAATTCAAATATATACAGCATACACATTGTATTTAGGGTGTAAATCCAAAAGGATTCATGCTGTAACAATAGTCTATTTAGATCCCCTCCTCGCCTGGGACATTTAACATCAATCCCCTGGTATCTAAGCGTAGCCACATTGATTGATTGATTGAAATATTTATTAACAGTTTGTAGAATTTACAGTACATTTTAAGCACAAACTCAATACAAAGACTGTCAACTGTGAGTGGACGACCCAATTAAGCATTACACTTGTTTACAACAGGGTCCACATTGTTCAATTCATCAAAACATTTAAAGACATACAAACATTTAGAGACATACAAATAGACATTTCTATGTAGCTAAAGTACAGAACAGGAATTCATCACAGTGTGATTTGCGGCCAGAAAATGCATTGCAACGGGGCTTTTTGGATCTTGGTTGCGGATGCTGCTTCTATGTTCGGACATGCGTGTCTTTAGAGCCCTGTTGGTCTTGCCAACGTATCCAAGTCCACATGGGCATTTGAGTAAGTATATCACATTTGTTGTTGTGCAGGTTATGGTGCCTTTGATGTCAAAGTTTTTGCCCGTGAGTGGGTGCGTAAAAGTGTGGCTCTTAGTGGTGAAGTTGCATTGTGCGCACAATGCAACCTGCCGCATTTGTAATTGCCATCGGGGATTTGAGTCAAAAAATTAGAATCTGGCGGGATAGGAGTGAGATCTGATTTTACAACAGTTTGTCTGATATTGGGAGGACGTTTGTAAACAACCCTAGGTGTTTCTAGGGTGTTTCTAAGAGACACACTTTTACGCACCCACTCACGGGCAAAAACTTTGACATCAAAGGCACCATAACCTGCACAACAACAAATGTGATATACTTACTCAAATGCCCATGTGGACTAGGATACGTTGGCAAGACCAACAGGGCTCTAAAGACACGCATGTCCGAACATAGAAGCAGCATCCGCAACCAAGATCCAAAAAGCCCCGTTGCAATGCATTTTCTGGCCGCAAATCACACTGTGGCTACGCTTAGATACCAGGGGATTGAACACGTTAAATGTCCCAGGCGAGGAGGGGATCTAAATAGACTATTGTTACAGCGTGAATCCTTTTGGATTTACACCCTAAATACAATGTCCCCAAAGGGAATGAACGAGGACTTCCCCATCAGCCACTTTTTGTAATTTCTTTAGTGTATGCTGTATATATTTGAATTGTTGCCTAATTAATAATACCTGATTATGTGAATCACTGTTTTAGATTCTTTAATAATCATGATGTCCTTTTGTCTTACTCCACTGTGGTGGATTTGAGAAATGTGTAACACTGTTTTTAATGATATTTCAGTATTTGATCTAATGACCATGTAGTGTTAGTTCCACCCACTTATAGTAACGTGACCCGTGGGTGTCTATTTAAAGATGGAGTGCCGTGATTTTTTCCCACACTTAAACATGATCATCAGGTGTATTTAGGTGTATATGAGGTATAATTTTTAAAAAAAAAGTGTACAGTATTTGTTAAAATGATGGTTTTATGTGGACCCACCAGTTCATTAATGTTCCCCCTAACGTGCGCCCGTGCGCGCGCGCACACATGGCCAAATGCTCTCGCGCACAACTGAAATCTGTCGCGCACAGACACCGACGCTGGTGTAAAAAAGGTGTTCCCACCGAGTATCATCTACATTACAGTAATAATACGTATCCTGAGTCGACATTTGCCCACACTTTATTTCTATTTACTTCACAGTTTATTTAGATTACACACACACACTGAGGCGAGGCGACAGGCAGGTCTCCTCCCCTCCTTTTTTGACTCTTTGCTCTCCTCTCCTCTCCTCCTGTGTATACTGCGCCCAGTGCGTCGTCTGCGCGGCGAGTGAGGACCTTAATAGGTGGAGACGTAGCAGGCAAACAAACTGGTCAGGCTCCTACTTGGCCTCACCCCCCGAACCCACCTCACCCCTGCCCACTTTGACAGGCTGGGGTGGCTTAGGGTCGACGACAGAGTACAGCATCTTGCAATGGGTCTGGTCCACAATATTCGATACACCACCAAGATACCCATGTACCTGTCTAAATACTTCCTTAATGTAAACGAAGTCCACACCCACAACACCAGAGGGAGTGCAACAAACCATGTACAACCCAGATTCGGCACAAACAAGGGACTAAATTATTTTCGCTCCTATGCCACCAAAATGTGGAACGCCCTACCAACAGTCATTAAGACATGAGAATCCCTTGACTCCTTCAAAACCGCTCTCAAAGGGCACCTACGGATGGCTGCAATTCGAAACTGGCCTCTGTAAAATCTGAATCCCCCCCCCCCCACCCCATTTCCCCTCACTGTATATGTATCTTTTCCCTTTTTGCTTCCTATATGATGAATTCCTGTTCTGTTCTTTAGCTACATAGAAGTGTCTAATTGTATGTCTCTAAATGTTTTGATGAATTGAACAATGTGGACCCTGTTGTAAACAAGTGTAATGCTTAATTGGGTCGTCCACTCACAGTTAACAGTCTTTGTATTGAGTTTGTGCTTAAAATGTACTGTAAATTCTACAAACTGTTAATAAATATTTCAATCAATCAAAAAAGGCAGCACTGCAGTGCAGTCAGTGTGTGAAACCCCAAGAACCAGATAAGATCGCGTTGCGCCTTGGACCCGTGCGTTGATGGGACATTCAGATTTAAAAGGCCAACGGATGGAAGTGCGGCTGTGCGCAACAAGGAGAGGGGGAATAACGTTAGCTTCGCATTAGCTGGTTAGCTACCGTTGTTATCACTACAGCACAACAAGCCTCCGCAGTCCAGTGTACTTGTGAATGAAACAACATGTGGAAGTTAACATTAATCTCTAGCGGTCTAGTCCCATATGGAACCTCTCTCTGTAATTATTATCCAATCTGTTAATACATCTTTCTTCAATCAATCAATCAATCAATCAATCAATCAATCAATCAATCCCTCTGCTATGTAGAGCTACATATAATAATAGCTCAGTTACTCATAGCTGTTGACGTTCGACAATCTGAGAAACTATAGGAGTTGACACACCAACAAACTCAGTCTTAGGTCACATTCTCACCTAATACTTCGGTAGACTCAGAACCGTATGGGCGGGGAAAGGGGATTCTTGCATATTTAATTGGCTGCGGTTTGCCTTCACACTGTCATTCGCAGCAATTGGAAACGCAGCAGGGGGGACCTTTATCAATGTGTTCCGTTCATAAACTATAGCCTACACAGTGAAATCTATGGTGATAAAATTACACTCATAACGTGCGTGTGTCGTGCCGCCTGGGACCCCCCCCCCCCCCCTCTCTCTCTCTCTCTCTACGCACGCAGCCGCCACACACTGTTCTTTTGGGCATGGAGGCACAGCGCTGCATGAGCGCACTGATATAACTCCCCAGTCCCACACAGTGACAGCACTCCATGTTTACAGCACGCACAGACAGACAGACAGAATATTATGTAGGCTATAATACACTGCAGTGTTTTTATGTGTTTTCTTAAGCAATTGATTAATGTAGCCTACACGTCCTCATTTCGATCAGGGCTTCAGTCTCCTTATTCGACCACGTCTATCCACAGTAACGGGACATCTTTGCGCTGCGTAAAATATGCCTTAACCGTCTCCAACTGTGTTCAGCTCCTCACCCGCCACATTATGTTTGCTTCATTTCCTTTATTTACTGCGGATTGCATTCACACCTGCACCGAATCGTAGTCAAGTGCGATTCGAAGCGAAGCGAAACCCACGTTTTTTGGCGGAGTAAAATGCGGTTATTTGCTGCGCATTAGGATTCGAATGAGCCTTCACACCTGCCAAACGAAGCGCACTTTCTGACAATGCGCAGCAGGATTCGTTTTAATCGCAGCAAAGCTCTCTGGTATGAATGCGACCTTTGTGTGTGTGTGTGTGTGTGTGTGTGTGTGTGTGTGTGTGTCCCAATAAAGTTTTTACGGTTTCTCATGTCCTCCATGTAATGCACAATTGAGTAGGCTATTCATATACCAGTCGTTCTCAACCTGTGGGTCTCCACATGATTTGGGGGTGGGGGGAGGACCCCAGATGACAGTGAAGTGACAATTTAAGGACTTTTAAGACTTGTATAATACCTCAAAGGCTCTAAAATAAAAAATACCATTACTGCATCAAAAGTAATCAGCAGCAAACCATGCTATAAAAACTGGTCAAACTGGTGAAAATAGCCGATCTACAAGTTCACAACGAGCTTGTAGATTGGCTATTTTCACAATATTTATCTGTGGAACCATTCTGTTGCTTGTCTGGGTGGGGGGGTCCCCAGTTCAAATATGATTACTTTGGGGGGTCACAGCCTGAAAAGGTTGAGAACCACTGATAACTGAATATTTCTAAAAATGCTATCCTACCACCTTGATATAAAATTAAAATGTTGTAACTTGCGTAACCTTATGTAACTATTCATTGATTCACTCGTATACCAAAATCCATTTGGAAAAAGAAAAAAAAAATCACACCTGTGTGAAGTGAGGGGCGCTCACTTCGCATTATCTAACGTTTGGATAGTTGGTGTCAAGGTAGCCTCGATACCCAGGCTTTCATTTCGTCTGCGCGAAAGATGAAAGCCTGGAAAAAGCCGTGGGCTGAACCAGTCTAAAAGTGGGAGTCAACCCTTCCGGGTGGGCGTCGCTCTAAATTATGTGACGTAGCGCTGCACTAGGGGGGAGAGGAGGGGCCGGGGGTGACGGACAGATCGATGAGATCCAATCAGGGTGCGCGCATTTCTGAGGCGCGACCCTCCCATTTAGGCCAGAAATGTCTCTGCTTAGGTCAGGCTAGTGTCAAGGTGACGTTTGCTCAGTAGTTGCTGATGTCTGCTCAGGAGGTTTGAGTGTTTGCTCAGACCGAAAAAACATTAGAGGGAACATACCGTATGGTGAGTTTAACCGTAGCACCACCCACCTAATCCAGTCCCTCCGCCTCCTCCTTTAAGACCACCCACTTGTCCTAGTCCCTCCCCCTCCTTATAAAAGGACAGCCCATGGCTCTGCCCTTTTGTTTACAAAATGGCAAATTGGTGTCTGTAATGTAACAAGAACTCATGTTTTTGTGAATGTTAGAAGTGAACACTTCCCATATTTCTGAGATATCGTATAAGCACCATTATGCACTTATACTGCCACCATCCATGTATAGGCATATAATCCACACATCCATACCATATCAGATCTGTTTTTTCTGATTTTTTATAATCATTTATTTATTTCCTCCAATTATATTGACCCTATTGTCACAATCAGCTCAGCTCATCATCCAATTAAATCATAGTTTAACAGCAGAAACAATTAGTTTGATACATCATTTATCATGAATAATTTTATTAATTTGCCAATATATTGTAGGCTATTGATTTCCTCCAGCTAAGCACCCTGGCATTAAAACTGTCCTTTATTGACACAAAACACTTGCACTGCCCTAGGCACATGATGCTCCGGACAGAAGACTCTCCACTCTTGCTCTGATCAAACTCAATTTACAACATGAATGTTCCTTCTGACTGCATTGTGCCAAGTCCACAAAAATAAGTCACAGAAATTGCCTTGAATATTTATGAAAACGTTTCAACAACACCAATCCTTTTAACAACATATTAATCTGAGGGTCCTTCACATGAACCATTGGTCAAGTCAACCACATCTCCCCTGAAAGTTACTTATATGAAAACAAGCACAAGTCGCTTGTAATAGCCAGACATGGCAACATGACTTCCAGCGCGACACAACAACAGATTCTAATTCTTGACTTTACAGCCTCGTATAAGTATTAGGACCTACATATTGACTACAACAGCCAACAAGAATGCACACTGTGACACTACACTCTGTATCAAAGCCCGACCACTGTGATTATAAAAGAAACAACCTACTCCTTGAGAACAACAAGAGCAACTACATCAGAGCAGGTATAAGGCTGGTTTGTTGTGGTTTCCTTGATTATCCTGAGGACCCGACGTGAACATTTACTTGCTTCCAATCTAACGAAAAACAGTCTGCTCTGCTAACTGGTAATGTGTGAAATCAAATGACTGTTTGAAAATCTGCCACACAGAGCAACAAACTGGCTGGCTGCGCCGTTCAGTTCACACGTGTGTATGTGGCAGGCAGCTCCGCCCACAGAGGTTGTCGTATTTAAAAATATATATAGAGGGGGAGGTGCGTGTGTGCGTGCAACTTTTTTACGTCACACTATCCGTGTTTATTTAGACACGTGACAGACCAACAGCACACACACCAAGGCCCGCCCACGCTCGATCATGATTGGCAGAAGGCCCCTCTCTATCCTGATTGGATGAAGGCTGGGCCACCTAGCCAAAAACAAAACCTAAGGTTTTTTGACCCCCCCCCCCCCCCCTCCCCAAGGGTTAACTGGGGACAGGGAGGAACTCCTTATATGGTCAGCACACTCTATCACAACAAAACAAAAAAATAACTGATATTTGAATTAAGTAAAATCACTGAATATACCTTTAAAACCAATATATATGCATCAGATGTTTAAAAATTGCAGATCTACAAGCTCACATGAGACCTTTAACACCAATATATATGCATCTGATATTTAAAAATGGCAGATCTACAAGCTCACAACATGAGACCTTTAAAACCAATATATAATATATGCATCGGATATTTAAAAATGGCAGATCTACAAGCTCATGAGACCTTTAAAACCAATATATAATATATGCATCGGATATTTAAAAATGGCAGATCTACAAGCTCACAACATGAGACCTATCATCATATATTACATCATCACACTCCGGCCAATCACTTTTGGCGTTCTCACTTTCTTTAGCCCTCAGCCAATCAAGTTGCACGCTATAGGGCGCACGTGTGCGCATGCACCCGCGCACACACACACACACACACACACACACACACACACACACACACACACACACACACACACACACACACACACACACACACACACACACAGAGCTGGGCATAGCAGGGCCTCAAAAGTGAAAAACACACACATCTTGTCCCTGGCGGAGTCAGATTACGTGCATGTGCACAGTGCAATCACACACACACACACACACACACACACACACACACACACACACACACACACACACACACACACACACACACACACACACACACACACACACACACACACACACACACACACACACACACACACACACACACACACACACACACACACACACACACACACACACACACACAATACACACAGCCGTCATCATGATGACCAACCATGTTTAGTTCCTATACATAAATTAGCCATCAGGATAAATTCATCTTTTAGCTTGACGTGTGTTTGGTGTGTGTGTGTGTGTGTGTGTGTGTGTGTGTGTGTGTGTGTGTGTGTGTGTGTGTGTGTGTGTGTGTGTGCAGCTCTCACCGGTCAGATGTGTGCGTGAGTTGGTTCCGGCGTGTTCAGCGAGGTGATGTTGACCGTGGTCTGGGAGAGGAGAGGTGATGTTGATCTGGGAGAGGAGAGGAGAGGAGAGGTGATGTTGGTCTGGGAGAGGAGAGGTGATGGTGGTCTGGGAGAGGAGAGGTGATGGTGGTCTGGGAGAGGAGAGGTGATGGTGGTCTGGGAGAGGAGAGGTGATGGTGGTCTGGGAGAGGAGAGGTGATGGTGGTCTGGGAGAGGAGAGGTGATGTTGGTCTGGGAGAGGAGAGGAGAGGAGAGGTGATGTTGGTCTGGGAGAGGAGAGGTGATGGTGGTCTGGGAGAGGAGAGGTGATGGTGGTCTGGGAGAGGAGAGGTGATGGTGGTCTGGGAGAGGAGAGGTGATGTTGGTCTGGGAGAGGAGAGGAGAGGAGAGGT
>NC_139716.1:45477332-45577332 GCF_964188405.1 Protomyctophum parallelum
TAAGGCCTTTAGGAGGGCCTACAGTAAGGCCTTTAGGAGGGCCACAGTAAGGCCTTTAGGAGGGCCACAGTAAGGCCTTTAAGAGGGCCACAGTAAGGCCTTTAAGAGGGCCACAGTAAGGCCTTTAGGAGGGCCAACAGTAAGGCCTTTAGGAGGGCCACAGTAAGGCCTTTAGGAGGGCCTACAGTAAGGCCTTTAGGAGGGCTTACAGTAAGGCCTTTAGGAGGGCCACAGTAAGGCCTTTAGGAGGGCCACAGTAAGACCTTTAGGAGGGCCACAGTAAGGCCTTTAGGAGGGCCTACAGTAAGGCCTTTAGGAGGGCCACAGTAAGGCCTTTAGGAGGGCCAACAGTAAGGCCTTTAGGAGGGCCTACAGTAAGGCCTTTAGGAGGGCCCACAGTAAGGCCTTTAGGAGGGCCTACAGTAAGGCCTTTAGGAGGGCCCACAGTAAGGCCTTTAGGAGGGCCACAGTAAGGCCTTTAAGAGGGCCTACAGTAAGGCCTTTAAGAGGGCTTACAGTAAGGCCTTTAGGAGGGCCTACAGTAAGGCCTTTAGGAGGGCCTACAGTAAGGCCTTTAAGAGGGCCTACAGTAAGGCCTTTAGGAGGGCCTACAGTAAGGCCTTTAGGAGGGCTTACAGTAAGGCCTTTAGGAGGGCCACAGTAAGGCCTTTAGGAGGGCTTACAGTAAGGCCTTTAGGAGGGCCAACAGTAAGGCCTTTAGGAGGGCCTACAGTAAGGCCTTTAGGAGGGCCCACAGTAAGGCCTTTAGGAGGGCCTACAGTAAGGCCTTTAGGAGGGCCTACAGTAAGGCCTTTAGGAGGGCCTACAGTAAGGCCTTTAGGAGGGCCACAGTAAGGCCTTTAGGAGGGCCACAGTAAGGCCTTTAGGAGGGCCTACAGTAAGGCCTTTAGGAGGGCCACAGTAAGGCCTTTAGGAGGGCCACAGTAAGGCCTTTAGGAGGGCCTACAGTAAGGCCTTTAGGAGGGCCTACAGTAAGGCCTTTAGGAGGGCCTACAGTAAGGCCTTTAGGAGGGCCACAGTAAGGCCTTTAAGAGGGCCACAGTAAGGCCTTTAGGAGGGCCACAGTAAGGCCTTTAGGAGGGCCACAGTAAGGCCTTTAGGAGGGCCACAGTAAGGCCTTTAGGAGGGCCACAGTAAGGCCTTTAGGAGGGCCACAGTAAGGCCTTTAGGAGGGCCACAGTAAGGCCTTTAGGAGGGCCTACAGTAAGGCCTTTAGGAGGGCCACAGTAAGGCCTTTAAGAGGGCCACAGTAAGGCCTTTAGGAGGGCCTACAGTAAGGCCTTTAGGAGGGCCACAGTAAGGCCTTTAGGAGGGCCACAGTAAGGCCTTTAGGAGGGCCTACAGTAAGGCCTTTAGGAGGGCCACAGTAAGGCCTTTAGGAGGGCCTACAGTAAGGCCTTTAGGAGGGCCTACAGTAAGGCCTTTAGGAGGGCCACAGTAAGGCCTTTAAGAGGGCCTACAGTAAGGCCTTTAGGAGGGCCCACAGTAAGGCCTTTAGGAGGGCCCACAGTAAGGCCTTTAGGAGGGCCAACAGTAAGGCCTTTAGGAGGGCCAACAGTAAGGCCTTTAGGAGGGCCACAGTAAGGCCTTTAGGAGGGCCACAGTAAGGCCTTTAGGAGGGCCTCAGTAAGGCCTTTAAGAGGGCCACAGTAAGGCCTTTAGGAGGGCCAACAGTAAGGCCTTTAGGAGGGCCAACAGTAAGGCCTTTAGGAGGGCTAGCTATACTCTATACTCTTGAATAATAGTTGCCAGGTTGGGGGTCTGGCTAGCTACTCTATAGTCAGGACGAGCAGCTGCCACCCTTTTTCTTTTTTTATCCAATAAGGCAATGGCATCTTTGTATGAGGAATAAAATGACATGAGAAGTGCACTGTCTTGTCTGTCATCACATGCAACACAGAGAGAGGTTTCTGTGGCTACCGAGGTGGAGGAACATTCTGTTTAAGCGGCCCGTGCCTGGACGAGAAATCGCCCTCCAGGGCGAGGCCGCTTCTCACCCCCAGGGTGTCGTACTGGTACTATATATTCATACGGTCATAATTTACAGCGTAATACAGTAGCAGTGAAACACTGATACTAGTTTGTGTTATTAGGCTCAGGATGGTGAATTGACATCCAGTTGAAATCAAAGAGACATTTTACCTTCATAGAGGAGATGACATCGGGGTCATCAGAGGGTCTTCATCCCTCCTCTCAAAGTGGGAAGAACATCTGTGGTGTTTCCCCTGGAAGAGTCAGGAAGAGGAACACAGACCATGAACACTGGACTAGAAACACAAACCATAAACAATGTGGACTAGAAACACAAACCATAAACAATGTGGACTAGGACGAGAGTCACTCTCACCAAGATGGGGGTGGGGGTCGATAAACAATATATATATTATTTGACCCCTGGTCCCTCTGAGGACCCCTAGGGGCCCCGGACCCCCTGTTGAAGACCCCTGCCTCAGCCCATATGCTAATTGTCTTACACACACACACACACACACACACACACACACACACACACACACACACACACACACACACACACACACACACACACACACACACACACACACACACACACACACACACACACACACACAGAGGGAGCTGTTTTTCCTTTTTTTGACGTTGGGTTCTCAGATTGTTTAGAAACTAACTGCCACAACGATCAACATTTACAAGAGACTTTACAGAACAAGAAGCCCAACGTTGCTTTTAACAAGCTGACCTGGCAACACTAGCTCAGAGTTGCCAGGGGCCTATTTCACGAAACTTGGATTAGAGATTAAGCCGGGCTTTAACACATATCCTGGCTTAATATATCCTGGATCAGTGCTTAACCGGTTTCATGGTTGATCTTGCCAGATTAACTTAACCAGTTAACCTGGATATGTTGAGGCTTGATTCGGTTTCATGAAAGTGATGCTACATAAGTTACCATGGAAACTAATGCTTTGGACTTAGCCTGCTCCGGACCAGGCTAACAGCCTGGTTTAACCTAATCCTGATGTCTTTACTGTTCATTAAGCAGTCAAACTGATCACAAACCAATGATGTTTTCCAGATTTATTCAATTATTATGGGTTTATGTTGCCTTAAAGGACTAATTTAAGCACTATATAAAATCAAATAACCAAAATATATAGGCTGCACAACATCATGACAGCTTGTGAGCTTGTAGATCAGCTGCTTTTGGTGAATGTTCCCCATGAATAGGTTTGCTGTCGTGCAAGTGCACGGTTAAGAAGAATTATTATATTATATTATATTATTATAAAAGTGAAAACCACTAAATATTACTCATTGTTTTACAACATATTACCATTGTAACGTTTCACCCGCTACTAGTCCTACATACTTACACCTAGAAACCCCATTCAAACCTATTTAGGTGCATGGACATGTGTGCCTGAAAAGGAATCTTTTAAATGTTTCATCGTTTTAGAAATATAGTGCTTTCAAATTTGAGACATTTATAGGCAGATAGTGGCACTTAAAAAAATCACTTTCACCTAGAAACTCCATTCACACTTTGTAAAATTCAGCTTACTGTGGAGACACATGCTGGAACTTTTTACTTTGAAATGTTTTGTAGTTTCTGAGTTATTTAACTTAAACGCCCAATGCATTCTCAATGGCAATAGCACAAACTTTGGCATGCTACATGAACCCATGACCCGGACCTGTCTGGACAACAACCCCCTTCCCCAAAGGTAGCTCCCTCAGAGGAGGGAGTTATGGCCAAATATCACAATGCGACAATATCATTATGCTTACAATATTAAGAATTCTGTTTTAAGTTAATAGTAGTGGTAAAATGTAAACTATATTTTTGGGGTAGTTAATCATTCAGTCTATCCACTATTGAGAGTATGTTCTCTCTTTAATTACAGCAGCAGTATTTATTTTAGAAGCTTAAGTCCTTGTATCAGTAAGTCTTGAATAGATTAGTAAAGATAATGAGATATACAGAAGGGGGCTGTAATGCAACTATTAAGGATGCAAACTGCCATAATACCGCATGAAGAAGAAGGATCAGTAAATCTGTGATCCACATAATGGGTCTAGAGACAAAAAGCCAGACTGTCTATTAAGCCAGGCTTGCTGATCCCGGCTCGCCAAATCCACCAATTCTGAGCCTCGCTTGGCTTTAGTGGAACGGAATAAACCAGGCTGTAAAGATCAGGATTTAAAAAGCCTGGCTTTGGCCTAAATCCTGGATTAGTTAATCCAAGTTTCGTGAAACAGGCCCCAGGTTTTGTGAGAGAAACAAGCAACCAGCTGGGCTCTATAATTATTATACGTAGGTCACATGATACCTTTTAACCAATAGGCCTAATGTCAGAGCAAATTATTTACCACATGTATATATATATATATATATATATATATATACCAGGCAGCCTGTAGGTACCAGAGGGGAACTTAGACTCTGTGTGTGTGTGTGTGTGTGTGTGTGCGCGCGTGCGCGTGTGTGTGTGTAGTCCAGCTCTGCTCGACATATACTGAGTATGGCATTGAAAATTATATCAAATATAATGCCAGTTAACAGTTTGACTGCGGAAAACGATTTACCAGACTTTTAATCAACCCCCCTTCACTGCCGAGATTGTTGTATTACCTTTAGAGCATACGCTGAATTATTTGGGCTTTTAATCCGCGAAAATCGAGCGAAAAAAGCTTCCCCCGTTTGTTATGAACGGCCGGACCACCCGCCATCTTGGTACACCCGGAAGACGCAGCACAGGAGCCTCCTCCATGAGGCGTTGAACCCCATTCGTTTGTATTGGCCTCAATTTCCCAGAAGCCCTAGCAGCCCACAGCATGTGACGATTTCCGGTTTCATCATCCAAACAGATGCATCTACTCTCTTTCTCCGCGGCGAAGAAGGAATTTCTATTTATTTTTTACATTGCGGCGGATTAAACACATAAAACAAAAGTCGCGTATGTCCGATATGGCAGCGACATTAACCTGGAGTAATCCATTCAAAGCACGGAAACTGTTAAGTGTAACAAAAAAGTCAAACATTTTATTACAGTGAGTAGATCCTGTTGAGCTGTTCATTTCATTACAGTGAGTAGATCTTGTTGAGCTGTTCATTTCATTACAGTGAGTAGATCCTGTTGAGCTGTTCATTTTATTACAGTGAGTAGATCCTGTTGAGCTGTTCATTTCATTACAGTGAGTAGATCCTGTTGAGCTGTTCATTGTATTACAGTGAGTAGATCTTGTTGAGCTGTTCATTTTATTACAGTGAGTAGATCCTGTTGAGCTGTTCATTTTATTACAGTGAGTAGATCCTGTTGAGCTGTTCATTTCATTACAGTGAGTAGATCCTGTTGAGCTGTTCATTTTATTACAGTGAGTAGATCTTGTTGAGCTGTTCATTTCATTACAGTGAGTAGATCCTGTTGAGCTGTTCATTTCATTACAGTGAGTAGATCTTGTTGAGCTGTTCATTTTATTACAGTGAGTAGATCTTGTTGAGCTGTTCATTTTATTACAGTGAGTAGATCTTGTTGAGCTGTTCATTTCATTACAGTGAGTAGATCCTGTTGAGCTGTTCATTTCATTACAGTGAGTAGATCCTGTTGAGCTGTTCATTTTATTACAGTGAGTAGATCCTGTTGAGCTGTTCATTTTATTACAGTGAGTAGATCTTGTTGAGCTGTTCATTTCATTACAGTGAGTAGATCCTGTTGAGCTGTTCATTGTATTACAGTGAGTAGATCTTGTTGAGCTGTTCATTTCATTACAGTGAGTAGATCCTGTTGAGCTGTTCATTTCATTACAGTGAGTAGATCCTGTTGAGCTGTTCATTTCATTACAGTGAGTAGATCTTGTTGAGCTGTTCATTTCATTACAGTGAGTAGATCCTGTTGAGCTGTTCATTTTATTACAGTGAGTAGATCCTGTTGAGCTGTTCATTTTATTACAGTGAGTAGATCCTGTTGAGCTGTTCATTTTATTACAGTGAGTAGATCTTGTTGAGCTGTTCATTTCATTACAGCGAGTAGATCTTGTTGAGCTGTTCATTTTATTACAGTGAGTAGATCCTGTTGAGCTGTTCATTTCATTACAGTGAGTAGATCCTGTTGAGCTGTTCATTTCATTACAGTGAGTAGATCCTGTTGAGCTGTTCATTTCATTACAGTGAGTAGATCCTGTTGAGCTGTTCATTTCATTACAGTGAGTAGATCTTGTTGAGCTGTTCATTTCATTACAGTGAGTAGATCCTGTTGAGCTGTTCATTTTATTACAGTGAGTAGATCCTGTTGAGCTGTTCATTTCATTACAGTGAGTAGATCCTGTTGAGCTGTTCATTTTATTACAGTGAGTAGATCTTGTTGAGCTGTTCATTTTATTACAGTGAGTAGATCCTGTTGAGCTGTTCATTTTATTACAGTGAGTAGATCTTGTTGAGCTGTTCATTTCATTACAGTGAGTAGATCTTGTTGAGCTGTTCATTTTATTACAGTGAGTAGATCCTGTTGAGCTGTTCATTTTATTACAGTGAGTAGATCTTGTTGAGCTGTTCATTTTATTACAGTGAGTAGATCCTGTTGAGCTGTTCATTTCATTACAGTGAGTAGATCTTGTTGAGCTGTTCATTTTATTACAGTGAGTAGATCTTGTTGAGCTGTTCATTTTATTACAGTGAGTAGATCTTGTTGAGCTGTTCATTTTATTACAGTGAGTAGATCTTGTTGAGCTGTTCATTTCATTACAGTGAGTAGATCCTGTTGAGCTGTTCATTTTATTACAGTGAGTAGATCCTGTTGAGCTGTTCATTTTATTACAGTGAGTAGATCCTGTTGAGCTGTTCATTTTATTACAGTGAGTAGATCCTGTTGAGCTGTTCATTTCATTACAGTGAGTAGATCCTGTTGAGCTGTTCATTTTATTACAGTGAGTAGATCCTGTTGAGCTGTTCATTTCATTACAGTGAGTAGATCCTGTTGAGCTGTTCATTTTATTACAGTGAGTAGATCCTGTTGAGCTGTTCATTTTATTACAGTGAGTAGATCTTGTTGAGCTGTTCATTTTATTACAGTGAGTAGATCTTGTTGAGCTGTTCATTTTATTACAGTGAGTAGATCCTGTTGAGCTGTTCATTTTATTACAGTGAGTAGATCTTGTTGAGCTGTTCATTTTATTACAGTGAGTAGATCTTGTTGAGCTGTTCATTTTATTACAGTGAGTAGATCCTGTTGAGCTGTTCATTTTATTACAGTGAGTAGATCCTGTTGAGCTGTTCATTTTATTACAGTGAGTAGATCTTGTTGAGCTGTTCATTTCATTACAGTGAGTAGATCCTGTTGAGCTGTTCATTTTATTACAGTGAGTAGATCTTGTTGAGCTGTTCATTTCATTACAGTGAGTAGATCTTGTTGAGCTGTTCATTTCATTACAGTGAGTAGATCTTGTTGAGCTGTTCATTTCATTACAGTGAGTAGATCTTGTTGAGCTGTTCATTTTATTACAGTGAGTAGATCTTGTTGAGCTGTTCATTTCATTACAGTGAGTAGATCTTGTTGAGCTGTTCATTTCATTACAGTGAGTAGATCCTGTTGAGCTGTTCATTTCATTACAGTGAGTAGATCCTGTTGAGCTGTTCATTTTATTACAGTGAGTAGATCCTGTTGAGCTGTTCATTTTATTACAGTGAGTAGATCTTGTTGAGCTGTTCATTTTATTACAGTGAGTAGATCCTGTTGAGCTGTTCATTTCATTACAGTGAGTAGATCCTGTTGAGCTGTTCATTTTATTACAGTGAGTAGATCCTGTTGAGCTGTTCATTTCATTACAGTGAGTAGATCTTGTTGAGCTGTTCATTTCATTACAGTGAGTAGATCTTGTTGAGCTGTTCATTTCATTACAGTGAGTAGATCCTGTTGAGCTGTTCATTTTATTACAGTGAGTAGATCCTGTTGAGCTGTTCATTTTATTACAGTGAGTAGATCCTGTTGAGCTGTTCATTTTATTACAGTGAGTAGATCAGGGGGGCAGTCAGCCAGATATTTCGTGAAGCCTCATTTGAAATCGGTAGTTCATATAATGGCCTGTTGTGGCGCTGGACCGGACCCAAAAAGCCCCATAGCTCCATAGAGGCCCATGTATTTTGGCCCAACTTCACCTAGACTGTATTACCTTAATAAACATGGTCATGAATACTTTCTTCTTCCAGTCACTAGTTTAAAGTCTCATTTCTAATGTCATAATATTCTTTTTGGAAAATTATGGTCCCATTAATTAAAAAAATGACCATAAAGAAAAAAAACCATCGCGTATGTTCTGAGGGGCGTGGCTACCATTACAGTCTATGATCGGGATTCCCCTCCCACTCGAGTCAAAATAAAAACCAACGGAGAAGAAGGGGGGAAGTCCCGCCTCGTTGTCTGGGCAGCCAATGACCAGCTGGTGTACAAAACGGAGCCAGCCAATGGCCAGCTGGTACCAAAGATGGCGACTTACATCAGGAATTAGCATATTATTACAGGCTTCATTTTACGTTCATGTTAGACCCGGGGAACGCTTTGTCCATATTTTTTACAGTCTATGGAGTAGATCCTGTTGAGCTGTTCATTCTATTACAGTGAGTAGATCCTGTTGAGCTGTTCATTTTGAAAGTAGCTCTCATGTCAAAAAGAGCCTGCACTAGAGGATGCAGTGCAAGGGAAATGTTTGTGGCTGCAAGTAGTAGTAGCTGTAGTAGCTGTGAGAGTGAGGTCTAGAGTGAGGTCTAGAGTGAGGTCTAGAGTGAGGTCTAGAGTGAGGTCTAGAGTGAGGTCTAGCCAACACCAACTCGGGATTCCTGGATCGCTGCCCTCCACAAATTCCTCTCCAACATCAGGTTCTTGAGCTCTGCAGTGTTGTTAGCCAAGCTGTCGCGCTGCAGCACGTCTACATAGGTGGTACGCTTCTTTCCCCTCCTGGCTTTGCCCTGGGTTGGCTCCCATAGGGTCAATTCTGGGTGCCTGACGCAGTGCCCTGCCAGCCTCATCCTTCTGTCTCTGACTTTGTCCGTGACCCGTGGTAGGTCCCCATAGAGGTCCACATTTCTGATGCGGTCCATCCATGTGACACCTGACCTAGCGCCATTCGTAGTATTCTTGTGTAGACTCCATCCAGGGCTTTTTCCTGTTGTACTGTGAGGGTCCATGTCTCGGCCCCATACAGCAGTACTGACTCCACTGTGAGGGTCCATGTCTCGGCCCCATACAGCAGTACTGACTCCACTGTGAGGGTCCATGTCTCAGCCCCATACAGCAGTACTGACTCCACTGTGAGGGTCCATGTCTCGGCCCCATACAGCAGTACTGACTCCACTGTGAGGGTCCATGTCTCGGCCCCATACAGCAGTACTGACTCCACTGTGAGGGTCCATGTCTCGGCCCCATACAGCAGTACTGACTCCACTCTGAGGGTCCATGTCTCGGCCCCATACAGCAGTACTGACTCCACTGTGAGGGTCCATGTCTCTGCCCCATACAGCAGTACTGACTCCACTGTGAGGGTCCATGTCTCTGCCCCATACAGCAGTACTGACTCCACTGTGAGGGTCCATGTCTCGGCCCCCATACAGCAGTACTGACTCCACTGTAGCCTCTTAAGGTCTTCTCCCATGCCTGATTTCTCTCCTCTCCTGCAAGAGTCAATACTTTTCAAGCTGTTCTCCTCCGCAGTGTTGTTTTTGGCATCAAATTTCTATTTTAGTTTTAGTCCATAGTCTTTTGAATAGTTTTCATTTAGTTTTAGTCACATTTTAGTCACCTGGAATGTTTTATTGTTAGTCTAGTTTTAGTCGACTAAATGTCATGAGATTTTAGTCGACTAAAGTCTACAGTCTAAATCTACAGCTTAACGCCATCTATTTTGGTGGGCGTTGATGCCGTCGCAAAGACTGTTTTTACACTTGCTGAAAATAGCCGATCTACAAGCTCACGTTGTGAGCTTGTAGATCGGCTATTTTCAGCATGCAATCAAGTGTAAAATGACTTATACTGGATCTCTTGTCCACTAGTCCCTTCCTAACATTTTAGTCTAGTTTTTATTTTTTGACGAAATTGTCAGTATATTTAGTCTTAGTTTTAGTCACCATAGCACAGTTTTAATTTAGTTTCCATTTAGTTTTCTTCAGTGGAAAAAGGTAGTCGACGAACATTTTTCGTCTTAGTTTTAGTCGACGAAAACAACACTGGTTCTGCAGATGTTTAACTCTTGATAAAGATCTAATGAGGGTCCATTTGGTTACCAACTCTCCATCATCTATAGCTGGGACCCCCTGGGACCCCCCTCAAGGACCCCTGGTGGTCCAAAATCACTGACATAAAGCAACACAATCTTTGGGTTTGTCAGAAAAGTCAAATCTGATGAAACGTGAAAACAAACATCGCATGTTTAAGAATTAAGCAGGAATGAAAATCTCTTCCAGACATATTATTTGCGGAACAGTCAGTATTCCCAACAAAGGCATTTATTTATTTATTTATTTAAAGAGATTTACCCCCAAAAATCCAAAGAATTACAGTAAGAATGTTATACAGAAAACGTAACACTTAGCAGGGCTGAGAACCGGAACCACATCCAACACCCAAGAACAGGGACAGGTTACAGTACGTACATCACATGCATATATCTAAATGACGGAGCGGTTGTGCAAAGGGTTAACAAGAAGACTCGCCCCGTTTCTGTTTTCCTCCCAGAATGTCCCCCAGTGAGGGGTTGGTGGGAGAGGCTGGACAGCAGACGGCTGGACTTTGAGCTTCTCTAACTATAAACTTTCATGACAGCAGAACAGCCTAAGTACAAATATAATTTATGAAAAGCTACTACAGTGAAGTCTGTTCACAGAAAGTTGTTGTAGGATATGTGGGGATTATCTGACGAGGTACCATTTGAGGGGGCAAAACCTTACATATACTAAATAATACTACATTGTTCATAGGGTCAATATAAGTAATATAATATAGCCTTTCTACAGGAGTATCTTTTTATCTTTTTCCAAAAAGAACAGCCAATAGCATATTACAAAGTTATCCCCCTCACTGGTGACAATTCCGGGAGGAAAAATGGGCACGCACCGGGGCGAGTCATCCGGTATTCCTGTCAAGACCCGCCCGGCAGCAATTTATTTGTGCGAGTTACAAGTATAGATGTCCCGATACTGTGTCGGGAAAAGTATCGGATCGGCCCTTATTTGTTATATCGGTATCGGTGAATATGTCAGTCTAACCAGTGATCCCACACAGGGGTAAGGAAGGGGTTAACACTATGCCAGTCTAACCAGTGATCCCACACAGGGGTAAGGGGTCGACACTATGCCAGTCTAACCAGTGATCCCACACAGGGGTAAAGGGTCGACACTATGCCAGTCTAACCACCGATCCCACACAGGGGTAAGGGGTCGACACTATGCCAGTCTAACCAGTGATCCCACACAGGGGTAAGGGGTCGACACTATGCCAGTCTAACCACCGATCCCACACAGGGGTAAGGGGTCGACACTATGCCAGTCTAACCACCGATCCCACACAGGGGTAAGGGGTTAACACTATGCCAGTCTAACCAGTGATCCCACACAGGGGTAAGGGGTTGACACTATGCCAGTCTAACCACCGATCCCACACAGGGGTAAGGGGTCGACACTATGCCAGTCTAACCACCGATCCCACACAGGGGTAAGGGGTCGACACTATGCCAGTCTAACCAGTGATCCCACACAGGGGTAAGGGGTCGACACTATGCCAGTCTAACCAGTGATCCCACACAGGGGTAAGGGGTTAACACTATGCCAGTCTAACCACCGATCCCACACAGGGGTAAGGGGTCGACACTATGCCAGTCTAACCACCGATCCCACACAGGGGTAAGGGGTCGACACTATGCCAGTCTAACCACCGATCCCACACAGGGGTAAGGGGTCGACACTATGCCAGTCTAACCACCGATCCCACACAGGGGTAAGGAAGGGGTTAACACTATGCCAGTCTAACCAGTGATCCCACACAGGGGTAAGGGGGTGACACTATGCCAGTCTAACCACCGATCCCACACAGGGGTAAGGGGTTGACACTATGCCAGTCTAACCACCGATCCCACACAGGGGTAAGGGGTCGACACTATGCCAGTCTAACCACCGATCCCACACAGGGGTAAGGAAGGGGTCGACACTATGCCAGTCTAACCAGTGATCCCACACAGGGGTAAGGGGTTGACACTATGCCAGTCTAACCAGTGATCCCACACAGGGGTAAGGGATCGACACTATGCCAGTCTAACCAGTGATCCCACACAGGGGTAAGGGGTCGACACTATGCCAGTCTAACCAGTGATCCCACACAGGGGTAAGGAAGGGGTTAACACTATGCCAGTCTAACCACCGATCCGACACAGGGGTAAGGGGTCGACACTATGCCAGTCTAACCAGTGATCCCACACAGGGGTAAGGGGTCGACACTATGCCAGTCTAACCAGTGATCCCACACAGGGGTAAGGGGTCGACACTATGCCAGTCTAACCAGTGATCCCACACAGGGGTAAGGGGTTGACACTATGCCAGTCTAACCAGTGATCCCACACAGGGGTAAGGGGTCGACACTATGCCAGTCTAACCACCGATCCGACACAGGGGTAAGGGGTCGACACTATGCCAGTCTAACCAGTGATCCGACACAGGGGTAAGGGGTCGACACTATGCCAGTCTAACCAGTGATCCCACACAGGGGTAAGGGGTCGACACTATGCCAGTCTAACCAGTGATCCCACACAGGGGTAAGGGGTCGACACTATGCCAGTCTAACCACCGATCCCACACAGGGGTAAGGGGTCGAAATATGCCAGTCTAACCACCGATCCCACACAGGGGTAAGGGGTCGACACTATGCCAGTCTAACCAGTGATCCCACACAGGGGTAAGGGGTCGACACTATGCCAGTCTAACCACCGATCCCACACAGGGGTAAGGGGTCGACACTATGCCAGTCTAACCAGCGATCCCACACAGGGGTAAGGGGTCGACACTATGCCAGTCTAACCAGCGATCCCACACAGGGGTAAGGGGTTGACACTATGCCAGTCTAACCAGTGATCCCACACAGGGGTAAGGGGTCGACACTATGCCAGTCTAACCAGCGATCCCACACAGGGGTAAGGGGTTGACACTATGCCAGTCTAACCAGTGATCCCACACAGGGGTAAGGGGTCGACACTATGCCAGTCTAACCAGCGATCCCACACAGGGGTAAGGGGTTGACACTATGCCAGTCTAACCAGTGATCCCACACAGGGGTAAGAGGTTGACACTATGCCAGTCTAACCAGCGATCCGACACAGGGAACTGACTGTTCCGCAAATATGTCTGGAAGAGATTTTCATTCCTACTTAATTCATGCGATGTTTGTTTTCACGTTTCATCAGATTTGACTTTTCTGACAAACCCAAAGATTGTGTTGCTTTATGTCAGTGGTTTTGGACCACCAGGGGTCCTCATTTGAGAGGGTCCCAGGGGCTCCCCAGCTATAGATGATGGAGAGTTGGCAGGGATGCTGGAAGTACCCTCACTAAAAACGCCGGGACAACGCTCCACACGTCCCAAACTCTTCTCCCTTCTGGCTCCAAAACTGTGGAATGCACTTCCCATTGCAGTCAGAACTGCAGCATCACTCCCAATCTTCCGCCGTAGTCTGAAAACCCACCTTTTCAGACTCCATCATGGCCCATAGCACTTACCCTACCCCCTTAGATAGCATTTCTGTAGACTTAGATAGCATCTGATACAGACTTATAGCATGTTATGTAGACAGCACTATAATTGCATTGTATATAGTCATAGCACGCCATAGTACATAATGTATAGCATAGTAGTATATATATATAGTTTATATGTATAGTCTCATAATATAGATATTCCACTGTTACTTTCTTAGCTTACGCATGTTTTATGATAAATGCTTTTGTGATGTATTCCCATGCTTTTGTTCTTGATTATTGTAAGTCGCTCTGGATTAAGAGCGTCTGCTAAATGCCTAAATTGTAAATTGTAGGGGTAAGGGGTCGACACTATGCCAGTCTAACCAGTGATCCCACACAGGGGTAAGGGGTCGACACTATGCCAGTCTAACCAGTGATCCCACACAGGGGTAAGGGGTCGACACTATGCCAGTCTAACCAGTGATCCCACACAGGGGTAAGGGGTTGACACTATGGCAGGTAAATAAAATGTTGTGGAGTTTGCTTTGGAGTTTAGCCAAACTGCAAGTGCACATTTGAGTGAGGAGTCTGCTATAAACACAACACAAGATATATAGCTAGATAGCTATAAACACAACACCAGATATATAGCTAGATAGCTATAAACACAACACGAGATCACGACCCTGGTATCGGTATTCGGTATCGGCTAACACAGAAATGGACGTATCTGGATCGGATCGGAAGCGATAAAAGTGGACATCCCTAGTTATAAGTATTTCTTGTTGAATTATTCATGACAAAGTTGTACAGTATGTAGGCCTATATCCATAACACATACAAGCAGAGCACGCTCGCAAACAATTAACGAGTTCTTTGTTTCAATCATTTTGTTATTATTTTTCAAAATTATATTACTATATTATTATTACTATATACTGATCATCTTCTTCTTAAATGCACTAGTTTGAAACTCTTATGTGTGTCTTACTGTATGCATACATCTGTCGCACGAATTATCAAAACATTAGACAGTATAGCCGGCATTGTATCAGATTGTGAAAACTAGTGTGTTGTCTGCGCGTGCTGCTTGCTTGTTTTATGGACATACATACTGTTGACTTTTACAACTTTGTCACGAGTAATTCAGCAAAAATACTTAAAGGACAACTTTAGTTTTTTTCAACCAAGGTTCATGTTGTAGGTTGTTATTAGAGAAAGTAAAAGATGAGTGTTAATCTTTTTTCATTTGCTGCTTTCTTTCGTTTTAGGGAATTTAGCTGTTTTTGACAGGGGGGCGGGGGCATTCGAGCATGGGTCTAAATATGTATTTTTTAACACAATGTTATGGTGATTTCTTTTTTTATGGTTTACTATAGTCCTAATAAACGTCAGGAAATTACATCTGGCCACAGAAGATCACAGGATCTACTGAATGTGAAGGTAGCCTACTGGGGAAAGGATTATACTGTGTGTATAGGCTCAATATGTCAGTTTGTCACATTCAGTAGATCCTGTGATATTTTGTGGCCAGATGTAATTTCCTGGCGTTTATTAGGACTATAGTAAACCATAAAAAAATAAATCACCATAAAATTGTGTTAAAAAATACATATTTAGCCCCATGCTCGAATGCCCCCGCCCCCCTGTCAAAAACTGCTAAAATCGCAAAAACTAAAGAAAGCAGCAAATTAAATAAAATTAAGACTCATCTTTTAGTTTATCTAATAACAACCTAAAACATGAACCTTGGTTGAAAAAAACTAAAGTTGTCCTTTAATAACTGGCACAGATAAATTGCCTTCAACAGTGCTGTCGGGCGGGTCTCCGTCATTTAGATATATACAGTATACAGTATACAGTATACCAGGCAGCGCTGCCCAAAAGGTAGATCGCGATCTACCAGTAGATCGCGAAGGCCCTGCATGTTGATCACATGACAGGTCCCTAAAGAATAGTTAATTTAACCCATTCTGACCTGAGATCAGATTCTAAAAATGTCTTCTACATCCTGACAGTTTTCCATTCTGACCTGAGATCAGATTCTAAAAATGTCTTCTACATCCTGACAGTTTTCCATTCTGACCTGAGATCAGATTCTAAAAATGTCTTCTACATCCTGACAGTTTTCCATTCTGACCTGAGATCAGATTCTAAAAAAGTCTTCTACATCCTGACAGTTTTCCATTCTGACCTGAGATCAGATTCTAAAAATGTCTTCTACATTCTGACAGTTTTCCATTCTGACCCGAGATCAGATTCTAAAAATGTCAAGTCGCTCTTCGATTTTTCAAAAATAGCAGACCTACAAGCTCGTAGCGCGCCACTCGGTGGCGCACTACGAGCTTGTAGATCTGCTATTTTTCAATTAGCTAAAGCATGACATGATGCTAACACCAAAATAGGTTCCCGTTCAGAATGGGTTAAATATAAACATTTTTTTTACATCTGCCACTTGAATTAAGTTGACTCGATTCGTTGACATAAAAAAGCCCGTCAGCTCAAAACCCACAACAACACTTTGTTTTCAAAGAGTGTCGCTCGCTGCGCACAACGTCGGCAGAATTACAAAGTAAATGCAGAATCTCAACCTATTCCATTTCTCCCTTTATTCCCGTCCCAATTGCATTTGTTTTACATGTAAAGCCAGCGCTGCTATTCCAAAGACATTTTCAGCAATGCTATTATAATCTTTTCGGTGGGTATAGATCATGTTGAGCTGATCATTTTGAAAGTATACCGATCACATTTGGAACAGTTTCTGGAAGCGTTGGTTTGTCAGAGCTGGTTCATGGACAGGACTTCATGTCTGAGGTCTGTTTGTCAGCCTGTCAGAGCTGGTTCATGGACAGGACTTCATGTCTGAGGTCTGCTTCATTTCATTCAAGGAACCTCCAGAACTCAGAAAGTGTAAACTACAAATGGAACCAAATGTAAGGGCCGATTCATACTCCTAATTTAGAGAATAAAATAAAAGCTCTGTAGAGCCTACAAGGTGACGTCATTTGAGGTTCGGGGGGGGGGGGGGGATAGGCGGGTACCGTCCCTAAGTCGGCTCTTCGGTGCTACTGAAAATCTCTGCCGAGCCGAAATCATTTCGGCACTACAGCGCCGAAACAGCGGTAGAATAGGAGTATGAATCGGCCCTAAGGGTCCATTTGGTTTTGATGTTGGCCTTGTGTTAAGACACGTGTTGACGTCCATGAGAAGACAACGCGGGGGGGGGGGGGGGGGGGGGGGTAGACGTTGTCGTAGTGGTCCAGAAAATGGACCTCCAGTCCGCCAAGATCTGAGAAATCTTTTTTTTTGTTGTTTTCAGCAGGTAAGTTCCTGCCCTCCACCGCGGAGACGCTGGGGTTTGAACTCTGCACGGTAACGTCCCAGGATTGGCCCGGGGGGGGCTGTGCTATTCTTTTGCTCCAGACAGACCGTATACGATGAAGCATTCATAGTTTACTCATGACAGCTCTAACGTAGCTCCAGACAGACCGTATACGATGAAGCATTTATAAGTTTACTCATGACAGCTCTAACGTAGCTCCAGACAGACCGTACGATGAAGCATTTATAGTTTACTCATGACAGCTCTAACGTAGCTCCAGACAGACCGTATACGATGAAGCATTTATAGTTTACTCATGACAGCTCTAACGTAGCTCCAGACAGACCGTATACGATGAAGCATTTATAGTTTACTCATGACAGCTCTAACGTAGCTCCAGACAGACCGTATACGATGAAGCATTTATAGTTTACTCATGACAGCTCTAACGTAGCTCCAGACAGACCGTATACGATGAAGCATTTATAGTTTACTCATGACAGCTCTAACGTAGCTCCAGACAGACCGTACGATGAAGCATTTGGAAATCGCGAGAGGCAACAGTCTGGTAACGTGAGACTAGTGTAGGGTTAGTAATAGTAATGTTAAGACAGACAGTACATGTTCACCCGCGCGGTGCTACTCTAAGTGACCACTGGGTTGGGCATCATTTCCCCCCCTCAGGTTGGTCAGACCCAGCTGAGGGTTGACCTCTCCCCCCCTCAGGTGGGTCAGACCCAGCTGAGGGTTGACCTCTCCCCCCCTCAGGTGGGTCAGACCCAGCTGAGGGTTGACCTCTCCCCCCCTCAGGTGGGTCAGACCCAGCTGAGGGTTGACCTCTGCCCCCCTCAGGTGGGTCAGACCCAGCTGAGGGTTGACCTCTGCCCCCCTCAGGTGGGTCAGACCCAGCTGAGGGTTGACCTCTCCCCCCCTCAGGTGGGTCAGACCCAGCTGAGGGTTGACCTCTCCCCCCCTCAGGTGGGTCAGACCCAGCTGAGGGTTGACCTCTCCCCCCCTCAGGTGGGTCAGACCCAGCTGAGGGTTGACCTCTCCCCCCCTCAGGTGGGTCAGACCCAGCTGAGGGTTGACCTCTCCCCCCCTCAGGTGGGTCAGACCCAGCTGAGGGTTGACCTCTGCCCCCCTCAGGTGGGTCAGACCCAGCTGAGGGTTGACCTCTGCCCCCCTCAGGTGGGTCAGACCCAGCTGAGGGTTGACCTCTGCCCCCCTCAGGTGGGTCAGACCCAGCTGAGGGTTGACCTCTGCCCCCCTCAGGTGGGTCAGACCCAGCTGAGGGTTGACCTCTGCCCCCCTCAGGTGGGATTGAAATAATGTCATGCTCATTCTGTCCAGTGCATAGCCTACTTGCAGGCCAGTCTGAATAGATTTAGGAGACATTTTGAAATTTCGATGGTCTTGCTACAGTATACTGAAACGACGGATCACTGATATGGAGAAGTCCCGTCATATAGTTCCTATAGGACGTCTGTGGACGTCTTGGGCACAGATTGTGTTAATTAACGTGCATCTCTATGGGTGACAGATGGACAGCTCGCCATCGCAGGGTGGAGTGGGCGGGGCTTGGCGAAGGGCTAATTGGCATAACGACTTAACCCATTCTGACCTGAGATCAGATTCACACGAGGTTTCCACTGGACACACACTGGGTCTGATTAACCCATTCTGACCTGAGATCAGATTCTAAAAATGTCAGTCGTTCTTCGATTTTTCCCTAAAATAGCAGACCTACAAGCTCATAAGCGCGCCACTCGGTGGCGCGCTTATGAGCTTGTAGGTCTGCTATTTTTAAATAGCTAAAGCATAACATGATGCTATAACACCAAAATGGGTTCCTGTTCAGAATGGGGTTAAAGGTGTAGTGAAATGAAAAAGACGTTTTTCACACTTTTAGACCATATGGTGGTCATTATATGGGCATACCTAACAATGGATACCAAAAACAATGTGAACATTCTCATTTCTGTGTGTTTTTATATCAAAGGTCCATAAAAACAATTGCATTATTTATTTATTAAAACGAAAACGTGCTGCGTGATGACGTGTAGAGATACACATCGATAAAAGCCAATAACAATGAAGCTCACCCGTTTAATTCCCCATATTTGAGCCTCCGTCCATCACAGCTGCTACTGATTACAGAATCCTCCGTTTTTATTTCCATTCAAGATAACATCCAGGCAGTGTGTTACTCGGTTTCAACTTAATCATCACGCTAGAATATGTATCTGAAAACATTATATGGTAGAAATAAGCCACATAATATGATTTATAAACAAACAACACCACGCTGTTGCGTATAGCATAACTACCGTCCCTAGCTAACGTCCCATCGCCTGAAGGGATGCGACGCTCTGATTGGCGGTGTTTCATGTAGAAACACCATTTTCATGTTGTTCACCATTTCCGTTTCACTGCGCCTTTAAACTGGAGAGGACAGCAAAACTAGAATGAAAAAAAAAAAAACATCATTCATAATAACACAATAAGAGCAGGTTAATTAACGTAATTAACGAAGGACTTTAACCCATTCTGAACGGGCACCCATTTTGGTGTCGGCATCATGTTATGCTTTAGCTATTTAAAAATAGCAGATCTACAAGCTCATATCGCGCCACCGAGTGGCGCGATACGAGCTTGTAGGTCTGCTATTTTAGGAAAAATCGAAGAGCGACTGACATTTTTTTAGAATCTGATCTCAGGTCAGAATGGGTTAAACTGGAGAGGACAGCAAAACTAGAACGAAAAAAGAAAAAAAACCATCATTCATAATAACACATAATAAGAGCAGGTTAATTAACGTAATCTAAGCGTGTCTGACGCGCTCCACGGCCACATAGAAGCTCTTCTTGTCGTCGGGGCAGTGCCAGCCGATGGGCCCGATCTCACAGTCCGCACAGATCAGGTACTTGACCCGCGTGGCGCCGCGCACCACGTCGCGCGTGAAGCCCACGTTCTCGAAGACGTACATGTCGTCCACCAGCCAATGGCGGCTCAGCGTGTCGCCCTCTGAGCCGTCCGACGGCGGCGAGGAGGAGGAGGAAGAGGAGGAGGAGGAGGAGGAGGCCAGGGAGGTCTTCTTACGCATCGACGGCAAGAACAGCTGAGGAGAGACGAGACATTATTATTATTACTATTACACTACACTGATAATTATTATTATCATTATTACTATTACACTACACTGTATTAATACTGTATTATTACACTACACAATATCATTATTATTGGTACACTACAGAGTACATTATTAGTGATACACTACACTGTACCACTGTCACTACACTACACAATATTTCTGCCTCAAGTCAAAAACAAAAACAACTAGACAAAGTGCCCTTCTGGGCACAGGTCTCCACCAGGATAGGAATGTAGGACATTGCAGCTTGCCTTCATCTGGTGGTTGGATAAAAGGGCAACAAAAGTAAACTAGGGAGTTGGCATACAAAGTTATCCACAGATCCGTGCAGTTAGAGGTAAAAACACTTTTCGGCCAGTTATAGCGCCACCTTGAGGCCGAGTTGAAATTGTTCATGTGGCATTTCGTCCTCGGCCTAGTGGGAATGTGCGTGCACAATTTCACGGAAACCACGCGATGTGTTCATGATTTGCAGCATTTTGTTTGAAACTGAGCACTCCTGTGAACTTTGGAAGCCAATCTTAACCAATCAGGATGGAGTCTGAGAAATCTGTAGGTGTACTGTGCAAAAACTTGTTTTGCACAAAGCGGCCTCCTGGTGGCGCTATAACAGGCCGTTCTGTAAAGTTTGGGGCAGAGGTTCATCGTTGGCATCCAGGGAGTGTGTGTGGCCGAGATTAGCTGCTCACGGACACACACACGGACGGACACACGGACGGACGGAGTGCAAAACATACTCTCCCCCCATGCCTTCGGCCTGGTGGAGACAAAAATAACTCTGTGAAGGATCCCATCCCTGGACAGACAGACAGAACAACACACCTCCTTCTCTGTGAAGGATCCCATCCCTGGACAGAACAACATACCTCCTTCTCTGTGAAGGATCCCATCCCTGGACAGAACAACATACCTCCTTCTCTGTGAAGGATCCCATCCCTGGACAGAACAACACACCTCCTTCTCTGTGAAGGATCCCATCCCTGGACAGAACAACATACCTCCTTCTCTGTGAAGGATCCCATCCCTGGACAGAACAACACACCTCCTTCTCTGTGAAGGATCCCATCCCTGGACAGAACAACATACCTCCTTCTCTGTGAAGGATCCCATCCCTGGACAGAACAACACACCTCCTTCTCTGTGAAGGATCCCATCCCTGGACAGAACAACATACCTCCTTCTCTGTGAAGGATCCCATCCCTGGACAGAACAACATACCTCCTCTGTGAAGGATCCCATCCCTGGACAGAACAACATACCTCCTTCTCTGTGAAGGATCCCATCCCTGGACAGAACAACACACCTCCTTCACTGTGAAGGATCCCATCCCTGGGCAGACAGAACAACATACCTCCTTCTCTGTGAAGGATCCCATCCCTGGACAGAACAACATACCTCCTTCTCTGTGAAGGATCCCATCCCTGGACAGAACAACATACCTCCTTCTCTGTGAAGGATCCCATCCCTGGGCAGAACAACATACCTCCTTCACTGTGAAGGATCCCATCCCTGGACAGAACAACACACCTCCTTCACTGTGAAGGATCCCATCCCTGGACAGAACAACATACCTCCTTCTCTGTGAAGGATCCCATCCCTGGACAGAACAACACACCTCCTTCACTGTGAAGGATCCCATCCCTGGGCAGACAGAACAACATACCTCCTTCTCTGTGAAGGATCCCATCCCTGGACAGAACAACATACCTCCTTCTCTGTGAAGGATCCCATCCCTGGACAGAACAACATACCTCCTTCTCTGTGAAGGATCCCATCCCTGGACAGACAGAACAACATACCTCCTTCTCTGTGAAGGATCCCATCCCTGGACAGAACAACACACCTCCTTCACTGTGAAGGATCCCATCCCTGGACAGAACAACATACCTCCTTCTCTGTGAAGGATCCCATCCCTGGGCAGACAGAACAACATACCTCCTTCTCTGTGAAGGATCCCATCCCTGGACAGAACAACATACCTCCTTCTCTGTGAAGGATCCCATCCCTGGACAGAACAACATACCTCCTTCTCTGTGAAGGATCCCATCCCTGGGCAGAACAACATACCTCCTTCACTGTGAAGGATCCCATCCCTGGACAGAACAACATACCTCCTTCTCTGTGAAGGATCCCATCCCTGGACAGAACAACATACCTCCTTCTCTGTGAAGGATCCCATCCCTGGACAGAACAACATACCTCCTTCACTGTGAAGGATCCCATCCCTGGACAGAACAACACACCTCCTTCACTGTGAAGGATCCCATCCCTGGACAGAACAACATACCTCCTTCACTGTGAAGGATCCCATCCCTGGACAGAACAACACACCTCCTTCTCTGTGAAGGATCCCATCCCTGGACAGAACAACATACCTCCTTCTCTGTGAAGGATCCCATCCCTGGATAGAACAACATACCTCCTTCTCTGTGAAGGATCCCATCCCTGGGCAGACAGAACAACACACCTCCTTCTCTGTGAAGGATCCCATCCCTGGACAGAACAACACACCTCCTTCTCTGTGAAGGATCCCATCCCTGGACAGAACAACATACCTCCTTCTCTGTGAAGGATCCCATCCCTGGACAGAACAACATACCTCCTTCTCTGTGAAGGATCCCATCCCTAGACAGAACAACATACCTCCTTCTCTGTGAAGGATCCCATCCCTGGGCAGACAGAACAACACACCTCCTTCTCTGTGAAGGATCCCATCCCTGGACAGAACAACACACCTCCTTCTCTGTGAAGGATCCCATCCCTGGGCAGAACAACATACCTCCTTCTCTGTGAAGGATCCCATCCCTGGACAGAACAACATACCTCCTTCTCTGTGAAGGATCCCATCCCTAGACAGAACAACACACCTCCTTCTCTGTGAAGGATCCCATCCCTGGGCAGAACAACATACCTCCTTCTCTGTGAAGGATCCCATCCCTAGACAGAACAACACACCTCCTTCACTGTGAAGGATCCCATCCCTGGACAGAACAACATACCTCCTTCTCTGTGAAGGATCCCATCCCTAGACAGAACAACACACCTCCTTCTCTGTGAAGGATCCCATCCCTGGACAGAACAACATACCTCCTTCTCTGTGAAGGATCCCATCCCTGGACAGAACAACATACCTCCTTCACTGTGAAGGATCCCATCCCTGGACAGAACAACATACCTCCTTCTCTGTGAAGGATCCCATCCCTGGGCAGAACAACATACCTCCTTCTCTGTGAAGGATCCCATCCCTGGACAGAACAACATACCTCCTTCTCTGTGAAGGATCCCATCCCTAGACAGAACAACACACCTCCTTCTCTGTGAAGGATCCCATCCCTGGACAGAACAACATACCTCCTTCTCTGTGAAGGATCCCATCCCTAGACAGAACAACACACCTCCTTCTCTGTGAAGGATCCCATCCCTGGACAGAACAACATACCTCCTTCTCTGTGAAGGATCCCATCCCTGGACAGAACAACATACCTCCTTCACTGTGAAGGATCCCATCCCTGGACAGAACAACATACCTCCTTCACTGTGAAGGATCCCATCCCTGGACAGAACAACACACCTCCTTCTCTGTGAAGGATCCCATCCCTGGACAGAACAACATACCTCCTTCTCTGTGAAGGATCCCATCCCTGGGCAGAACAACATACCTCCTTCTCTGTGAAGGATCCCATCCCTGGGCAGAACAACATACCTCCTTCACTGTGAAGGATCCCATCCCTGGACAGAACAACATACCTCCTTCTCTGTGAAGGATCCCATCCCTGGACAGAACAACATACCTCCTTCACTGTGAAGGATCCCATCCCTGGACAGAACAACATACCTCCTTCTCTGTGAAGGATCCCATCCCTGGGCAGAGCACCTTGGAGCCACAGCGCTGACAGAGCACAGCCTTGATGTTCTTCCCGTCCTCAGACACCAGCTGGGCTCGCTCTGTGGCGTCGCTCTCTTTCTGCTCCATGGCGTCTAAATCCTGACAAAAAACAAACAAACAAACACACACATATACTGTAAGTACAGTACACTACGGTACACATGATACATGGCAGCATTTATTTGTATTTTATTTGTATTGTTAAAATATTTTATCGCACAATGTTTGTAACCCTTTGTTCCCACTTAATCGAATGCAGTGCTTTTAAACCCTTTTCAAATCAAGGCCCGTCATTTATTCTGAATTTGAGCCATGGAACCACCATGTGATGACAGTTAGCAATATTTAGTTGTCGTTGGAAAATATGTCCACAATTCCATCCATGCTGTATTGATGTTGGTACCATTAGGAGAGATAACATGGTGTTGGTACCATTAGGAGAGATAACATGATGTTGGTACCATTAGGAGAGATAACATGGTGTTGGTACCATTAGGAGAGATAACATGATGTTGGTACCATTAGGAGAGATAACATGGTGTTGGTACCATTAGGAGAGATAACATGATGTTGGTACCATTAGGAGAGATAACATGATGTTGGTACCATTAGGAGAGATAACATGGTGTTGGTACCATTAGGAGAGATAACATGATGTTGGTACCATTAGGAGAGATAACATGGTGTTGGTACCATTAGGAGAGATAACATGATGTTGGTACCATTAGGAGAGATAACATGATGTTGGTACCATTAGGAGAGATAACATGATGTTGGTACCATTAGGAGAGATAACATGGTGTTGGTACCATTAGGAGAGATAACATGGTGTTGGTACCATTAGGAGAGATAACATGATGTTGGTACCATTAGGAGAGATAACATGATGTTGGTACCATTAGGAGAGATAACATGATGTTGGTACCATTAGGAGAGATAACATGGTGTTGGTACCATTAGGAGAGATAACATGGTGTTGGTACCATTAGGAGAGATAACATGGTGTTGGTACCATTAGGAGAGATAACATGATGTTGGTACCATTAGGAGAGATAACATGATGTTGGTACCATTAGGAGAGATAACATGATGTTGGTACCATTAGGAGAGATAACATGATGTTGGTACCATTAGGAGAGATAACATGATGTTGGTACCATTAGGAGAGATAACATGATGTTGGTACCATTAGGAGAGATAACATGATGTTGGTACCATTAGGAGAGATAACATGGTGTTGGTACCATTAGGAGAGATAACATGGTGTTGGTACCATTAGGAGAGATAACATGATGTTGGTACCATTAGGAGAGATAACATGATGTTGGTACCATTAGGAGAGATAACATGATGTTGGTACCATTAGGAGAGATAACATGATGTTGGTACCATTAGGAGAGATAACATGATGTTGGTACCATTAGGAGAGATAACATGGTGTTGGTACCATTAGGAGAGATAACATGGTGTTGGTACCATTAGGAGAGATAACATGGTGTTGGTACCATTAGGAGAGATAACATGGTGTTGGTACCATTAGGAGAGATAACATGGTGTTGGTACCATTAGGAGAGATAACATGATGTTGGTACCATTAGGAGAGATAACATGGTGTTGGTACCATTAGGAGAGATAACATGATGTTGGTACCATTAGGAGAGATAACATGATGTTGGTACCATTAGGAGAGATAACATGATGTTGGTACCATTAGGAGAGATAACATGATGTTGGTACCATTAGGAGAGATAACATGATGTTGGTACCATTAGGAGAGATAACATGGTGTTAGTACCATTAGGAGAGATAACATGATGTTGGTACCATTAGGAGAGATAACATGGTGTTGGTACCATTAGGAGAGATAACATGGTGTTGGTACCATTAGGAGAGATAACATGGTGTTGGTACCATTAGGAGAGATAACATGATGTTGGTACCATTAGGAGAGATAACATGATGTTGGTACCATTAGGAGAGATAACATGATGTTGGTACCATTAGGAGAGATAACATGATGTTGGTACCATTAGGAGAGATAACATGGTGTTGGTACCATTAGGAGAGATAACATGGTGTTGGTACCATTAGGAGAGATAACATGATGTTGGTACCATTAGGAGAGATAACATGATGTTGGTACCATTAGGAGAGATAACATGGTGTTGGTACCATTAGGAGAGATAACATGATGTTGGTACCATTAGGAGAGATAACATGATGTTGGTACCATTAGGAGAGATAACATGATGTTGGTACCATTAGGAGAGATAACATGATGTTGGTACCATTAGGAGAGATAACATGGTGTTGGTACCATTAGGAGAGATAACATGGTGTTGGTACCATTAGGAGAGATAACATGATGTTGGTACCATTAGGAGAGATAACATGATGTTGGTACCATCACACTTCCCATTGCAGTCAGAACTGCAGCCTCACTCCCAATCTTCCGCCGTAGTCTGAAAACCCACCTTTTCAGACTCCACCATGGCCCGTAGCACTTGCCCTAGCCTAGTAGTATTTATAGCTCGTTACGTAGACAGCACTAGAATTGTATTTTATGTAGTCATAGCACTTCATAGTACACATGTATATTGTATAATATAATATATAATATAGTATAGTATGTAGAGTTGACATAGATACTCCACTGTTACGTTCTTAGTTTATACATGATTCACGATAACTACTTTTTATATATGTGATGTATTGCCATGCTTTTGTTTTTGCTTAAATGTAAGTTGCTCTGGAATCTGGATCAAGAGCGTCTGCTAAATGCCTAAATTGTAAATTGTACCATTAGGAGAGATAACAGGACCAAAATAACAATTCTTCTACATTCTCTAATTGTGTAACTTCTGGTAAATTAACCTAAAAAATGCAGATGTTTAACAATAATTTAACTCTTGAGAGTGTAAAATGAAACCAAGTAGACACGTAAGAGTTAAAGATCTAGAAGGGTCCATTTGGTTACCAACTCTCTCTCCATCATTTAGCTGATCTAATGTAATCCTGGGAGTTACACTCCCTCTGACAACCTGGGGAGAGCAACGGACTGACCTCATGCTTCCTTCTATGCATGAGGAGTCCAAGCTGCTCCTTTACACCTGACAGGGGGGAGTTTCCCTGGTTGGACGTAGCGCGTGGAAGGAAGACGTTATTCCAACCAGTTCCTTTCCCCTCCATCAGGGGCGGCGGTGGCTCAGGGGTAGAGTGGCTGGATGGTAACCGTAAGGTTGCCAGTTCGAACCCGGGCTCCCCCAGAGTTAGTGTCAAAGTGTCCTTAAGCAAGACTCTGAACCCCTAATTGCTCCCGATGTGCTAGTTGGTGCCTTGCATGGTTTCCGCTGCAATCGGTGTATGAATGTGTGTGTGAATGGGTGAATGTAATGCACAATCTATGTAAAGGTGTATGAATGTGTGTGTGAATGGGTGAATGTAATGCACAATCTATGTAAAGGTGTGTGAATGGGTGAATGTAATGCACAATCTCTGTAAAGCGCCTTGGATAAAGGCGCTATATAAATGCACCATTTACCATTTATCAGGCGCCCCGGCTGGCCAGGGGGAGGCAGTATTCTTTGTTTGAGGGGCACTAGCCCCTCCTATATTCAGCTATTAGTGTCGACTTTCGTCATAGCAGGTCATAGCAGACAGACAGACAGACGGGTCAATGTCAGACTGGTCATAGCAGACAGACAGACAGACAGGTCGGTCAATGTGAGACTGGTCATAGCAGACAGACAGACAGACAGGTCGGTCAATGTGAGACTGGTCATAGCAGACAGACAGCAGGTCAATGTGAGACTGGTCATAGCAGACAGACAGACAGAAGGGTCAATGTCAGACTGGTCATAGCAGACAGACAGACAGACGGGTCAATGTGAGACTGGTCATAGCAGACAGACAGCAGGTCAATGTGAGACTGGTCATAGCAGACAGACAGACAGAAGGGTCAATGTCAGACTGGTCATAGCAGACAGACAGACGGGTCGGTCAATGTGAGACTGGTCTACAAACACTTAAAGCTCCTGTTGTAAAGGGATTTTGTGTTGGCAGTGGTTCCCAAACCTTTTCATGTCAAGGACCCCCAAATTGATACTAATTAGCCCCGCGGGGGACCCCCATTTGAAAAGACATGCGGGGACCCTCATCAGAGAAGATTTCTACGGCTCTAGCAGTGATTCTCAACCCATTTAATTTTCACACTAAATTTCTATTTGTACACTCTCAGAGTTACAGACCCATAAGGGTCCATTTGGTTCCATTTGTACACTCTCAGAGTCACAGACCCATAAGGGTCCATTTGGTTCCATTTGTACACTCTCAGAGTTACAGACCCATAAGGGTCCAATTGGTTCTATTTGTACACTCTCAGAGTTACAGACCCATAAGGGTCCATTTGGTTCCATTTGTACACTCTCAGAGTTACAGACCCATAAGGGTCCATTTGGTTCTATTTGTACACTCTCAGAGTTACAGACCCATAAGGGTCCATTTGGTTCCTAACTATCATTTAGCTGGGGACCCCCTGGAACTCCCTCAAGGACCCCTGGGGGTCCCCGGACCCCACTTTGGGAACCCCTGGTGTATTGTATATTTTAATGTATTTTTTAAAAGTTTTTATTCATGGGTTTTCAATTATTGTTTGGACCCAATGATTTATACATTTGTGTCAATAAAGTAACTATTACTACGATGATGAGAGCACCCTCACTTCACACAGGTGTGATTTTTTTATTTCACCACATTAAAACAGCAACACAAAGTTACACATAAATAACACCAGTGTTGTTTTCGTCGACTAAAACCAGCATCAGCATGCAACCAATCAGCCATCACGACAGCACCAAGGCCTGTCAAAAAATCTCATGACATTTAGTCGACTAAAACTATTCGATTTGATATTTATAAGATCCCCATTAGCTTACTGTGAGTCACAGCAGCTATATTCTTCCTGCTGTCTTAAACATATCATCATTAAAACATTTAGACCATTTAGAACATTTAGAATCCACCGTAGAGATGTTATGAGATACTTTCTGTCAAGACATCCTCTGCAAGTGATTATTCTTTTAAGTGTTGCAGTTTGGAAGCACTCGTTTCTGTTAACGGGTCGCGCTGCTGCCTCCTGCATTATGTGCAAATTCTAAACAGGCCGTTCAGTGACGTACGACGAGTGCTTCCAAACTCCAGCACTTAGAAAAATAATCACCTGCAGAGGATGTCTTGACAGAAAGTAGCTCATAACATCTCTACGGTGGATTTTTATGAAAAACAAGCTCGGCAGATTGAAAGAGGATAATTCAAGCTTGGACTGCAGCTGCAATGTTGGTGAGTTTAACGTCGTTTAAGACAAGCAGATCACAAACCAAAAATGATGAATAGGAAGTGGATGGAGCTTGTTGCAACTCTAGATTCAACCCATTGTAAAAAAAATGTAGAGTTGCAAATTGCGGCTAGATGCCACCATGGCTCTGTACTGGACTGTTCTTTGTTTAAACCATTCTGAACGGGAACCCATTTTGGTGTCAGCATCATGTTATGCTTTAGCTATTGAAAAATAGCAGATCTACAAGCTCATATCGCGCCACCGAGTGGCGCGATACGAGCTTGTAGGTCTGCTATTTTTGAAAAATCGAAGAACGACTGACATTTCTAGAATCTGATCACAGGTCAGAATGGGTTAACATGAAGGCAGCATAAAACGACCCTCTGACTGTCGAGTAACATAATGATCTGAGAACAATGATACATTATCATAGACTATTGCTGGGGTTTTAGATGTGATGTTTTTCACAAAACACAGTAATAAATAATCCAACCTACTTTTTACACGTAACCAGTAACCACACTAGATCATTGTTCTTTCTTTTTTTTTCTAAATTTTTATCCCACGATTTTGTAACCCAGTTTTCTTTTCACCCAGTGCCAATTATCTAATGTAATCCTGGGCGCTACACTTCCTCTGCCAACCTGGGGGGGCAGCGGACTGACCTCATGCCTCCTTCTATGCATGAGGAGTCCAAGCTGCTTCTTTACACCTGACAGAGGGGAATTTCCCCGGCCAGGCGTAGCGCGTGGAAGGGACACGTTATTCCGACCAGTTCCTTTCCCCTCCATCAGGCGCCCCGGCTGGCCAGGGGGAGGTAGTTTTAGAGACCAGGATTACGGCATGTTTTTGTGAGGGTATCTACCCTAGGGGACACGTGGAGAACATGTGAGGGTATCTACCCTATAGGGGACACGGGGAGAACATGTGAGGGTACCTACCCTAGGGGACACGTGGAGAACATGTGAGGGTACTTACCCTAGGGGACACGAGGAGAACATGTGAGGATACCTACTCTAGGGGACACGGGGAGAACATGTGAGGGTACCTACCCTAGGGGACACGGGGAGAACATGCAAACTCCACACAGAAAGGCCCTTTCGCCAACCCCCGCCTCGGGTATGGGCACTGATGACGCATCGGAGGGAACACGGCGCCAGTGCCCACAGTGTCCCGAGCGGGAATCGAACCCAGGACCTTCTAGCTGTGAGGCGACAGCACTACCAACTGTGCCACCGTGCCCCCTCTAGATCATTGTTCATTGTACTTACACGTAACCACACTAAATCATTGTTCATTTTACTTAGACGTAACCACACTAAATCATTGTTCATTGTACTTACACGTAACCACACTAAATCATTGTTCATTTTACTTAGACGTAACCACACTAAATCATTGTTCATTGTACTTACACGTAACCACACTAAATCATTGTTCATTTTACTTAGACGTAACCACACTAAATCATTGTTCATTTTACTTACACGTAACCACACTAAATCATTGTTCATTTTACTTAGACGTAACCACACTAAATCATTGTTCATTTTACTTAGACGTAACCACACTAAATCATTGTTCATTGTACTTACACGTAACCACACTAAATCATTGTTCATTTTACTTAGACGTAACCACACTAAATCATTGTTCATTTTACTTACACGTAACCACACTAAATCATTGTTCATTTTACTTAGACGTAACCACACTAAATCATTGTTCATTTTACTTAGACGTAACCACACTAAATCATTGTTAATTTTACTTAGACGTAACCACACTAAATCATTGTTCATTTTACTTAGACGTAACCACACTAAATCATTGTTCATTTTACTTAGACGTAACCACACTAAATCATTGTTCATTTTACTTAGACGTAACCACACTAAATCATTGTTCATTTTACTTACACGTAACCACACTAAATCATTGTTCATTGTACTTACACGTAACCACACTAAATCATTGTTCATTTTACTTAGACGCAACCACACTAAATCATTGTTCATTTTACTTAGACGTAACCACACTAAATCATTGTTCATTTTACTTAGACGTAACCACACTAAATCATTGTTCATTTTACTTAGACGTAACCACACTAAATCATTGTTCATTTTACTTAGACGTAACCACACTAAATCATTGTTCATTTTACTTAGACGTAACCACACTAAATCATTGTTCATTTTACTTACACGTAACCACACTAAATCATTGTTCATTGTACTTACACGTAACCACACTAAATCATTGTTCATTGTACTTAGACGTAACCACACTAAATCATTGTTCATTGTATTTAGACGTAACCACACTAAATCATTGTTCATTGTACTTACACGTAACCACACTAAATCATTGTTCATTGTACTTACACGTAACCACACTAAATCATTGTTCATTGTACTTACACGTAACCACACTAAATCATTGTTCATTGTACTTACACGTAACCACACTAAATCATTGTTCATTTTACTTACACGTAACCACACTAAATCATTGTTCATTTTACTTACACGTAACCACACTAAATCATTGTTCATTTTACTTACACGTAACCACACTAAATCATTGTTCATTGTACTTACACGTAACCACACTAAATCATTGTTCATTGTACTTACACGTAACCACACTAAATCATTGTTCATTTTACTTAGACGTAACCACAGTACCACACTAAATCATTGTTCATTTTACTGTCCATACACTATTCTCTACATAATTTTACTCGAGGCTGGTAATAGACTTATTGGTCTGCTATTTTTTACCTGAGAAAGGTTCTTTACTGTTCTTTGGCAATGGAATAATCTATTTTCCATTCCTCGGGACATAATTGCCTTTGTTTAAACTCAAATTCATTATGTAAGATATAGGCACAGCAATCAAATCAGCAATTTTATGATGAATTCCTGTTCTGTTCTTTAACTATATAGAAGTGTCTATTTGTATGTCTCTAAATGTTTTTGATGAATTGAACATGGTGGACCCTGTTGTAAACAAGTGTAATGCTTAAATGGGTCGTCCACTCACAGTTAACAGTCTTTGTATTGATAGTTTGTGCTTGAAATGTAGCCTACTGTAATTCTGCAAACTGTTAATACATATTTCAATCAATCAATCAAAAAGCCACAGGTTTCAATAACTTCATTTCAAGATTATCATAATGTAACCCTGAAGGTTTCTCTGGACTCATTCGCAATGAATGAGTCCAACACTAACATGATTCAATGAATGAGTCCAACACTAACATGATTCAATGAATGAGTCCAACACTAACATGATTCAATGAATGAGTCCAACACTAACATGATTCAATGAATGAGTCCAACACTAACATGATTCAATGAATGAGTCCAACACTAACATGATTCAATGAATGAGTCCAACACTAACATGATTCAATGAATGAGTCCAACACTAACATGATTCAATGAATGAGTCCAACACTAACATGATTCAATGAATGAGTCCAACACTAACATGATTCAATGAATGAGTCCAACACTAACATGATTCAAGGTAGCCCTGGTTCATGACTCTGGTATTCATATTCATATTCATGATTCAAGGTAGCCATGGTTCATGACTCTGGTATTCATACGAGAGTCATGAAGTAAATACACCCTGTTTTTGGCGCTCGCTACATTTACAACTTTTACGTATATATAAACATTCAGATTTCAAATATAAAGTACTCACAAAGTGTCCCACGGGTGTTAGATAGTTGCTGCTCCAGCGATTAGAATTTCTACATCCCGCGTTGTTTAATAAAAAGCATTTTTATCCGAGCTGTTATTTTTGCCATTGGCTTTCAACTACGCGCCCCTATCGGTCGGGAGGAGGGTGGCACTCGGTGTGTTCGATATAGGTACGCTGACCGCCCTGCCAATACAGACTAATAGGCGAGTGCGCTCCCGGTGTGCAACTGTGGATTTCCCAAACGAACCCCGTTTGAAGAAAGTAGCCGGGGAGCTCGGATAAATAAATGCTTTTTATTAAACAACGCGGGACGCAGAAATTCTAATCGCTGGAGCAGCAACTAACTAACACCCGTGGGACAAATTGTGAGTACTTGTGAGTATCTGAATGTTTATATATACGGAAAAGTTGTAAATGTAGCGAGCGCCAAACACAGGGTGCAGTTAAGCCATGAGTGTCATGATAATCATCATGGCAGTCATGTTTCAGGGCTATAAAAACAACTGACAGATTACAACTTGTCCAAAATGCAGCAGCCAGAGTTTTAACTAGAACTAAGATGAGAGAACATATTACTCCAGTTTTGGCATCACTGCTTCCGGTTGTTTTTAGGATTGATTTTAAAATTATTTTACTTGTCTATAAAGCTCTCAATGGTCTCGCACCTTCCTACCTACATGACTGCCTGCCTAAATATGTCCCAAACCTTCCTACCTACATGACTGCCTGCCTAAATATGTCCCAAACCTTCCTACCTACATGACTGCCTGCCTAAATATGTCCCAAACCTTCCTACCTACATGACTGTCTGCCTAAATATGTCCCAAACCTTCCTACCTACATGACTGCCTGCCTAAATATGTCCCAAACCTTCCTACCTACATGACTGCCTGCCTAAATATGTCCCAAACCTTCCTACCTACATGACTGCCTGCCTAAATATGTCCCAAACCTTCCTACCTACATGACTGCCTGCCTAAATATGTCCCAAACCTTCCTACCTACATGACTGCCTGCCTAAATATGTCCCAAACCTTCCTACCTACATGACTGCCTGCCTAAATATGTCCCAAACCTTCCTACCTACATGACTGCCTGCCTAAATATGTCCCAAACCGCCCCCTAAGGTCTTCCACCGCCGGCCTGCTCGCTTTGCCCAAAAAAATGGCAACTAAAAAATACGGGGAAGCAGCTTTTTGCTTCTACGGGCCGTCGGCATGGAACAAGCTCCCACTGTACCTTCGTCAGGCAGCCTCTGTAGACATTTTTAAAGCTCAGCTCAAGACCCACTTCCACAACATTGCCTTTAATTGATCTTTAATTTTTTATTTTTCATGTCCTCACTGTACTCATGTACTGCATTACTGCTTGTTTTTTAATGTCGTTGCCTTGCTTTTCTTTTATTCTCCATTGTTCTGTAAAGCACTTTGAGCTGCATTTCATGTCATGAAAGGTGCTATACAAATAAAGTTTTATTATTATTATTATTTATAGATTCAAGGTGACTAAAATGTGACTAAAACTAAAAAACTGCCAAAAACAACACTGAATAACACCAACACAGGCTACACAGCCTTGTAAATACAATGTTTATACCAACCACAACCAAATGGACCCGTCCTGGTCTGTCCAACCAGATCTAAAGCAGTGTTGTTTTTGGCAGCAAATTTCTATTTTAGTTTTAGTCATTTAGTCTCTTGAATAGTTTTCACTTAGTTTTAGTCACATTTTAGTCACCTGGAATGTTCTAGTGTTTAGTCTAGTTTTAGTCGACAAAATGTCATACAATTTTAGTCGACTAAATCTACAGTTGATGTAGTCGACTAAAATGTGTTTTGACAGGCCTTGATGTCGTTTTTTCACTTTGGTTGCTTGCTGAAAATAGCAGATATACAATCTCGCGACGCGTTGTGAGATTGTATATCTGCTATTTTCAGCATAAAACTGGATCTCTTGTCCACTAGTCCCTTCCTAAACATTTTAGTCTAGTTTTTATTTGTTGACGAAATTGTCAGTATATTTAGTCTTAGTTTTAGTCATCATAGATTCGTTTTTATTTCGTTTTTATTTAGTTTTCTTCAGTGGAAAAAGGTAGTCGACGAACATTTTTCGTCTTAGTTTTAGTCGACGAAAACAACACTGATCTATAAAGCACCAGAACCAAATGGACCGGTCCTGAAGGTGAGTTCATACCTTTAATGCTGTATCTTCAGTCTCGGCGCGTCAGTCTCCAGAAGCGGTCAGATGATGACAGTCAGAACGCTCCTGAAACATACATGGATGCACAACAATTATTTATACTTTGATTGATTGATTGATTGAAATATTTATTAACAGTTTGCAGAATTACAGTACATTTCAAGCACAAACTCAATACAAAGACCGTTAACTGTGAGTGGACGACCCAATTAAGCATTACACTTGTTTACAACAGGGTCCACATTGTTCAATTCATCAAAACATTTAGAGACGTACAAATAGACACTTCTATGTAGTTAAAGAACAGAACAGGAATTCATCATAAGAACAGAACAGAACCGACTGACATGTCACCTATAAGTTCATGTTTAACATATATATATATATGTATATATATATATATAAAATTGTTACGACCGTTGACATTAACCCATTCTGACCTGAGATCAGATTCTAGAAATGTCTTCTATACATCCTGACAGTTTTCTGATAAAAACCCATGTTTCTATGTCAGTGGTTCTTCGATTTTTCAAAAAAAAAAAATAGCAGACCTACAAGCTCATAGCGCGCCACTCGGTGGCGCGCTATGAGCTTGTAGATCTGCTATTTTTCAACAGCTAAAAGCATAGAACACGGTAACAGGTTTCTTTAGCAGAAATTCAGATTTTTTGGTCCTTTTTCAACATTCCGAGTAGAACTTCATTTAAATGTATAAATAATACAATCCACCATAAGAAACATAACGTTGAGATACATTTGAACGAAACAGACTCATTAAATTACCTTGATTTAAAGGATTTAAAGGATTTAAAGGATTTAAAAGATTCAAATGATTTTCTGGACAAAAACAACTGGAAGCTTCAGAGAGGAGTTGTTCCGCACACTATATGAGCTCGACTTGAAACAACACGCGACCGATATAAGGTTCCTAGTTCCTCCTGCCTAGAGTGGGGAAAATTAAATTATATAATTATAGGCTATAATAAATAATAAATACTGAATAGGCCAGTGTTGTTTTCGTCGACTAAAACTAAGACGAAAAATGTTCGTCGACTACCTTTTTTCACTGACGAAAACTAAATAAAAACGAAATAAAAACGGATCTATGGTGACTAAAACTAAGACTAAATATAATGACAATTTCGTCAACAAATAAAAACTAGACTAAAATGTTAGGAAGGGACTAGTGGACAAGAGATCCAGTTTTATGCTGAAAATAGCAGATCTACAATCTCAAAACGCGTCGCAGCGCGACGCGTTTTGAGATTGTAGATCTGCTATTTTCAGCATGCAACCAAAGTGTAAAATATGTTATTACAACGACATCAAGGCCTGTCAAAACACATTTTAGTCGACTAAATCAACTGTAGATTTAGTCAACTAAAATCGTATGACATTTAGTCGACTAAAACTAGACTAAACACTAGAACATTCCAGGTGATTAAAATGTGAGTAAGACTAAGTGAAAACTATTCAAGAGACTATGACTAAAACTAAAATAGAAATTTGCTGCCAAAAACAACACTGGAATAGGCTACGTCATATTTAAGTCATATACATTATTGGTACAGCTAGAAAAATGTTATAATCAAAGCACAAATGATACAAAATACAACAATGAATTCCTCCAGAATTATTCAAATTCCAACTTTTGCCGATTTTTAAATGAAGGCAAAACGCTAAAACTGAGATGACAATATGATGACATCACATCACATGGGTTGTAAATGACGTCATGTTCTGTTTTATTTTTTTATCTGACTGAATTAATAAAAAGTCTTCTTAGGTGTGTGGCGCATCCTCATCTTCTTCCAGTAGGGGGCGCAAAAGGATGCCTCTGCAGTCTGCTCTTGCGTTTCGCTTTTTGATTGATTGATTGAAATATTTATTAACAGTTTGTAGAATTTACAGTACATTTTAAGCACAAACTCAATACAAAGACTGTCAACTGTGAGTGGACGACCCAATTAAGCATTACACTTGTTTACAACAGGGTCCACATTGTTCAATTCATCAAAACATTTAAAGACATACAAACATTTAGAGACATACAAATAGACATTTCTATGTAGCTAAATTCATCATATGGGAAGCAAAAAAGGGAAAAGATACAATATACAGTGAGGGAAAATGGGGTGGGGGGGGATTCAGATTTTACAGAGGCCAGTTTCGAATTGCAGCCATCCGTAGGTGCCCTTTGAGAGCGGTTTTGAAGGAGTCAAGGGATTCACATGTCTTAATGACTGTTGGTAGGGCGTTCCACATTTTGGTGGCATAGGAGCGAAAAGAATTTAGTCCCTTGTTTGTGCCGAATCTGGGTTGTACATGGTTTGTTGTACTCCCTCTGGTGTTGTGGGTGTGGACTTCGTTTACATTAAGGAAGTATTTAGACAGGTACATGGGTATCTTGGTGGTGTATCGAATCTTGTGGACCAGACCCATTGCAAGATGCTGTACTCTGTCGTCGACCCTAAGCCATCCCAGCCTGTCAAAGTGGGCAGGGGTGAGGTGGGTTCGGGGGGTGAGGCCAAGTAGGAGCCTGACCAGTTTGTTTTGGGAGGTCTGGAGCCTTGTTTTAAGGGCCTTTGAGGTGCTGTGGTACCAAGAGGTGGATGCATAGTCAAAGAAACCTTGTACGAGGGCTCCTGTTAAGGTCTTCAAGGTGTTTTTGCTGACCAGTGAGGAGATCCTGTACAGGAATCTTGTTCTTTGATTGACTTTTTTGATTACGTTGGTGGCCATCTTATCACCGGAAAGATTGGCCTCTAAGTGTAAACTACTACAGGGGGTTCCCAAAGTGGGGTCCGGGGACCCCCAGGGGTCCGTGCGGGAGTTCCAGGGGGTCCCCCATAGCTAAATGATAGTTATAGGAACCAAATGGACCCCTTATGGGTCTGTAACTTAGTCAGAGAGTTTAATTAACATAGATGCTACAATATAATTTGGGGTCTCACAGATAGAAATGACATTAAAACCCATTCTGAACGGGAACCCATTTTGGTGTCGGCATCACGTTATGCTTTAGCTGTTGAAAAATAGCAGATCTACAAGCTCATAGCGCGCCACCGAGTGGCGCGATACGAGCTTGTAGGTCTGCTATTTTTGAAAAATTCGAAGAACGACTGACATTTCTAGAATCTGATCTCAGGTCAGAATGGGTTAATCAGACCAGTGTGTGTGTCCCAGTGGAAACCTCGTATGAATCTGATCTCAGGTCAGAATGGGTTTTAAATGGGGGGTCCGGGACCGGACGTAGACTAATGCATGTCCAACTGAGGGGTGATTGAAATGAATCTCTGTATAGAGCCATCTACAATTCTTCTTCTCTCATGGGGGTCCCTGGCATAGATTATTATAATGGCCTCTATGTCATGTCTTCTCTTATGGGGGTCCCTGGCATAGATTATAATGGCCTCTATGTCATGTCTTCTCTCATGGGGGTCCCTGGCATAGATTATAATGGCCTCTATGTCATGTCTTCTCTTTTGGGGGTCCCTGGCATAGATTCTAATGGCCTCTATAGACATTTCCCCTCACTGTATATGTATCTTTTCCCTTTTTGCTTCCTTTATGATGAATTCCTGTTCTGTTCTTTAGCTACATAGAAGTGTCTATTTGTACGTCTCTAAATGTTTTGATGAATTGAACAATGTGGACCCTGTTGTAAACAAGTGTAATGCTTAATTGGGTCGTCCACTCACAGTTAACAGTCTTTGTATTGAGTTTGTGCTTGAAATGTACTGTAAATTCTGCAAACTGTTAATAAATATTTCAATCAATCAATCAATCAAAGTCATGCTTGTTGCGTTGGACTGTAGACAGCATAATTGCATTGTATGTAGTCATAGCACGCCATAGTACATATGTATAGCATAGTAGTATATATATATAGTTTATATGTATAGTCTCATAATATAGATATTCCACTGTTACTTTCTTAGCTTACGCATGTTTCATGATAAATGTTTATATGTATTCCCATGCTTTTGTTCTTGCTTAATGTAAGTCGCTCTGGATTAAGAGCGTCTGATAAATGCCTAAATTGTAAATTGTACTGAAAGATCTGCCAGCCTGTCTCAGTGCAGGCACACCTTAGCGCACCGCCGCGGACAGACGAAGCTGACGCCCGACGTCATTCGGGCTTTTTAGACTGCAGCTGGTGGATGGAAAAGAAGATATATTACTGTTTATTTCATTGGCCCGTTTGACTGTCGAGGGTTCAGCCTCAGGAAGAAACCCTAAAATACAAAGTGAATACACCACTGCACATAAAAACGAGTCCAGGGTGTCTAATGAAGTACTGTCACCTCATAGACACATACAGTAGACTCCAGGGTGTCTAATGAAGTACTGTCACCTCATAGACACATACAGTAGACTCCAGGGTGTCTAATGAAGTACTGTCACCTCATAGACACATACAGTAGACTCCAGGGTGTCTAATGAGGTACTGTCACCTCATAGACACATACAGTAGACTCCAGGGTGTCTAATGAGGTACTGTCACCTCATAGACACATACAGTAGACTCCAGGGTGTCTAATGAAGTACTGTCACCCCATAGACACATACAGTAGACTCCAGGGTGTCTAATGAAGTACTGTCACCCCATAGACACATACAGTAGACTCCAGGGTGTCTAATGAGGTACTGTCACCTCATAGACACATACAGTAGACTCCAGGGTGTCTAATGAGGTACTGTCACCTCATAGACACATACAGTAGACTCCAGGGTGTCTAATGAAGTACTGTCACCCCATAGACACATACAGTAGACTCCAGGGTGTCTAATGAAGTACTGTCGCCTCATAGACACATACAGTAGACTCCAGGGTGTCTAATGTAGTACTGTCACCTCATAGACACATACAGTAGACTCCAGGGTGTCTAATGAAGTACTGTCACCTCATAGACACATACAGCAGACTCCAGGGTGTCTAATGAAGTACTGTCACCTCATAGACACATACAGTAGACTCCAGGGTGTCTAATGAAGTACTGTCACCCCATAGACACATACAGTAGACTCCAGGGTGTCTAATGAAGTACTGTCACCTCATAGACACATACAGTAGACTCCAGGGTGTCTAATGAAGTACTGTCGCCTCATAGACACATACAGTAGACTCCAGGGTGTCTAATGTAGTACTGTCACCTCATAGACACATACAGTAGACTCCAGGGTGTCTAATGAAGTACTGTCACCTCATAGACACATACAGTAGACTCCAGGGTGTCTAATGAAGTACTGTCACCTCATAGACACATACAGTAGACTCCAGGGTGTCTAATGAAGTACTGTCACCTCATAGACACATACAGTAGACTCCAGGGTGTCTAATGAAGTACTGTCACCTCATAGACACATACAGTAGACTCCAGGGTGTCTAATGAGGTACTGTCACCTCATAGACACATACAGTAGACTCCAGGGTGTCTAATGAAGTACTGTCACCTCATAGACACATACAGTAGACTCCAGGGTGTCTAATGAAGTACTGTCACCCCATAGACACATGAAAAACTGGAAAAATACAAAAATTGTGGCACTCCCTCTTTAAATAGTCTAGGTAAAATCCAACAATAGGTGTGAGAATACTATAGTAACCCATCATTCAATACTCTTATAATTCATAAAGGATTGTTTGAAAGGCCCAAAGGTACTCTGAGGAAATATATTTCTTTAAAACCAATAATATAGGCGTGCCAAGCCTTTGTCAGAGAATTGTATTTGACCAGGAGGATATAAAAGATAGGTATATATTCATATACACCTTTGAATTGAATTGATCAGAGTGACCTGCAGTGAATGATGAAATGTTCCTCTAATTTAAAAGACTCATCAAACCTTAAGCAGAATATCTGAAAACTCATATTCTGTTAGGCCACGAAGGGCCCTGCATTACTCATTTAACAGAAAGTAATCTGACATTTTTACTCAAGTAGAAAGTATATCTTTTAAAAGTGGAAATATGAAACCAAGTGCAAAGATATTTCTGAGAGGTTCCTATACGGTATGCAACATGTCAATATGACATGTATTATTATTATTATTATTATTATTATTATTATATGATACCTACAAAGTCAACCCAAGATATTAAGGTAGATTTGTACTTGAAATATTCCAAAATATGAATAAGCTACTTGAATTTATGTAGATTTTATAAGAGTGGTTTTAACCCGTCTGAAGTTAATAAAAAGTTATCCCAAGTTATCCCAGCCCTCTTATGTTATAAATTATAAACGAGACACAGTTTTTCTGTTACCTTAAATCAAGCAGTCGGAGTCAAAGATAGAGAGAGGTGGAAATGGATTTTATCCAAGTCAAAAAAGGTCACAACCACAACCAAGTACAATGCAGCCAAGTCATTTCCAATATCCAATGGTGTGAGGTCTGATCTCATACAGTTTGACTATGCTATAGAGCACCGAAGTCCTGACGTAACTCGCTCATCCCGACGATTCCCCTGGTTCACGGAAGTAGTTTCTCTATGGAGAATAACATGGGGTGATCTTAATATCGTCTACTATAAGCGTTGTGGTCCAAAAATAAACAAGCTGTCTCGGCGTTATTGTCAGGGAGGTGTCTCTGTATCGTTTGCAACAGTCAGTCACTCATATATGATACAGTCTGCTTCTAGCGAAAATCTAACTAATTCAGCAGCAGTAACATTAGCGTTTTCTCTCAGTCAGTTGATTCTTCATATCCATGTGAGTGAAGCGGCCGGGATGACATGTTTATTTTTCAAACACAGTTCTTATATGAATCAATCTAAAACTCCTCCTATGGTGATTTCAATGCAACTAAACAAATACATGAACCTGGGGACTGACGCCCTCTACTGAAAGTGACGTCAGACTTCGGTGCTCTATATAGACAGTGATGGTGTGAGGTCTGATATAATACAGTTTGACTATGCTATATAGACAGTGATGGTGTGAGGTCTGATCTCATACAGTTTGACTATGATATTTAACCCATTCTGAACGGGAACCCCTTTTGGTGTTAGCATCATGTTATGCTTTAGCTAATCTTTTTTTTTTCCATTTCTTTTTTTTTTAATTTCTTTCACCACTTTCCCCATCACTGTTTTGGCCACCAACACCAACACTTTCCCACTGGTTTTCACCCCCTCCGTCATGTTGAGTGCTTGTCCTAGGGCCTTTCCCAACACGGCAACCACCTTGAGACCCCTGGTCTCAACAGATTCCCTGACGTGGTCTTCTGGTCCTTCCGGCTCATATATAGTCTAGAAAAGTGAATAATGAAATATCAAGTTAAAATTCAAGAGGGCAAACAGTAGATGGTGCTGTTTCTCTCTCCTAACAGTTGTGTGCACATTACTGTACTATATTATGCTGTATACTGTAGCCTACAGTGCACTGTTGCTGTGTAGCCTACATGTACATATACACCCATATTGTGCTGAATATGAAACGACCTTTCAAGAGTCATTAGTGGAAAAGGAACATTGAAATTATAGTCTCTAGTCCCCCATTATAATGTAAATTATAGTCTCTAGTCCCCCATTATAATGTAAATTATAGTCTCTAGTCCCCCATTATAATGTATAATATAGTCTCTAGTCCCCCATTATAATGTAAATTATAGTCTCTAGTCCCCCATTATAATGTAAATTATAGTCTCTAGTCCCCCATTATAATGTAGAATATCTCTAGTCCCCCATTATAATGTAAATTATAGTCTCTAGTCCCCCATTATAATGTAAATTATAGTCTCTAGTCCCCCATTATAATGTAAATTATAGTCTCTAGTCCCCCATTATAATGTAAATTATAGTCTCTAGTCCCCCATTATAATGTAAATTATAGTCTCTAGTCCCCCATTATAATGTAAATTATAGTCTCTAGTCCCCCATTATAATGTAAATTATAGTCTCTAGTCCCCCATTATAATGTAAATTATAGTCTCTAGTCCCCCATTATAATGTATAATATAGTCTCTAGTCCCCCATTATAATGTATAATATAGTCTCTAGTCCCCCATTATAATGTAAATTATAGTCTCTAGTCCCCCATTATAATGTAAATTATAGTCTCTAGTCCCCCATTATAATGTAAATTATAGTCTCTAGTCCCCCATTATAATGTAAATTATAGTCTCTAGTCCCCCATTATAATGTATATTATAGTCTCTAGTCCCCCATTATAATGTATAATATAGTCTCTAGTCCCCCATTATAATGTATAATATAGTCTCTAGTCCCCCATTATAATGTAAATTATAGTCTCTAGTCCCCCATTATAATGTAAATTATAGTCTCTAGTCCCCCATTATAATGTATAATATAGTCTCTAGTCCCCCATTATAATGTATAATATAGTCTCTAGTCCCCCATTATAATGTAAATTATAGTCTCTAGTCCCCCATTATAATGTATAATATAGTCTCTAGTCCCCCATTATAATGTATAATATAGTCTCTAGTCCCCCATTATAATGTATATTATAGTCTCTAGTCCCCCATTATAATGTATAATATAGTCTCTAGTCCCCCATTATAATGTATAATATAGTCTCTAGTCCCCCATTATAATGTAAATTATAGTCTCTAGTCCCCCATTATAATGTAAATTATAGTCTCTAGTCCCCCATTATAATGTAAATTATAGTCTCTAGTCCCCCATTATAATGTAAATTATAGTCTCTAGTCCCCCATTATAATGTAAATTATAGTCTCTAGTCCCCCATTATAATGTAAATTATAGTCTCTAGTCCCCCATTATAATGTATAATATAGTCTCTAGTCCCCCATTATAATGTATAATATAGTCTCTAGTCCCCCATTATAATGTAAATTATAGTCTCTAGTCCCCCATTATAATGTATAATATAGTCTCTAGTCCCCCATTATAATGTATATTATAGTCTCTAGTCCCCCATTATAATGTATAATATAGTCTCTAGTCCCCCATTATAATGTATAATATAGTCTCTAGTCCCCCATTATAATGTATAATATAGTCTCTAGTCCCCCATTATAATGTATAATATAGTCTCTAGTCCCCCATTATAATGTAAATTATAGTCTCTAGTCCCCCATTATAATGTATAATATAGTCTCTAGTCCCCCATTATAATGTATAATATAGTCTCTAGTCCCCCATTATAATGTATATTATAGTCTCTAGTCCCCCATTATAATGTATAATATAGTCTCTAGTCCCCCATTATAATGTATAATATAGTCTCTAGTCCCCCATTATAATGTAAATTATAGTCTCTAGTCCCCCATTATAATGTAAATTATAGTCTCTAGTCCCCCATTATAATGTATATTATAGTCTCTAGTCCCCCATTATAATGTAAATTATAGTCTCTAGTCCCCCATTATAATGTATAATATAGTCTCTAGTCCCCCATTATAATGTAAATTATAGTCTCTAGTCCCCCATTATAATGTATAATATAGTCTCTAGTCCCCCATTATAATGTATAATATAGTCTCTAGTCCCCCATTATAATGTATAATATAGTCTCTAGTCCCCCATTATAATGTATAATATAGTCTCTAGTCCCCCATTATAATGTATATTATAGTCTCTAGTCCCCCATTATAATGTATAATATAGTCTCTAGTCCCCCATTATAATGTATAATATAGTCTCTAGTCCCCCATTATAATGTATAATATAGTCTCTAGTCCCCCATTATAATGTATAATATAGTCTCTAGTCCCCCATTATAATGTATAATATAGTCTCTAGTCCCCCATTATAATGTATAATATAGTCTCTAGTCCCCCATTATAATGTAAATTATAGTCTCTAGTCCCCCATTATAATGTAAATTATAGTCTCTAGTCCCCCATTATAATGTAAATTATAGTCTCTAGTCCCCCATTATAATGTAAATTATAGTCTCTAGTCCCCCATTATAATGTATAATATAGTCTCTAGTCCCCCATTATAATGTATAATATAGTCTCTAGTCCCCCATTATAATGTATAATATAGTCTCTAGTCCCCCATTATAATGTAAATTATAGTCTCTAGTCCCCCATTATAATGTATATTATAGTCTCTAGTCCCCCATTATAATGTATATTATAGTCTCTAGTCCCCAATTATAATGTATAATATAGTCTCTAGTCCCCCATTATAATGTATAATATAGTCTCTAGTCCCCCATTATAATGTAAATTATAGTCTCTAGTCCCCCATTATAATGTATAATATAGTCTCTAGTCCCCCATTATAATGTATAATATAGTCTCTAGTCCCCCATTATAATGTATATTATAGTCTCTAGTCCCCCATTATAATGTATATTATAGTCTCTAGTCCCCCATTATAATGTAAATTATAGTCTCTAGTCCCCCATTATAATGTATATTATAGTCTCTAGTCCCCCATTATAATGTATATTATAGTCTCTAGTCCCCCATTATAATGTATATTATAGTCTCTAGTCCCCCATTATAATGTATATTATAGTCTCTAGTCCCCCATTATAATGTATATTATAGTCTCTAGTCCCCCATTATAATGTATAATATAGTCTCTAGTCCCCCATTATAATGTATATTATAGTCTCTAGTCCCCCATTATAATGTATATTATAGTCTCTAGTCCCCCATTATAATGTATATTATAGTCTCTAGTCCCCCATTATAATGTATAATATAGTCTCTAGTCCCCCATTATAATGTAAATTATAGTCTCTAGTCCCCCATTATAATGTATATTATAGTCTCTAGTCCCCCATTATAATGTATAATATAGTCTCTAGTCCCCCATTATAATGTATAATATAGTCTCTAGTCCCCCATTATAATGTATATTATAGTCTCTAGTCCCCCATTATAATGTATAATATAGTCTCTAGTCCCCCATTATAATGTATAATATAGTCTCTAGTCCCCCATTATAATGTATAATATAGTCTCTAGTCCCCCATTATAATGTATAATATAGTCTCTAGTCCCCCATTATAATGTAAATTATAGTCTCTAGTCCCCCATTATAATGTAAATTATAGTCTCTAGTCCCCCATTATAATGTAAATTATAGTCTCTAGTCCCCCATTATAATGTAAATTATAGTCTCTAGTCCCCCATTATAATGTAAATTATAGTCTCTAGTCCCCCATTATAATGTATAATATAGTCTCTAGTCCCCCATTATAATGTATAATATAGTCTCTAGTCCCCCATTATAATGTAAATTATAGTCTCTAGTCCCCCATTATAATGTATAATATAGTCTCTAGTCCCCCATTATAATGTATAATATAGTCTCTAGTCCCCCATTATAATGTATAATATAGTCTCTAGTCCCCCATTATAATGTATATTATAGTCTCTAGTCCCCCATTATAATGTATAATATAGTCTCTAGTCCCCCATTATAATGTATAATATAGTCTCTAGTCCCCCATTATAATGTAAATTATAGTCTCTAGTCCCCCATTATAATGTATAATATAGTCTCTAGTCCCCCATTATAATGTATAATATAGTCTCTAGTCCCCCATTATAATGTATAATATAGTCTCTAGTCCCCCATTATAATGTATAATATAGTCTCTAGTCCCCCATTATAATGTAGAATATATACAATATAGTCTTTGTAGGATATTTCCATTGAGGAAAAAAAACATAGTGTTATATTTTTTATATTTTATTCTATTAGTACTAGCCTTAATGTATTTTAGATTTTACTTCAAAAAAATAGGTATTATTACTGCTGCTGTGGAAAAGAGTCATCTATTCAGCAACCCTCCTCTTATTCCCATGGATTGGATCCACCCCTCTCTCACCTGCTCTGGCCCATAGCTCTAAATGCAAGGCATTAGAGCTATGGACCAGAGCTACCCTCTCACCTGCTCTGGCCCATAGCTCTAAATGCAAGGCATTAGAGCTATGGACCAGAGCTACCCTCTCACCTGCTCTGGCCCATAGCTCTAAATGCAAGGCATTAGAGCTATGGACCAGAGCTACCCTCTCACCTGCTCTGGCCCATAGCTCTAAATGCAAAGCATTAGAGCTATGGACAAGAGCTACCCTCTCACCTGCTCACACACTCCCAACCCTGTGTGTGTCCTAAAGAACTCTGCAATGTGTAAAGGAGACAAACTAAACTATAAGCATTACACTTAAGATATAACCATGAAGACGAACCTTTGACCTTGAGCCAGTCATACAATTTACAATTTACAATGTAGGCATTTATCAGACGCTCTTAATCCAGAGCGATTTACATTAAGCAAGAACAAAAAAGCATGGGAATACATCACATAAAAACATTTATCATGAAACATAGAAGCAGAAGGGTGATAGCTCTGGTCGTACCTTGCAGAGCACAGTGCTCAGAAACAGACAGAGAAGCAGAAGGGTGATAGCTCTGGTCTTACCTTACAGAGCACAGTGCTCAGAAACAGACAGAGAAGCAGAAGGGTGATAGCTCTGGTCGTACCTTACAGAGCACAGAGCTCAGAGACAGCCAGAGAAGCAGAAGGGTGATAGCTCTGGTCTTACCTTACAGAGCACAGTGCTCAGAGACAGCCAGAGAAGCAGAAGGGTGATAGCTCTGGTCTTACCTTACAGAGCACAGTGCTCAGAGACAGCCAGAGAAGCAGAAGGGTGATAGCTCTGGTCTTACCTTGCAGAGCACAGAGCTCAGAGACAGCCAGAGAAGCAGAAGGGTGATAGCTCTGGTCGTACCTTGCAGAGCACAGTGCTCAGAGACAGCCAGAGAAGCAGAAGGGTGATAGCTCTGGTCGTACCTTGCAGAGCACAGTGCTCAGAGACAGCCAGAGAAGCAGAAGGGTGATAGCTCTGGTCTTCTCCATGGTGGACAATCAGCTGGACGAGTCCTCCAAAGTGTTGATGATCTGTCAGGGATGACGTCCTCCTCCTCGGTGACTGAAGTCAAGGTTCTGGAAGAGCCTCTGGAAACACAGCTCCTTGTGATCTCTCTCTTATACAGGCTTTCATCAGACAAGGTACGATCGACGCGCTATCGCACATTTGCATGATGCACGTGAGGAGAGCTGGGGGAGAGTTTTATCGCAAACACAGATGTCCAGCTTTGCCTATATGACCACGTTTCTTACTTTACACGTGGTCACGTGACGTCCCTCTCCTGTTTTTCATGGAAATTCTACAGAAAGACCGTTGGTCTTTGTTCTGGTCTGCATTCCCTTGGTCTGACTGCACACTTTCATTACATGCAGTCCTGTTTCTCTACAGAGGGTCTGCGCATGCAGTCCTGTATCTCTACAGAGGGTCTGCGCATGCAGTCCTGTTTCTCTACAGAGGGTCTGCGCATGCAGTCCTGTAACTCTGGGAATGCGCATGCATAAAGTGAATGGCAGATCGAGTGGCAAAGTTAATCTAATGTTGTTTAAAGTAATTTAATGCAATAAAATAGGACTTTATTCTGTTTGCATGTCGAGGCCAGAAAGCAGTTTTTTGCCACTCAGTGGGCGTTCCCGCATAACTTCCGGGTGTGGTGATGATGTCACATGCATATTAAGAAGCCCTTTTGGTGTTAGCATTATGCTATACTTTAGCTATTGGAAAAAAGCAGACCTACAAGCTCGTAGCGCGGAGCTCGGTGCCGTGCTACGAGCTTGTCGTAGAAATGTATAGTGCAAATCTTTGAATATAATATAATTATATTATTTCAGAGTGAACGTTTTTAACTCAAATGTTTGCTTGTTGATTGTATTGTAATGGTGGTTTGTATTGTATTGTATTGTATTGTAATTGTAATTGTAATTGTAATGGTGGTGCTCTCTGTTCTGCCATCATATGCTCGACCAATAAAAGTCCATTTGACGTGGGCGTGGCAGCGAGCGAGCGTCTGGGGCAGAAACGCGTATCAAAGAGGAGAACGCTGCTTATCTGTCCAGTGAGACGGAGAGGAACCGTTGGCCCTCATTTACATTTACAATGAAGTAGATCGGGTCACCAAATGGAGTCAACGGAGGGAGATTGTATTGTTCTCCGTTCCAGACAGGGAAGGCTGGGATTAAATACAATGTGCTGGCATTTAATGCTGACGTGGGGAAAATGCATCTCACCTACTGTAAGTCAGGCCTACTGTACAGTACTGTATATGTTCATCTAATTTAACCCATTAAGACCCGAGACCGATTCAAAATAATATGTATTTGTCGGCGGGCGGAAGAGCGAGTTCAAAGCTTCTGGAAACCAAACATCAATCAGAGTGTTCCCACTGATACAGTAGATATTTAAACAGTATGTTGCATTTCATCAGACAAGGCTGGTGTTGATATTGCAAATGTAGCCACATTGTTGACTTTTGGCCAGACCATCTCAGCGCTGTCGGAGAGTTTTTATCTAAAACAAACAGTGCAATAATACAGTGTATAGGCCTATACTGTACTACAGTATCTGAAGACTTTGACTGTCTTCAGCGCTTCACCCAAACACTGGCTCGGGACCCATTCGTGGCTCGCAGGTCCATTTTTATGGCTCGGCAAATAAAAATATGCTTTATTGTTTGTTTTTTATCCCCCCCAAAAATATGTATATTTCATAATTTCATAAATAGATCTCCCCCAAAAATAAGTTGTGAAAATAGCTGATCAACAAGTTCACAACGCGTCGCATCGCGGCTCGTTGAGAGCTTGTAGATCTGATATTTTCACTATAGTATCTAGTTTCTCTTCTGAGTCTAGAGCTAAAGGGTTTGTGAACCACTGAGACACACATAGATCTAGACACACATAGATATAGACACATAGATATAGACACACATAGATGTAGACACACATAGATGTAGACACACATAGATCTAGACACACATAGATGTAGACACACATAGATGTAGACACACATAGATCTAGACACACATAGATGTAGACACACATAGATCTAGACACACATAGATCTAGACACACATAGATCTAGACACACATAGATCTAGACACACATAGATCTAGACACACATAGATCTAGACACACATAGATCTAGACACACATAGATCTAGACACACATAGATGTAGACACACATAGATGTAGACACACATAGATCTAGACACACATAGATGTAGACACACATAGATGTAGACACACATAGATGTAGACACACATAGATGTAGACACACATAGATCTAGACACACATAGATGTAGACACACATAGATCTACACACATAGATGTAGACACACATAGATGTAGACACATAGATCTAGACACACATAGATGTAGACACACATAGATGTAGACACACATAGATCTAGACACACATAGATCTAGACACACATAGATGTAGACACACATAGATGTAGACACACATAGATGTAGACACACATAGATGTAGACACACATAGATGTAGACACACATAGATGTAGACACACATAGATGTAGACACACATAGATCTAGACACACATAGATGTAGACACACATAGATATAGACACACATAGATGTAGACACACATAGATGTAGACACACATAGATGTAGACACACATAGATGTAGACACACATAGATGTAGACACACATAGATGTAGACACACATAGATCTAGACACACATAGATGTAGACACACATAGATATAGACACACATAGATGTAGACACACATAGATGTAGACACACATAGATCTACACACATAGATGTAGACACACATAGATGTAGACACACATAGATGTAGACACACATAGATGTAGACACACATAGATGTAGACACACATAGATGTAGACACACATAGATGTAGACACACATAGATGTAGACACACATAGATGTAGACACACATAGATGTAGACACACATAGATGTAGACACACATAGATATAGACACACATAGATGTAGACACACATAGATGTAGACACACATAGATGTAGACACACATAGATGTAGACACACATAGATGTAGACACACATAGATGTAGACACACATAGATGTAGACACACATAGATGTAGACACACATAGATGTAGACACACATAGATGTAGACACACATAGATGTACACACATAGATGTAGACACACATAGATGTACACACATAGATGTAGACACACATAGATATAGACACACATAGATGTAGACACACATAGATGTACACACATAGATGTAGACACACATAGATGTAGACACACATAGATGTAGACACACATAGATGTAGACACACATAGATGTAGACACACATAGATGTAGACACACATAGATGTAGACACACATAGATCTACACACATAGATCTAGACACACATAGATGTAGACACACATAGATGTAGACACACATAGATGTAGACACACATAGATGTAGACACACATAGATGTAGACACACATAGATGTAGACACACATAGATGTAGACACACATAGATGTAGACACACATAGATGTAGACACACATAGATGTAGACACACATAGATGTAGACACACATAGATATAGACACACATAGATGTAGACACACATAGATGTAGACACACATAGATCTACACACATAGATATAGACACACATAGATGTAGACACACATAGATGTAGACACACATAGATCTACACACATAGATCTAGACACACATAGATGTAGACACACATAGATGTAGACACACATAGATGTAGACACACATAGATGTAGACACACATAGATGTAGACACACATAGATCTAGACACACATAGATATAGACACACATAGATCTAGACACACATAGACACACATAGATGTAGACACACATAGATGTAGACACACATAGATGTAGACACACATAGATGTAGACACACATAGATGTAGACACACATAGATGTAGACACACATAGATCTACACACACATAGATCTAGACACACATAGATCTAGACACACATAGATCTAGACACACATAGATGTAGACACACATAGATGTAGACACACATAGATGTAGACACACATAGATGTAGACACACATAGATGTAGACACACATAGATCTAGACACACATAGATATAGACACACATAGATCTAGACACACATAGACACACATAGATGTAGACACACATAGATATAGACACACATAGATGTAGACACACATAGATATAGACACACATAGATGTAGACACACATAGATATAGACACACATAGATGTAGACACACATAGATGTACACACACATAGATGTAGACACACATAGATGTAGACACACATAGATGTAGACACACATAGATGTAGACACACATAGATGTAGACACACATAGATGTAGACACACATAGATCTAGACACACATAGATGTAGACACACATAGATGTAGACACACATAGATCTACACACACATAGATCTAGACACACATAGATCTAGACACACATAGATATAGATATAGACACACATAGATCTAGACACACATAGATATAGACACACATAGATCTAGACACACATAGACACACATAGATGTAGACACACATAGATATAGACACACATAGATGTAGACACACATAGATGTAGACACACATAGATCTAGACACACATAGATGTAGACACACATAGATGTAGACACACATAGATGTAGACACACATAGATCTACACACACATAGATCTAGACACACATAGATCTAGACACACATAGATATAGATATAGACACACATAGATCTAGACACACATAGATATAGACACACATAGATCTAGACACACATAGACACACATAGATGTAGACACACATAGATATAGACACACATAGATGTAGACACACATAGATATAGACACACATAGATGTAGACACACATAGATATAGACACACATAGATGTAGACACACATAGATGTAGACACACATAGATGTAGACACACATAGATGTAGACACACATAGATGTAGACACACATAGATGTAGACACACATAGATCTAGACACACATAGATGTAGACACACATAGATGTAGACACACATAGATGTAGACACACATAGATGTAGACACACATAGATGTAGACACACATAGATCTAGACACACATAGATGTAGACACACATAGATGTAGACACACATAGATGTAGACACACATAGATGTAGACACACATAGATGTAGACACACATAGACACACATAGATGTAGACACACATAGATGTAGACACACATAGATCTAGACACACATAGATGTAGACACACATAGACACACATAGATGTAGACACACATAGATGTAGACACACATAGATCTACACACATAGATGTAGACACACATAGATCTAGACACACATAGATGTAGACACACATAGATGTAGACACACATAGATCTAGACACACATAGATCTAGACACACATAGATGTAGACACACATAGATGTAGACACACATAGATCTAGACACACATAGATGTAGACACACATAGATGTAGACACACATAGATGTAGACACACATAGATGTAGACACACATAGATCTAGACACACATAGATCTAGACACACATAGATATAGATATAGACACACATAGATGTAGACACACATAGATGTAGACACACATAGATCTACACACACATAGATCTAGACACACATAGATCTAGACACACATAGATATAGATATAGACACACATAGATCTAGACACACATAGATATAGACACACATAGATCTAGACACACATAGACACACATAGATGTAGACACACATAGATGTAGACACACATAGATGTAGACACACATAGATGTACACACACATAGATGTAGACACACATAGATGTAGACACACATAGATGTAGACACACATAGATCTAGACACACATAGATGTAGACACACATAGATCTACACACATAGATGTAGACACACATAGATGTAGACACACATAGATGTAGACACACATAGATGTAGACACACATAGATGTAGACACACATAGATGTAGACACACATAGACACACATAGATGTAGACACACATAGATTTAGACACACATAGATCTACACACATAGATGTAGACACACATAGATGTAGACACATAGATCTAGACACACATAGATGTAGACACACATAGACACACATAGATGTAGACACACATAGATCTAGACACACATAGATGTAGACACACATAGATGTAGACACACATAGATGTAGACACATAGATGTAGACACACATAGATGTAGACACACATAGATCTACACACATAGATGTAGACACACATAGATATAGACACACATAGATGTAGACACACATAGATATAGACACACATAGATGTAGACACATAGATGTAGACACACATAGATGTAGACACACATAGATGTAGACACACATAGATGTAGACACACATAGATGTAGACACACATAGATCTAGACACACATAGATCTAGACACATAGATCTAGACACACATAGATGTAGACACACATAGATCTAGACACACATAGATCTAGACACACATAGATGTAGACACACATAGATGTAGACACACATAGATGTACACACACATAGATGTACACACATAGATGTAGACACACATAGATATAGACACACATAGATGTACACACATAGATGTAGACACACATAGATGTAGACACACATAGATGTAGACACACATAGATGTACACACACATAGATGTAGACACACATAGATGTACACACACATAGATGTAGACACACATAGATGTAGACACACATAGATGTAGACACACATAGATGTAGACACACATAGATCTAGACACACATAGATGTAGACACACATAGATGTACACACACATAGATGTAGACACACATAGATGTAGACACACATAGATGTAGACACACATAGATGTAGACACACATAGATCTAGACACACATAGATGTAGACACACATAGATGTAGACACACATAGATGTAGACACACATAGATGTAGACACACATAGATGTAGACACACATAGATGTAGACACACATAGATCTAGACACACATAGATGTAGACACACATAGATGTAGACACACATAGATGTAGACACACATAGATCTACACACACATAGATGTAGACACACATAGATGTAGACACACATAGATGTAGACACACATAGATGTAGACACACATAGATGTAGACACACATAGATGTAGACACACATAGATCTACACACACATAGATGTAGACACACATAGATGTAGACACACATAGATGTAGACACACATAGATCTACACACACATAGATGTAGACACACATAGATGTAGACACACATAGATGTAGACACACATAGATCTACACACATAGATGTAGACACACATAGATGTAGACACACATAGATGTAGACACACATAGATCTACACACACATAGATGTAGACACACATAGATGTAGACACACATAGATGTACACACACATAGATCTACACACATAGATGTAGACACACATAGATGTAGACACACATAGATGTAGACACACATAGATCTACACACACATAGATCTACACACATAGATGTAGACACACATAGATGTAGACACACATAGATGTAGACACACATAGATGTAGACACACATAGATGTAGACACACATAGATGTAGACACACATAGATCTACACACATAGATGTAGACACACATAGATGTACACACATAGATGTAGACACACATAGATGTAGACACACATAGATGTAGACACACATAGATGTAGACACACATAGATGTAGACACACATAGATGTAGACACACATAGATGTAGACACACATAGATGTAGACACACATAGATCTAGACACACATAGATGTAGACACACATAGATGTAGACACACATAGATGTAGACACACATAGATCTACACACACATAGATGTAGACACACATAGATGTAGACACACATAGATGTAGACACACATAGATGTAGACACACATAGATGTAGACACACATAGATGTAGACACACATAGATCTACACACACATAGATGTAGACACACATAGATGTAGACACACATAGATGTAGACACACATAGATCTACACACACATAGATGTAGACACACATAGATGTAGACACACATAGATGTACACACATAGATGTAGACACACATAGATGTAGACACACATAGATGTAGACACACATAGATGTAGACACACATAGATGTAGACACACATAGATGTAGACACACATAGATGTAGACACACATAGATGTAGACACACATAGATCTAGACACACATAGATGTAGACACACATAGATGTAGACACACATAGATGTAGACACACATAGATCTACACACACATAGATGTAGACACACATAGATGTAGACACACATAGATGTAGACACACATAGATGTAGACACACATAGATGTAGACACACATAGATGTAGACACACATAGATCTACACACACATAGATGTAGACACACATAGATGTAGACACACATAGATGTAGACACACATAGATCTACACACACATAGATGTAGACACACATAGATGTAGACACACATAGATGTAGACACACATAGATCTACACACATAGATGTAGACACACATAGATGTAGACACACATAGATGTAGACACACATAGATCTACACACACATAGATGTAGACACACATAGATGTAGACACACATAGATGTACACACACATAGATCTACACACATAGATGTAGACACACATAGATGTAGACACACATAGATGTAGACACACATAGATCTACACACACATAGATCTACACACATAGATGTAGACACACATAGATGTAGACACACATAGATGTAGACACACATAGATGTAGACACACATAGATGTAGACACACATAGATGTAGACACACATAGATCTACACACATAGATGTAGACACACATAGATGTACACACATAGATGTAGACACACATAGATGTAGACACACATAGATGTAGACACACATAGATGTAGACACACATAGATGTAGACACACATAGATGTAGACACACATAGATGTAGACACACATAGATGTAGACACACATAGATCTACACACATAGATGTAGACACACATAGATGTAGACACACATAGATGTAGACACACATAGATCTACACACACATAGATGTAGACACACATAGATGTACACACACATAGATCTACACACATAGATGTAGACACACATAGATGTAGACACACATAGATGTAGACACACATAGATGTAGACACACATAGATCTACACACATAGATGTAGACACACATAGATCTACACACATAGATGTAGACACACATAGATGTAGACACACATAGATGTAGACACACATAGATGTAGACACACATAGATGTAGACACACATAGATCTACACACATAGATGTAGACACACATAGATGTAGACACACATAGATGTAGACACACATAGATGTAGACACACATAGATGTAGACACACATAGATCTACACACATAGATGTAGACACACATAGATCTACACACATAGATGTAGACACACATAGATGTAGACACACATAGATCTACACACACATAGATGTAGACACACATAGATGTAGACACACATAGATCTACACACACATAGATGTAGACACACATAGATGTAGACACACATAGATCTACACACACATAGATGTAGACACACATAGATCTACACACACATAGATGTAGACACACATAGATGTAGACACACATAGATCTACACACACATAGATCTACACACACATAGATCTAGACACACATAGATGTACACACACATAGATGTAGACACACATAGATCTACACACACATAGATGTAGACACGCATAGATGAGTCCATTGATCACTGAGACACACAAGTCTCTTTTACACAGTGTGAACTGGACAAGACAAGACAAGAGGCACAATGAGTGACACAGCTCTGCCAGTAACAATAAAAACAGGACAAACATACAATGCTCATAAATACAGAACCCGCTACCGAAGAAGATCAAAGGGAGAACAGGAACGTCTAGTAACGCAACCACTACAGACTAATAAATACAAACTAAGTGACGAAATGTGCTAGTAAACTAAAAAGAACCAACATCTGCTAGACGTCAAAGCAGGAGCAGTGTTGGGAAGGTTTGCGCTGCCATCAGTGTCTGAATGGGTGAATGTAATGCACAATCTATGTAAAGCGCCTTGGATAAAGGCGCTATATAAATGCACCATTTATTATCTTTGCCCATGAAGCTTTCAGAAGGTTCCCCTTCCAACATTTTCTAAATATGAATTTAAGCACACAATACTTCTGTCTGATTTGACTTCAGACATGCTAGTGTTAACAAGACTCAGACTTGGGCTTGCCAGTAGTTTAAGTGTGGTTGGTAATAGGTATTATACCAACCACACCATTATGATGTTGGTAACCACACCATTATGATGTTGGTAACCACACCATTATGATGTTGGTAACCACACCATTATGATGTTGGTAACCACACCATTATGATGTTGGTAACCACACCATTATGATGTTGGTAACCACACCATTATGATGTTGGTAACCACACCATTATGATGTTGGTAACCACACCATTATGATGTTGGTAACCACACCATTATGATGTTGGTAAACATCCTAATGGTTTGTGCGAGTGTCCAGAAACAGTGCAGCATGTCATCTTAAGGCTCATACATAGTCTGGATTTACGGTGGTGAGGTGACATGACGTCACTGAGGTGACCACCGAACTACAACATGACGTCACTGAGGTGACCACCGAACTACAGCATGATGTCACTGAGGTGACCACCGAACTACAACATGACGTCACTGAGGTGACCACCGAACTACAACATGACGTCACTGAGGTGACCACCGAACTACAACATGACGTCACTGAGGTGACCACCGAACTACAACATGACGTCACTGAGCCGCGGTGAAGAGCAAACCACCGCCACCGCTCCAGCCCTTCTCTCTGTTTTTACTCACCACCGCTCAACGTTATTTCAGCTCTGGTGGTGCAGCTCACCACCTAAAATCATGCATTAACAAAAGAACGGCAACAGCTGTTTGAACAGAACAGAACAGAATGTGTGGGAAAAGCTGTGCTGAGATATCTCCACTCTACTGGGTAATATGCAAAGATATGAGTATATGTCGACATGTGAACTTTGGACCAATATCTAAAAACTGGTGTCTCGTTTAGGTTCTTAAGTTTAAAAATTAAGTTTTTATGAGCCAAAAGAAAATAGCAGTTTTATGATAAAAGTGGGTTCGGCGCTGTAGAGCCTACAATGTGATGTCATTTGAGGTTCAGGGGGGCGGGGACAGTCCCTAAGTCGGCTCTTCGGTGCTACTGAAAATGTCTGACGAGCCCAAACAGCAGTAAAATAGGAGTATGAATCGGCCCTAAGCGACCATACGGCTTATTGCTGACCGAGAGTGAAAGTCTCTGCCTCAAAGTAACTCTTAACTTAAATATCTGCCTCAAAGTAACTCTTAACTTAAATCTCTGCCTCAAAGTAACTCTTAACTTAAATATCTGCCTCAAAGTAACTCTTAACTTAAATATCTGCCTCAAAGTAACTCTTAACTTAAATATCTGCCTCAAAGTAACTCTTAACTTAAATCTCTGCCTCAAAGTAACTCTTAACTTAAATATCTGCCTCAAAGTAACTCTTAACTTAAATCTCTGCCTCAAAGTAACTCTTAACTAAATCTCTGCCTCAAAGTAACTCTTAACTTAAATCTCTGCCTCAAAGTAACTCTTAACTTGTACAAATGCTAAATCTAAGCTCCTGTCCTGCTGCCCCATTGTCCGGTGTGTGTGCGTCCAGCGATTAGGTACGTAGGTCTGTGCTTTTCAATAAAAAGGTGTTTTGATCCACTCGTCTCGTAATCTGGCATTTTCCTCCACTGTCAGTGTTGTGTAGCCTAACACACACACATAACTGTATGTATGATGAGGTGTAACAGTACAGTACAGTACAGTACAGTACAGTACAGTACAATACAGTTACAGCCAACACTGGAACCGCTGGAAGCAAAAAGGACTAACATGTTTTTTTTGGGGAAAGAAATGAACGTCGCACACTGGTTTTCCAAGTTAACCATTAATAAATATTTATTATGTTTTACATTTCAGTGAAATGTATGATTTATCACTTTTTCTACACAGGACAATAATTACACAAAGTCAAGAGGAGAAGAAGAAGAAGATAATAATAATAATAATACACATGGTTGTCGTTTTAGTCAGTTTGTAATAAAGAAGTTGAGCTAAAAAAGGGTTTCTTATTGAACAGCAGTTGATACAACCCATCAGTGGAGTTCCTTTAGATTCATGAAGCATTGGATTGGAAGAGAATACAATGGGGGGCCCCCAGGGGTCCCTGAGGGGGCCCCCAGGGGTCCCTGAGGGGGGTCCCGTTCCAGGGGTCCCTGAGGGGGTTCAGGGGGCCCCCAGGGGGTCCCGTTCCAGGGGGCCCCTGAGGGGGTTCAGGGGGTCCCGTTCCAGGGGGCCCCTGAGGGGGTCCAGGGGGAAGAGAATACAATGGAAAGAAAGACACATTTATCTGTATTATAGAATACGATGGAAATAAATCAACATTTATCTGGAAATACTAGACCAGTGATTCACAAAGAGATGTCCCCAGATAAATGATACGTTTGGAACCAAATGGACCCTTATGGGTCTGTGACTCTGAGGGTACACATGGAACCAAATGGACCCTTATGGGTCTGTAACTCTGAGGGTACAAATGGAACCAAATGGACCCTTATGGGTCTGTGACTCTGAGAGTGTACAAATGGAACCAAATGGACCCTTATGGGTCTGTAACTCTGAGAGTGTACAAATGGAACCAAATGGACCCTTATGGGTCTGTAACTCTGAGAGTGTACACATGGAACCAAATGGACCCTTATGGGTCTGTAACTCTGAGAGTGTACAAATGGAACCAAATGGACCCTTATGGGTCTGTAACTCTGAGAGTGTAACACATGGAACCAAATGGACCCTTATGGGTCTGTAACTCTGACATGACAACGTTTGGGAACCACCGTCCTAGAATAAAAACACACGAGAGAAAAATATAAATCAACATTTGTGTAAATCCTAGAGAAGCTCACTTAACTTAACCTTAACTGTAGTATAAGCTGTGTTTTTCTGTTCAGGTAAAAACGTGTTTTCCGTCGGCCTAAGGCACAGGAACACTAAAGGATTATCATTTATCACACATGGATTCTGTTTTCTGTACACCCACTTAAAACCCAACATTGTTTTCATTATTTATAATAAACTACAGTGCGTTGATCTTTTTCAGGTTTTTTTTTTCAGGTTTTCTTTTTTTTTTTTTGTACACCTCTCATAGCATTTGAAATACAGCATGAATAAAGAATGTCAAGCCAAATAAAAATAAAAGTAACATATTTTGTGTTTCATCCCCCAGATTTGGACCTTTCTTTGTGTCGTTTTGAGACAGATATTATTCGTCGTTCCCATCCGTCGTACAGTCGGGTAAACTTACAGTAAATATATTGTTTTAAAGCATCGTTTTGTCTCAAACCGTTGAATTTATTTGACTCGATGCATTTGATTTTAACTAGTCGTTATAGGTTTAAAATGAAAAACAAAGTGTGTTTGCAGGTCTTGAGTGTTTGTTGTTATGCTACTACTGTGTATAATTTATAAATGATTTATTTGGGGATTATCGTCCGAAGAGAGATCGATGCTTACCGAAGGAGACAACGGAAGCTTCTACAAATATACGGAGGAAATTTAAACACAGAATAAACGCAGTTTTATTAAAAAACCCCTCATGATTCAGTTCGGCTCAAACAGCCACAAACTAAAAATCACACATCCGACTAAATATCACCATAACTTGTTTTTTCCTTCTTTTGTTACGTTTTTCTAAAGATTCCATCTTGGGGTTTTCTTTTTAGATTAAAACAATATTTTCCTTGCAAAACGATTTAAATTTTCCGTGTCTTTATGTCAACAAAGATCAAGATAAGATCCTTCAACAGATCCTAACAGCATTTAAGGATATAGAAACACAGCCAGGTGATCCGTTCTGCATTCCTTAACCAAATGGACCCTTACCATACAGCAACATATCAACAATGACGGTGCATTTGGTTACATAGGGCCAGATTCACCACCAAGACCATGACGGTGCATTTGGTTACATAGGGCCAGATTCACCACCAAGACCATGACGGTGCATTTGGTTACATAGGGCCAGATTCACCACCAAGACCATGACGGTGCATTTGGTTACATAGGGCCAGATTCACCACCAAGACCATGACGGTGCATTTGGTTACATAGGGCCAGATTCACCACCAAGACCATGACGGTGCATTTGGTTACATAGGGCCAGATTCACCAAGCCGTTCAACAACCAGGTTTTGGGACGTAAAGGAATTTCCCCCAAACCGCCCACGTCCGATTTTTGAGGGTCAATGCTCTCTCTCTCCAGTCTGCTCTTAACCCATTCTGACCTGAGATCAGATTCTAAAAATGTCTTCTACATCCTGACAATTTTCATTGACCCTGAGATCAAATTCTAAAAATGTCTTCTGCATCCTGACAGTTTTCTGAAAAAAACATGTTTCTATGTCAGTCGTTCTTCGATTTTTCAAAAATAGCAGATCTACAAGCTCGTAGCGCGCCACTCGGTGGCGCGCTACGAGCTTGTAGATCTGCTATTTTTCAATAGCTAAAGCGCGACATGATGCCAACACCAAAAGGGGTTCCTGCCCAAAATGGGTGGATGGGCCTGGACACGAACAGGGCAGAGAACCACTGCCCTTTCTTCTAGACTTCTAACTAACGTGGGGAAGTCAGGGGGAAAAAAACCAGCGTGGTGAAAATGGAGACCCTTTTGAGTATCGACGTCCTCTAACTTAAGGGTCTCTCTGTGCGAGGTGGACTGTCCGTCATAGCGGCTTTGATTGATTGATTGATTGATTGATTGAGTGAATACAGCATAAAGTACAGTGGTTACGGTTATACAACCATGAAAACACAACACGCTCAGACGGCTGGTTTCCATTTAACACATTTAGGCCTGGAAAAAAAAAAGTATTTTCTTGAAATACCTAAATGTTTCTATAGGCCTATATCACTCAATATTTCATGTCAAGGACCCCAAAGACTATCTGTAATTGGCCTCCGAGACCCCCCCCCATCTGAAAATATGTTGTTCCAGGGACCCCCCCCAACCCCCCCCCCCCCCCCCCCCGAAGCAAAGACTTGAGTTAAAAAAACGTTTGTTCTGAAAAAATATCTTCCAAATTTGAGGCACATTTTCACGATTTTTCAAAAAATAGCAAGACCTACAAGCTCGTAGCGCGCCACTCGGTGGTGCGCTATGAGCTTGTAGATCTGCTATTTTTCCAATAGCTAAATTATAACATAATGTTTATAACACCAAAAGGCTCAGAGGGCTGTGTGTGTGTGTGTGTGTGTGTTATATTCTCATGGTTGTAGAGTCGTTCGTACCACTGGGTACTAACGGGGGTCTTCACGGGACAAAGCTGCACATTTTGATCCGGTTAGGACACAATCTTTGTGGGGGAAGGGGGGCGTTAATGTACAGATTACTGTACAGTCTGAAGACGCGCCGCGTCCGTCCGTCCGTGTTAAAACACGCCGTGACGCACGTGGGCGATTCTTTTCGGGGAGCGTGCAATTAGCGCTGTGCGACACCAGCCCTCACAACGACCCCTGGATGACGGGACTATGATAAAACAGGTGCCACGCCTTCCTCGTCCGGTCTGTTGCGGTCGCCACTTTGGAATACTTTTAACCCATTCTGACCTGAGATCAGATTTATACGAGGTTTCCACTGGACACACACTGGTCTGATTTAAAGACGATAAGAAGCCGTTACAGCGTTTTAAACCTGCTAATGTTCTGGTGAAATCCCAAAAGTGATACAAAAAAACCCTAATAATAATAATAATAATAATAATAATATCGCAGTGCAGATTTCCCTCCACGCTTCATTCGCTATGAAAAAAAAAAAAAAAGCCAACGCGAGAATGGAGCACAAGACAAAAATAGCCGATGTACAAGCTCACAATGCGACACACTGCGACGCATCGTGAGCTTGCAGATCTGTTATCTTCTTGACCGCCGGAAATCTAAACGTGAGCAAATCAGGAAGTACAGCAGAGAGGGCGAGGGAGAGAGAGAGAGAGGGCGAGGGAGAGAGAGAGAGAGGGGGGTGGAGAAAGGGAGAGAGAGAGGGGGGGGGAGAGGGAGAGAGAGAGGGGGGAGAGGGAGAGAGAGAGAGAGAGAGAGAGAGAGGGAGCGAAGCAGAGAGCGAGCAACAAGTGAACATACTGAATTCCAGCAGCATTTACTTTTCTTTCTATCTTCCTATTTTTTTTATTTTTTTTTAACAGGGTGTTTTTTTTTGGGATTATCAGACAGGACAGGAGGAACAGGTCAGGGGTCAGGACCCCTGACCCCGGACAGGACAGGACAGGAGGATGATGGGAGTTGGAGTTCACAGTCTTTTCAGAGCAGAGTGTCGTCTGTGCATCCTCCCTCCAGGCCGTAGCGGAACTCCTGAAGGTTGGAGACGCCGTAGAAGTGGATGAAGGCCGCCGCCACCACCAGCACATGGAAGATCTGGTGGGAATGGAACTACGATACCCAGAGAAGACAGTGTTAATGGACTACAACGCCACCACCAGGACATGGAAGATCTGGTGGGAATGGAACTACGATACCCAGAGAAGACAGTGTTAATGGACTACAACGCCACCACCAGGACATGGAAGATCTGGTGGGAATGGAACTACGATACCCAGAGAACACAGTGTTAATGGACTACAACGCTACCACCAGGACATGGAAGATCTGGTGGGAATGGAACTACGATACCCAGAGAACACAGTGTTAATGAACTACAACGCTACCACCAGGACATGGAAGATCTGGTGGGAAGCTCTGATCATGAGTAAAATATAAATGCTTCCGTCATACAGTCTGGAGCAACGGAAGCTCTGATCACGAGTAAAATATAAATGCTTCCGTAAATGCTACTGGTGGTAAGAGACTCACCGCTCAACCCAAACACACCTCTCTGTTTTTACTAAAACTACAACATGACGTCACTGAGCCGCGGTGGTAAGAGACTCACCGCTCACCCCAAACACACCTCTCTGTTTTTACTAAAACTACAACATGACGTCACTGAGCCGCGGTGGTAAGAGACTCACCGCTCACCCCAAACACACCTCTCTGTTTTTACTAAAACTACAACATGAGGTCACTGAGCCGCGGTGGTAAGAGACTCACCGCTCACCCCAAACACACCTCTCTGTTTTTACTAAAACTACAACATGAGGTCACTGAGCCGCGGTGGTAAGAGACTCACCGCTCACCCCAAACACACCTCTCTGTTTTTACTAAAACTACAACATGACGTCACTGAGCCGCGGTGGTAAGAGACTCACCGCTCACCCAAACACATCTCTCTGTTTTTACTAAAACTACAACATGACGTCACTGAGCCGCGGTGGTAAGAGACTCACCGCTCACCCCAAACACACCTCTCTGTTTTTACTAAAACTACAACATGACGTCACTGAGCCGCGGTGGTAAGAGACTCACCGCTCACCCCAAACACACCTCTCTGTTTTTACTAAAACTACAACATGACGTCACTGAGCCGCGGTGGTAAGAGACTCACCTCTCACCCCAAACACACCTCTCTGTTTTTACTAAAACTACAACATGACGTCACTGAGCCGCGGTGGTAAGAGACTCACCGCTCACCCCAAACACACCTCTCTGTTTTTACTAAAACTACAACATGACGTCACTGAGCCGCGGTGGTAAGAGACTCACCGCTCACCCAAACACATCTCTCTCTTTTTACTAAAACTACAACATGAGGTCACTGAGCCGCGGTGGTAGACTCACCGCTCACCCCAAACACACCTCTCTGTTTTTACTAAAACTACAACATGACGTCACTGAGCCGCGGTGGTAAGAGACTCACCTCTCACCCCAAACACATCTCTCTGTTTTTACTAAAACTACAACATGACGTCACTGAGCCACGGTGGTAAGAGACTCACCTCTCACCCCAAACACACCTCTCTGTTTTTACTAAAACTACAACATGACGTCACTGAGCCGCGGTGGTAAGAGACTCACCTCTCACCCCAAACACATCTCTCTGTTTTTACTAAAACTACAACATGACGTCACTGAGCCGCGGTGGTAAGAGACTCACCTCTCACCCCAAACACACCTCTCTGTTTTTACTAAAACTACAACATGACGTCACTGAGCCGCGGTGGTAAGAGACTCACCGCTCACCCCAAACACACCTCTCTGTTTTTACTAAAACTACAACATGACGTCACTGAGCCGCGGTGGTGAGAGACTCACCTCTCACCCCAAACACACCTCTCTGTTTTTACTACTCTGGTTCTTCAGGTTGTGTCTGTCAGGTGTGGATAAAACACTCACTGACACACAGTTCCTTTACATTTTGACAGCCAGTGAGCTCTGGGAATTCTTTCTGACATCAATCATCCTCCGGAACTTCACACTAGACTAGGCTGTGCTTTCATTCCTACAGATAGCATCCAAGAATGAAAAATAATAATGCTATTTTTGTTTTGTTTTATCTCCACTTTCCTACAGATAGTCTGTAGGACACGGAGCTGATGTCTAAGCAGTGTTGTTTCCGTCGACTAAAACTAAGACGACAAATGTTCGTCGACTACCTTTTCCACTGAAGAAAACTAAATGGAAACTAAATTAAAACTATGCTATGGTGACTAAAAACTAAGACTAAATATACTGACAATTTCGTCAACAAATAAAAACTAGACTATGTTAGTTAGTTAACTATGTTAGGAAGGGACTAGTGGACAAGAGATCCAGTATAAGTCATTTTACACTTGGTTGCATGCTGAAAATAGCCGATCTACAAGCTCACAACGCGTCAGGGTTAGGGTTAGGGTTTAGGGTTTAGGGTTAGGGTTCAGGGTTAGGGTTAGGGTTTAGGGTTAGGGTTAGGGTTTAGGGTTTAGGGTTAGGGTTTAGGGTTAGTAGTACATGAACCTGTGGATTTGCGCCCTCTACCGATATTGACGTCAGACTTCAGTGCTCTAATATCACTGAATGTTTAACCCAGATTAACAGGAATGCTAGGGGGATAGTAGGGGGATGCTATTGCTAGGGGATAGTAGGGGAATGCTAGGGGGATAGTAGGGGATGCTAGGGCGATAGTAGGGGGAAGCTAGGGGGATAGTAGGGGTTAGGGGTGTCAAAAAAAATCGATTCGAATTAGAATCGCGATTCCCGTTATGAACGATTCAAAATCGATTCATAATTTCCAAAAATCGATTTTTTATTATTATTTATTAAAAATCTTTTTATTATTTTTTATTTTTTAGATTTTATTTCTGGTTAGTTACAGGAGTTTTCACTACATGGTGTTTATAATATGAAATGTAAGCTCACCCTAACCCTCACCCTTACAGTAAACATCATGTCTTCAGTCATATCACTACATGGTGTTTATAATATGAAATGTAAGCTCACCCTAACCCTCACCCTTACAGTAAACATCATGTCTTCAGTCATATCACTACATGGTGTTTATAATATGAAATGTAAGCTCACCCTAACCCTCACCCTTACAGTAAACATCATGTCTTCAGTCATATCACTACATGGTGTTTATAATATGAAATGTAAGCTCACCCTAACCCTCACCCTTACAGTAAACATCATGTCTTCAGTCATATCACTACGGTGTTTATAATATGAAATGTAAGCTCACCCTAACCCTCACCCTTACAGTAAACATCATGTCTTCAGTCATATCACTACATGGTGTTTATAATATGAAATGTAAGCTCACCCTAACCCTCACCCTTACAGTAAACATCATGTCTTCAGTCATATCACTACATGGTGTTTATAATATGAAATGTAAGCTCACCCTAACCCTCACCCTTACAGTAAACATCATGTCTTCAGTCATATCACTACATGCTGTTTATAATATGAAATGTAAGCTCACCCTAACCCTCACCCTTACAGTAAACATCATGTCTTCAGTCATATCACTACATGGTGTTTATAATATGAAATGTAAGCTCACCCTAACCCTCACCCTTACAGTAAACATCATGTCTTCAGTCATATCACTACATGGTGTTTATAATATGAAATGTAAGCTCACCCTAACCCTCACCCTTACAGTAAACATCATGTCTTCAGTCATATCACTACATGGTGTTTATAATATGAAATGTAAGCTCACCCTAACCCTCACCCTTACAGTAAACATCATGTCTTCAGTCATTTTCAAGTTAATCACTTCAGTTGGCTGGAGTAGATGGTGATGAAATGTATTGAATCAAGAATCATTTTGAATAGAGAATAGTTTCGAATCTGGAAAAAAAATCTTTTGAATAAAAAAAAAATCGTTTTTGGAGAATCGAGAATCATAGAATTGAAAAAATCGATTTTGAATCGAATCGTGACCCCAAGAATCGGAATCGAATCGAATCGTGGGACACCCAAAGATTTACAGCCCTAGTAGGGGTAATGATGCATAGTGGTTAAATGATGAACTGACCCAGATGTCACACTTCCCAGGGAAGAACCTCTCAGGGATGCGTGCGGCGTAGAGCCCCGCCCCGGTGATGTACATGGCCCCCATCAGGTAGAACCAGCCCATCTGGCCCACCGTGGTGGCCTTCACGAAGCCCTCCTCGATGGTGAAGTGCATTGTGGGTACGATGCCGCTGAGACCCAGGCCCATGAACACGCCTAGAGGAACAACACAGGGAAAAAAAACTACCTCAGGACCTTCAGGTGGTCTTTACACGCCTAGAGGAACAACACAGGGCAAAAACTACCTCAGAACCTTCAGGTGGTCTTTAAAACTACCTCAGGACCTTCAGGTGGTCTTTACACGCCTAGAGGAACAACACAGGGCAAAAACTACCTCAGGACCTTCAGGTGGTCTTTAAAACTACCTCAGGACCTTCAGGTGGTCTTTACACGCCTAGAGGAACAACACAGGGCAAAAACTACCTCAGGACCTTCAGGTGGTCTTTACACGCCTAGAGGAACAACACAGGGCAAAAACTACCTCAGGACCTTCAGGTGGTCTTTACACCAGGACGGTGTTCATAGAAACTACCTCAGGACCTTTAGAGCTTCCGTTGCTCCAGACTGTACGACGGAAGCATTTATATTTTACTCATGATCAGAGCTTCCGTTGCTCCAGACTGTATGACGGAAGCATTTATATTTTAATCATGATCAGAGCTTCCGTTGCTCCAGACTGTACGACAGAAGCATTTATATTTTACTCATGATCAGAGCTTCCGTTGCTCCAGACTGTATGACGGAAGCATTTATATTTTACTCGTGATCAGAGCTTCCGTTGCTCCAGACTGTACGACAGAAGCATTTATATTTTACTCATGATCAGAGCTTCCGTTGCTCCAGACTGTATGACGAAAGCATTTATATTTTACTCGTGATCAGAGCTTCCGTTGCTCCAGACTGTACGACAGAAGCATTTATATTTTACTCATGATCAGAGCTTCCGTTGCTCCAGACTGTATGACGAAAGCATTTATATTTTACTCGTGATCAGAGCTTCCGTTGCTCCAGACTGTACGACGGAAGCATTTATATTTTACTCATGATAAGAGCTTCCGTTGCTCCAGACTGTATGACGGAAGCGTTTATATTTTACTCATGATCAGAGCTTCCGTTGCTCCAGACTGTATGACAGAAGCATTTATATTTTACTCATGATCAGAGCTTCCGTTGCTCCAGACTGTACGACGGAAGCATTTATATTTTACTCATGATAAGAGCTTCCGTTGCTCCAGACTGTACGACGGAAGCATTTATATTTTACTCATGATAAGAGCTTCCGTTGCTCCAGACTGTATGACGGAAGCGTTTATATTTTACTCATGATCAGAGCTTCCGTTGCTCCAGACTGTATGACGGAAGCATTTATATTTTACTCATGATCAGAGCTTCCGTTGCTCCAGACTGTACGACGGAAGCATTTATATTTTACTCATGATCAGAGCTTCCGTTGCTCCAGACTGTATGACGGAAGCATTTATATTTTACTCGTGCTATAGGCCCTGTGGTGCAGCTATAGGGCAGCTATAGGCCCTGTGGCGCAGCTAGATGGTTACCTGCTCTAGTAGGCCTGTGTCTGGGCGTAGAGAAGCGGTCCCACTGAGCCACGATGATGGCGGCGATGCCCAGAACACACACGATGGTGAGGTAGATGAGGCGGGGCTGAGGGGAGCAGTAGAACGAGTAGTAGAGCCACGGGACGAACGAGCCCATGATCAGGAGGGCAATGCCAGAGTAGTCCAGCCTGGAGAGGAGAGGAGAGCAATTCACTTAGACTGGAGAGGAGAGCAATTCATTTAGACTGGAGAGGAGAGGAGAGCAGTTCATTTAGACTGGAGAGGAGAGCAATTCATTTAGACTGGAGAGGAGAGGAGAGGAGAGGAGAGGAGAGGAGAGGAGAGGAGAGGAGAGGAGAGGAGAGGAGAGGAGAGGAGAGGAGAGGAGAGGAGAGGAGAGGAGAGGAGAGGAGAGGAGAGGAGAGGAGAGGAGAGGAGAGGAGAGGAGAGGAGAGGAGAGGAGAGGAGAGGAGAGGAGAGGAGTTCATTTAGACTGGAGAGGAGAGGAGAGGAGAGGAGAGCAGTTCATTTAGACTGGAGAGGAGAGGAGAGGAGAGGAGAGCAATTCATTTAGACTGGAGAGGAGAGCAATTCATTTAGACTGGAGAGGAGAGGAGAGGAGAGGAGAGGAGAGGAGAGGAGAGGAGAGGAGAGGAGAGGAGAGGAGAGGAGAGGATGCCATATACCATGCTTTGGTACCGGGGACCCATTAGAATAATTACATTTCTGTTCTCACTATGGGTTCTGTTCTCACTATGGGTTCTGTTCTCTCTATGGGTTCTGTTCTCACTATGGGTTCTGTTCTCACTATGGGTTCTGTTCTCACTATGGGTTCTGTTCTCACTATGGGTTCTGTTCTCACTATGGGTTCTGTTCTCACTATGGGTTCTGTTCTCACTATGGGTTCTGTTCTCACTATGGGTTCTGTTCTCTCTATGGGTTCTGTTCTCACTATGGGTTCTGTTCTCACTATGGGTTGTGTTCTCACTATGGGTTCTGTTCTCACTATGGGTTCTGTTCTCACTATGGGTTCTGTTCTCACTATGGGTTCTGTTCTCACTATGGGTTCTGTTCTCACTATGGGTTCTGTTCTCACTATGGGTTCTGTTCTCACTATGGGTTCTGTTCTCACTATGGGTTCTGTTCTCACTATGGGTTCTGTTCTCACTATGGGTTCTGTTCTCACTATGGGTTCTGTTCTCACTATGGGTTCTGTTCTCACTATGGGTTAGGGTTATGGGTTCCTACAGAATGGGTCAAACATGGAGTCTTACTTGGAGAAGGTGCGAGAGACCTTCTCAGAATGGGTCAAACATGGAGCCTTACTTGGAGAAGGTGCGAAAGACCTTCTCAGAATGGGTCAAACATGGAGCCTTACTTGGAGAAGGTGCGAGAGACCTTCTCAGAATGGGTCAAACATGGAGTCTTACTTGGAGAAGGTGCGAGAGACCTTCTCAGAATGGGTCAAACATGGAGTCTTACTTGGAGAAGGTGCGAGAGACCTTCTCAGAATGGGTCAAACATGGAGTCTTACTTGGAGAAGGTGCGAGAGACCTTCTCAGAATGGCAGTAGACGGTGTGGAACAGCCAGGAGAAGCTGAGGCAGAGGACGGCTCCCAGGAAGAACATCCCGAACACAACCTTCTCCTGGAGCGGGGCCATGAAGTAGACGTTGGGCCTCAGCATGGTCAGCGTGCCCAGACAGATGAACAGGATGAGGCCTGGGAACACAGGAAACACATGAAACACATGGTCATAAACACATGGAACACATGGTCATAAACACATGAAACACATGGTCATAAACACATGAAACACATGGTCATAAACACATGAAACACATGGTCATAAACACATGAAACACATGGTCATAAACACATGAAACACATGGTCATAAACACATGAAACACATGGTCATAAACACATGAAACACATGGTCATAAACACATGAAACACATGGTCATAAACACATGAAACACATGGTCATAAACACATGAAACACATGGTCATAAACACATGAAACACATGGTCATAAACACATGAAACACATGGTCATAAACACATGAAACACATGGTCAGAAACACATGAAACACATGGTCAGAAACACATGAAACACATGGTCATAAACACATGAAACACATGGTCATAAACACATGAAACACATGGTCATAAACACATGAAACACATGGTCATAAACACATGAAACACATGGTCATAAACACATGAAACACATGGTCATAAACACATGAAACACATGGTCATAAACACATGAAACACATGGTCATAAACACATGAAACACATGGTCAGAAACACATGAAACACATGGTCAGAAACACATGAAACACATGGTCATAAACACATGAAACACATGGTCATAAACACATGAAACACATGGTCATAAACACATGAAACACATGGTCAGAAACACATGAAACACATGGTCAGAAACACATGAAACACATGGTCATAAACACATGAAACACATGGTCATAAACACATGAAACACATGGTCATAAACACATGAAACACATGGTCAGAAACACATGAAACACATGGTCATAAACACATGAAACACATGGTCATAAACACATGAAACACATGGTCATAAACACATGAAACACATGGTCATAAACACATGGTCATAAACACATGAAACACATGAAACACATGAAACACATGGTCAGAAACACATGAAACACATGGTCAGAAACACATGGAACACATGGTCAGAAACACATGAAACACATGGTCAGAAACACATGAAACACATGGTCATAAACACATGAAACACATGGTCAGAAACACATGGAACACATGGTCATAAACACATGAAACACATGGTCATAAACACATGAAACACATGGTCATAAACACATGAAACACATGGTCAGAAACACATGGAACACATGGTCATAAACACATGAAACACATGGTCAGAAACACATGAAACACATGGTCAGAAACACATGAAACACATGGTCAGAAACACATGAAACACATGGTCAGAAACACATGAAACACATGGTCATAAACACATGAAACACATGGTCAGAAACACATGGAACACATGGTCATAAACACATGAAACACATGGTCAGAAACACATGAAACACATGGTCATAAACACATGAAACACATGGTCAGAAACACATGGAACACATGGTCATAAACACATGAAACACATGGTCAGAAACACATGAAACACATGGTCAGAAACACATGAAACACATGGTCAGAAACACATGAAACACATGGTCATAAACACATGAAACACATGGTCATAAACACATGAAACACATGGTCATAAACACATGAAACACATGGTCATAAACACATGAAACACATGGTCATAAACACATGGTCATAAACACATGAAACACATGGTCATAAACACATGAAACACATGGTCATAAACACATGAAACACATGAAACACATGAAACACATGGTCAGAAACACATGAAACACATGGTCAGAAACACATGGAACACATGGTCAGAAACACATGAAACACATGGTCAGAAACACATGAAACACATGGTCATAAACACATGAAACACATGGTCAGAAACACATGGAACACATGGTCATAAACACATGAAACACATGGTCAGAAACACATGAAACACATGGTCAGAAACACATGAAACACATGGTCAGAAACACATGAAACACATGGTCAGAAACACATGAAACACATGGTCAGAAACACATGAAACACATGGTCATAAACACATGAAACACATGGTCATAAACACATGGAACACATGGTCATAAACACATGAAACACATGGTCATAAACACATGAAACACATGGTCATAAACACATGGAACACATGGTCATAAACACATGGAACACATGGTCAGAAACACATGGTCATAAACACATGAAACACATGGTCAGAAACACATGGTCATAAACACATGAAACACATGGTCATAAACACATGAAACACATGGTCATAAACACATGGAACACATGGTCATAAACACATGAAACACATGGTCATAAACACATGAAACACATGGTCATAAACACATGGAACACATGGTCATAAACACATGGAACACATGGTCATAAACACATGAAACACATGGTCATAAACACATGAAACACATGGTCATAAACACATGAAACACATGGTCAGAAACACATGAAACACATGGTCAGAAACACATGAAACACATGGTCATAAACACATGGTCAGAAACACATGAAACACATGGTCATAAACACATGAAACACATGGTCATAAACACATGAAACACATGGTCAGAAACACATGGTCAGAAACACATGAAACACATGGTCATAAACACATGAAACACATGGTCATAAACACATGAAACACATGGTCATAAACACATGAAACACATGGTCAGAAACACATGAAACACATGGTCAGAAACACATGAAACACATGGTCATAAACACATGGTCAGAAACACATGAAACACATGGTCATAAACACATGAAACACATGGTCATAAACACATGAAACACATGGTCATAAACACATGAAACACATGGTCAGAAACACATGAAACACATGGTCAGAAACACATGAAACACATGAAACACATGGTCATAAACACATGGTCAGAAACACATGAAACACATGGTCATAAACACATGAAACACATGGTCAGAAACACATGAAACACATGGTCAGAAACACATGGTCAGAAACACATGAAACACATGGTCATAAACACATGAAACACATGGTCATAAACACATGAAACACATGGTCATAAACACATGAAACACATGGTCATAAACACATGAAACACATGGTCATAAACACATGAAACACATGGTCAGAAACACATGAAACACATGGTCATAAACACATGAAACACATGGTCAGAAACACATGAAACACATGGTCATAAACACATGAAACACATGGTCATAAACACATGAAACACATGGTCATAAACACATGGAACACATGGTCATAAACACATGAAACACATGGTCAGAAACACATGAAACACATGGTCATAAACACATGGTCATAAACACATGGAACACATGGTCAGAAACACATGGTCAAGCTCGTATGAGCTTGTAGATCTGCTATTTTTCAACAGCTAAAGCATAACATGATGCTAACACCAAAATGGGTTCCCGCCCCAGAATGGGTTAATAGTAGAGATGTCCCGATACCATTTTTTTCAGACCAAGTACGAGTACTTTCTTTTAAGTACTCGCCGATACCGAGTACCGATACGAGTACTTTTAATTTTTATTTTACCCCCTTTTTTCTCCCATTTAATTTCATTTTCATGTACGGTGACCAGATCCAAACTGCTCATTTGAGGGACAGAAGTATTGCTTGAGTGGGACCAGTGGGACCAGTGGGACCCCGCCCCCCCCCCATCCCACTGGTCCCACTCAAGCGATACTGGAGTACCGGGTTAGCAACGTACTACTTGAGTTACTATTAAATGCCTTGATGTCATAGTCGACCATATATAGGCCTATTGGCTATCATTTATAAACTCCTCTGGTGTCTCACATTTTGTTTTAAAATCATGCTTTAATTTTTATTTGTATGCCATTTTAACAGGTTTAACAACACAGGAAGAGACAATGAGAGAGCTTTACAACAGAAGGCCAACTATTAGGGCATTTGAACAATGATGCAATTGCCTGCCAGTCACAATGTGGGACAGACAGGGTCTCAATCTGTGGGACACCGACCTGAACAGTTTTGGAAAATGAGGGACTGTCCCACGCAAAGAGGGACATCTGGTCACCCTATCTTCATGCCTTGTGCTTCTAATGATACTGTAATGTTGAATTACCACAATAAGAATAGCCTGAAATGATTTAGAAAATAATCCAAAATGTTTTTTTTTTCTTTCTTATTAGCAATGACACATTTTGTTCTATTCAAACACACTATTATTATCATCGTTTTGAAAGAAAAGTGTTGATGTTGTATCGGTGCCTTTCTTTCATTATGCTCGAGGCAAAACAAATCACCTATGGTCCCCGACTCCCTGAGGCAAAACAAATCACCTATGGTCCCCGACTCCCTGAGGCAAAACAAATCACCTATGGTCCCCGACTCCCTGAGGCAAAACAAATCACCTATGGTCCCCGACTCCCTGAGGCAAAACAAATCACCTATGGTCCCCGACTCCCTGAGGCAAAACAAATCACCTATGGTCCCCGACTCCCTGAGGCAAAACAAATCACCTATGGTCCCCGACTCCCTGAGGCAAAACAAATCACCTATGGTCCCCGACTCCCTGAGGCAAAACAAATCACCTATGGTCCCTGACTCCCTTTCATTATGCTCGAGGCAAAACAAATCACCTATGGTCCCCGACTCCCTGAGGCAAAACAAATCACCTATGGTCCCCGACTCCCTGAGGCAAAACAAATCACCTATGGTCCCCGACTCCCTGAGGCAAAACAAATCACCTATGGTCCCTGACTCCCTGAGGCAAAACAAATCACCTATGGTCCCCGACTCCCTGAGGCAAAACAAATCACCTATGGTCCCCGACTCCCTGAGGCAAAACAAATCACCTATGGTCCCTGACTCCCTGAGGCAAAACAAATCACCTATGGTCCCCGACTCCCTGAGGCAAAACAAATCACCTATGGTCCCCGACTCCCTGAGGCAAAACAAATCACCTATGGTCCCTGACTCCCTGAGGCAAAACAAATCACCTATGGTCCCTGACTCCCTTTCATTATGCTCGAGGCAAAACAAATCACCTATGGTCCCCGACTCCCTGAGGCAAAACAAATCACCTATGGTCCCCGACTCCCTGCCAGGGGGGCAGTCAGCCAGATATTTCGTGAAGCCTCATTTGAAATCGGTAGTTCATATAATGGCCTGTTGTGGCGCTGGACTGGACCCAAAAAGCCCCATAGCTCCATAGAGGCCCATGTACTTTGGCCCAACTTCACCTAGACTGTATTACCTTAATAAACATGGTCATGAATACTTTCTTCTTCCAGTCACTAGTTTAAAGTCTCATTTCTAATGTCATAATATTCTTTTTGGAAAATTATGGTCCCATTTATAAAATAAATGACCATAAAGTCGCGTATGTTCTGAGGGGCGTGGCTACCGTTACAGTCTATGATCGGGATTCCCCTCCCACTCGAGTCAAAATAAAAACCAACGGAGAAGAAGGGGGGAAGTCCCGCCTCGTTGTCTGGGCCAGCCAATGGCCAGCTGGTCCAAACCGGAGCCAGCCAATGGCCAGCTGGGCCAAAACGGATCTAGAAAGATGGCGACTTACAGTGCATTAGAATGCAAGGGATTTCAGGCTTCATTTTACGTTCATGTTAGACCCGGGGAACGCTTTGTCCATATTTTTTACAGTCTATGCTCCCTGCACATGTGCGGGGGAGGGGTGGGGGTGCCGGCGCAAAGAAAAACAACACACATGCCAGTTTTCTTTACGGCAAAATAAAAGCTGCGGCTTTTAATATCTATATGAGGATTTTAAGGACGTTGTGCTTATAACTACAAGGAGATTCCCCTTATCTGTAGCCTATACACTAGTCATGGATTGCTTTGTTGGAACTCGTCTGATGGAATAACCTTTAACCCATTCTGAACGGGCACCCATTTTGGTGTCAGCATCACGTTATGCTTTAGCTATTTAAAAATAGCAGATCTACAAGCTCATATCGCGCCACCGAGTGGCGCGATACGAGCTTGTAGGTCTGCTATTTTTGAAAAAAATCGAAGAACGACTGACATTTTTAGAATCTGATCTCAGGTCAGAATGGGGTAATCAGACCAGTGTGTGTCCAGTGGAAACCTGGTATGAATCTGATCTCAGGTCAGAATGGGTTAATGACCTGGGGCTGCGTCGAGTCACAACGTAGGTTAATTAATGCTCATTTATTAATCTAATAATGCTGCCCGCTGAATATACACACACACACATCTACACTTCATGGAGACCTGGTGGTCTGATATAAATGAAATAAATACTTTGAATGTGCTCCTGCTACAAGTAGAAAGGACAACTATCACTATCAACATGATAATGTATTCATCTGATCTATATAAACATAGATGCCGATGGATCTCCGTTCTACACTTGTCAGTCGTCGTTGATGCTTGTAGATCAGCCGTTTTGGGCGCTTTGCTCATGTTGCTGCCGTGTTGGCTCAGACTTGCTCCCGCTGCGTTGAGCGTTCAGCCTATAGTGTCAATTGAATGTCGTAGTACTCGTCTCAAAGTATCGGGGCCGGCTCCGATACTCGAGTACGAGTACTTTAGGCTAGTATCGACCGAGTACCCGATGCCAGTATCGGTATCGGAACACCTCTAGTTAATAGGGAGGGAACAGAGCTGATCTACAAGCCCACAGCGCGTTGCCTCAGCGACGCGGTGTGGGCTTGTCTCTCTGCATGGATGTTAGTTGTCGAGGAGGGTAGAGACAGAGACGGCATTGAAGCAACATGATTAATTAAAGTTTCTTAAACGTCATTTTTCAAGTGAAGTTTATGGGAGGAAACTTTTGACCCATTCTGAACGGGAACCCATTTTGGTGTCAGCATCATGTTATGCTTTAGCTATTGAAAAATAGCAGATCTACAAGCTCATAGCGCGCCACCGAGTGGCGCGCTACGAGCATGTAGGTCTGCTATTTTTGAAAAATCGAAGAACTTTTTTTAAAAATCTGATCTCAGGTCAGAATGGGTTAAGAGAGGGGACAGGAGTCTTGCGCCCCATGCTGCCTGGGTTGCCTCACTGCATTGAACATGCATGTGCGCTGCACAGCATTGAATCATCATCAACCCACCTCGAACGCGTGCCTGTGTGTGTGTGTGTGTGTGTGTGTGTGTGTGTGTGTGTGTGCTATGTAAATAAGGGAATGTACATTGCTAGGCACGACATAATTGTTGACCTATTAGCTAAAGGACATCAGTTCATATGTTTCATCATCTGCCAAAATGTAAGCACTCACGTGTTTCAACTGCCATGTTCATGCACAATAATGAAAATTATGCTTTTCCAGATGTCACAGCTAATACACCAGATATTGTTGTTGTTGATGAGGACAGTAGAGAAGTGACCATTTTGGAAGTGGCATCATGTACATTTTGACCACAGTCTGGAAGAGGCATTCCTTACCAAGGTGATTAAGTACCAGCGTCTTAAGGATGCTATTATACAGCTTGGCTACAGATGTAAACTACTTGTGTTCATATTTGGAAGCCTCGGTAATGTCCACAAATCAGTGGTGAGGGGCCTGCAGATTGCAGGCATGCCCAATAAGCCGAGAGCTGATCAGGCATCGGCAAAATTCTGTTCAGTGACAGTGCAATAATTGGCAGTCGCCATATATGGAGAAGGTGATGCTTTCTGTACCCGTGATCTGTATCCTGAAGCACTGAGTTTTCAAGTTTGCGCATCCACTATTGTTTGTGTTCAAGAAATGTCTTGTAAAATGTGAACGCAAATAAAGATGTTAAATGTGATCACGGCGTCCAAGAGGCCCAGTCAGTTTAGAGCTTGCGGTCTAACTTCGAAGAGAGAGGTGGCGAAAAAACAAGAAAAAAACAACAAATGTGTCCAGATGTTCCTCACCCTAACAGATGTGTCCAGATGTTGCTCTCACCCTAACAGATGTGTCCAGATGTTCCTCACCCTAACAGATGTGTCCAGATGTTTCTCTCACCCTAACAGATGTGTCCAGATGTTCCTCACCCTAACAGATGTGTCCAGATGTTCCTCACCTAACAGATGTGTCCAGATGTTCCTCACCTAACAGATGTGTCCAGATGTTCCTCACCTAACAGATGTGTCCAGATGTTTCTCTCACCCTAACAGATGTGTCCAGATGTTGCTCACCTAACAGATGTGTCCAGATGTTCCTCACCTAACAGATGTGTCCAGATGTTCCTCACCCTAACAGATGTGTCCAGATGTTCCTCACCCTAACAGATGTGTCCAGATGTTCCTCACCTAACAGATGTGTCCAGATGTTTCTCTCACCCTAACAGATGTGTCCAGATGTTGCTCACCTAACAGATGTGTCCAGATGTTCCTCACCCTAACAGATGTGTCCAGATGTTCCTCACCCTAACAGATGTGTCCAGATGTTCCTCACCTAACAGATGTGTCCAGATGTTGCTCACCTAACAGATGTGTCCAGATGTTTCTCTCACCCTAACAGATGTGTCCAGATGTTCCTCACCCTAACAGATGTGTCCAGATGTTCCTCACCTAACAGATGTGTCCAGATGTTGCTCACCTAACAGATGTGTCCAGATGTTCCTCACCTAACAGATGTGTCCAGATGTTCCTCACCTAACAGATGTGTCCAGATGTTCCTCACCCTAACAGATGTGTCCAGATGTTCCTCACCCTAACAGATGTGTCCAGATGTTGCTCACCTAACAGATGTGTCCAGATGTTCCTCACCTAACAGATGTGTCCAGATGTTCCTCACCTAACAGATGTGTCCAGATGTTGCTCACCTAACAGATGTGTCCAGATGTTGCCCGTCTCCGTGTGGATCCTGAAGATGCTCCCGAAGCAGGCCCTGAAGGAGGGCATGGGCGGGCGGTGTCCGTGGAGCAGATAGTCGTTGTCCTTCAGCCAGTCTGGGAGCACGTGGAACGGGATCACCCTCCAGCGGCCTTCCCACACCTGGAGCGAACATAACAGTTATTACCGTAATTTCCGCACTATAAGGCGCACCTGATTAAAAGCCGCACCAGCCAAATTTAGGGGAAATCCCAAATATGTCCGTATACAAGACGCACCGGACTAATAGCCGCAGGTGTTTTAATGATTAATTACCATATGTAAAGGTTTCACCATGGGTACGGTCGCCCCTTTTCCATCTCGCCCCACTATTATACTGATTATATAAAAGGTATTATCATATTAATTTATCATTGTTAAGTTCACTCTGCATATCCATGGGCATAATGGGCTAAATCAGGAGAAATGTGTTTAATAAAAAGAAATGAACTGGTCCTAAATTAATTTAATTAAGCAGTGACCGTCTCTGTGTCGTTATTCTTTCTTAATTGTAAAGAGTATAGAGATCGACTACTATACAATCAAATACATCTGTATACAATATAATTTCAGATTTCAGAGAGGGAGGGAAATTCAGAGAGGGAGAGAAACAAACATTAAAACACTTCGGGTGCGAGTAGTTTGGTATTCCGTGCACAGAGGGGATTAAAGAGAAGGCTGTTGGTGGAAGCTTCCATTTTATTACAATTTTAGCAAACAAGTTGCATATTTGCATAACTTCAAGTGTTACCATGTAGTGCAATACGGAACATGTACTGTGCTGTATAAACTACTCTGTACTGTATGTATAGCGTTTCAGAAACAAACTTTAACATGTTTAACAGCATTCAAGAAACGTGTGCGCTCCCAGCGCATCACTTAATGAGGCAATGGCAATGGCAAAATTACCCGTAAATGTAATATGTAGTGCTATTAATTAAAAGCATTCAAATGCCTCTAACACGGCAGTAGGCCTACAGGTGCAGTAAACATGGCTGCTTAAAATATAACCAGCCTACCTCGTCTTCAACTTTTAGGATAAGGTGCAGTAAGAATGTAACAAAAAAAAGTCAGTCATTAATCCACTCGCGAACCGCCAGTAATGTGATCCGTTGTGCATTGGTTCGAGTGTAGTATAGCGTTAGTATTACTCCTCATCTTCGTCTTCGTCCTGTGTACTAAAACCAGCAAAGTCCTCTTCTTCAGTATCGGAAACGAACAGCCTCAGGGTGGCTTCGACAGCCGCACTCCCTCCTTCGTTGTCGCTCTCAAAACCAAGGAACTCCTCTTCGTCACTGTCGGATTCGAACATCCTCTGAAGGGCCTCGTCAGCCGTGGCGGCGTCCTCCTCTTCATTGCGCAGCAGTCCAGCCTTTCGAAACCCGTTGATGATCGTGGTTGTTTTCACACCTCTCCATGCTGTTAGGATCCACTGGCAGACTTGCGCAAAAGTTGCTTTTCGCATCCGACCCGTTTTGGTGAATGATTTCTTGCCGCTCGTCATCCATGCCTCCCACTGAATGCGTAGTCCCACTTTGAACGCACGATTCACACTGATGTCGAGTGGCTGCAGATGCTTGGTTGTCCCCCCAGGTATGACAGCTGGAATGGAGTTTGTTGCCTTGATGGCTGCTTTCACAGACTCTGTTATATGGGCCCTCATGCTGTCCAAAACGAGCAATGCTTTTTTTTTGCGAAAGAATCCCCCGGGCCGCTTCCCGTAGCACTCTACCAGCCACTCCTTCATGACGCTTTCCATCATCCACCCTTTCTTGTTGACTTTAAATGATATGCCTTTCGGGATCTTTTCTTTTGGCATAGTCATCCGCTTGAAAATCACCATTGGCGGAAGCTTTAATCCGGACGCGGTGCAGCCCAGAACACAAGTGGAATTCGTTCTCTCGTGGCCAGTGGTTCTCAACGTGATGGTCTTGTCGCCCCTCTTGTTAACGGTCCTAGTGAGAGGCAGGTCAAACGTCAAAGGCACTTCATCCATATTTATGATCTCGTCCGGTCCGATGGAATGTTCGCCTATGTTTCTTTGTGTGAATTCGCGGAAGTTTGTTATTTTTTCCTCGTAGTCGGGAGGGAGTTGCTGACACACAGTCGTCCGCGCCCTGATGGACATTCCTTTTCTTTTCATAAATCTGAGACACCAGGATGGTCCACCTCTAAAATCTTCGATGTTCATTTCGGTGGCGACTGTTTTGGCTTTCAGTCGGATCTGCACGGTGGAAACACCTCGGCCGTCCGCTCTTTGTGTGTTCAGCCAATCTTCAAGATAGTTTTCAAGTTCGGGCCATCTGCTTTTATTGCCTCTGAAAGCTTTTTTAGCCTTCTTGCATTGAGCCAGTTCTTCACGCTGGCCTCGCCATCGTCTCACCATTGATTCGTTTATGCCCAAGGTACGTGCAGCAGCTCTATTTCCTTCTTTAACCCATTCTGACCTGAGATCAGATTCATATGAGGTTTCCACTGGACACACACTGGTCTGATGAACCCATTCTGACCTGAGATCAGATTCTAAAAATGTCAGTCGTTCTTCGATTATTCAAAAATAGCAGACCTACAAGCTCGTATCGCGCCACTCGGTGGCGCGATATGAGCTTGTAGATCTGCTATTTTTCAATAGCTAAAGCATAACATGATGCTAACACCAAAATGGGTGCCCGTTCAGAATGGGTTAACAGCCAGATCGACTGCCTTTAATTTAAAAGCTGCATCATATGCACTTCTTCGTTTGTTTTCCATTTTGCGCAAACTGCCTCGCTCTTGTAATGTCTATCTTTCTTTGCTAAGTTGCTCTCGTCCTGTCTCTCTCTCGTGCTGCTGTTGTTGTTCTCGCGATCTGACTATCCCACTCTTTTCCGCCCTCCGACCTTTCCTGCCCACAGCTTAAAGGTGATAGGCCGTTAGCCGGGCGATTCCCCGTAATTTGGGCGATTCCCCGTAATTTGGGCGATTCCCCGTAATTTGGACGATTCCCCGTCATTTGCATTTTGAACGGATCGTTCACGGAAGTGACCGGATCGGTTTCGTTCACCAAAAAAAACTAGTTATTTTGATTCGTTCGTTCATGACCGACTCATCTCTAATAGTAGTGGGTTACCCGGATGTTCTTGTCATGTTATGATGATGCGATCCATGCTTGTTGTTGTTACGTTTCTAAGTTTAAAGTAAAGTACCGTACAGATTGCCAACAACTGAGTCATTCTTTCAGACACTATATAACAATATATATAATCTACAAAACTAGCGTCATTCGCATTGTTGACCTATATCTACCATATTAATAGACCAACTTTCGTTCAATTTTGACCCCTCTTCACATGGTACTATTTTCTTTGTGTTCAGTATCACTGCGCCGCATAGAACACCATAGTAGTGCTGCCGTGCCGCGGCAGGATACATTACCAAAGCTAGGTGCTATGCAGCTGCCCCGGGCCAGCTAGTTAGCTGGATAGCACCTAGCTTTGGTAATGTATCCTGCCGCAGTGCCGTGGCAAGGCAGCACTATGGTGTTCGATGCGGCGCAGTGATACCGAACACAAAGAAGCCACATGTGAAGCCATAGACGGCGCTACACTATATAAATTAACGTTATTTAAAATAATAAAAAATGCTGTGCAAGTTTTCGTGAGACGGTGCCGTGGGTAAGCGTTGTGAGCTAGTAGATTAGTTATATTTGGTTGGGAAACACTGTCTTGTGATGGCTCTGCGTTAGCTGTAAAAATCCACAGATAAGCCTCACCGGACTATAAGCCGCAGGGTTCAAATCATGGGTAAAAAGGTGCGGCTTATAGTCCGGAAATTACGGTAAACACATTCAGGAACGGGATCACCCTCCAGCGGCCTTCCCACACCTGGAGCAGACATAACATCATTATTAAACACATTCAGGGACTGGAACAAAACAACATCCATTCAATACGTCGAAATACAGAAAAGAAATCCCTTTCTGGTCAGAAAGTACGTGTGGAGGGGGGGGGGGGGGGCTCAGTTTTAAAAACTTCCGCTCTAAAATAAAATATATTCAATGATTTTCGACACATTTTCACGATTTTTCAAAAATAGCAGATCTACAAGTTCACAGCGCGGCACTCGTGCTATGAACTTGTAGATCTGCTATTTTTGAACTTGTATATCTGCTATTTTTTAACTGGTAGATCTGCTATTTTCCAATACCTAACGTTTAAAATAAGGGTGAAAGTGGTTAAACACTAAAGGTGGATTCCCGTCCTAGACGAGTTCATGTCATTCACTCTGAACCCAGACCTGGACAACAGGATGAATACATTATAAATAAATGAATAGAATCATAAATAATGCATTGAAACTCGACGCGGCGAAAACAAAGCTTTGTTTGAATTGGTAACTTCAGACACTGGAGTAAAATATAGCAAGCTGCACAATTATTATCGTCTAAAATCCAAAAGTACCTCCTCGAGAATATCTTTTGGCGTTTGGTGTTTTAAGCATTCTGTTCTACTTTAGCTATTGAAAAATAGCAGACCTACAAGCTCACCTAAGATTTGTAGGTCTGCTATTGTAGAAAAATCGAAGAACCACTGACACAGAAACATATCTTTTTCAGAAAACTGTCAGGATGTAGAAGACAATTTTAGAATCTGATCTCAGGTCAGAATGAAAACTGTCAGGATGTAGAAGACATTTTTAGAATCTGATCTCAGGTCAGAATGAAAACTGTCAGGATGTAGAAGACAATTTTAGAATCTGATCTCAGGTCAGAATGAAAACTGTCAGGATGTAGAAGACATTTTTAGAATCTGATCTCAGGTCAGAATGAAAACTGTCAGGATGTAGAAGAACATTTTGTAGAATCTGATCTCAGGTCAGAATGGAAAACTGTCAGGATGTAGAAGACATTTTTAGAATCTGATCTCAGGTCAGAATGAAAACTGTCAGGATGTAGAAGACATTTTTATAGAATCTGATCTCAGGTCAGAATGAAAACTGTCAGGATGTAGAAGACATTTTTAGAATCTGATCTCAGGTCAGAATGAAAACTGTCAGGATGTAGAAGACATTTTGTAGAATCTGATCTCAGGTCAGAATGAAAACTGTCAGGATGTAGAAGACATTTGTAGAATCTGATCTCAGGTCAGAATGAAAACTGTCAGGATGTAGAAGACATTTTTAGAATCTGATCTCTGATCTCTCGGGTCGAAATGGGTTAGACAAGACTATGCTTTCTATCCGTTCAGCCTGAAAGGAGTTCAAACTAGAAAAAAAAAGTGTGGTTGCCACAGTCGCTTACGTAGGCCCCTCCCACTAATATTGCCAGCCAATTACAATGTCGCGTCACCCCTGTGATCATGCGTAAGTAATTCGGAGGGGATTTAACCCCAAAGAAATCATGTTTTTGCGACAAACGGTTACATTTCTCACATTTGTGGCGCCCCCCTATGGATGAAAAGGGAATCAATTTGACATATGGCTTAACGCATTCTGAACGGGAACCCATTTTGGTGTCAGCATCATGTTATGCTTTAGCTATTGAAAAATAGCAGATCTACAAGCTTACGAGGCTATTTTTGAAAAATCAAAGAACGACTGACATTTTTAGAATCTGATCTCAGGTTAGAATGGGTTAATCAGACCAGTGTGTGTCCAGCGGAAAACCTCGTATGAATCTGATCTCAGGTCAGAATGGGTTAATCAGACCAGTGTGTGTCCAGCGGAAAACCTCGTATGAATCTGATCTCAGGTCAGAATGGGTTAAGTGCGTACAGTCAAAACTGTGGGAGGCTTTAGTGCGACATAAAAAAGACTACTCCAGTGAAATGATAAGTGGAATAATAATAATAAAAATAACTGACTTTGTGGACAAACTCCTCCATCTTCTCCATAAAGAGAACTTACTTTGTGGACAAACTCCTCCATCTTCTCCATAAAGAGAACTTACTTTGTGGACAAACTCCTCCATCTTCTCCATAAAGAGAACTTACTTTGTGGACAAACTCCTCCATCTTCTCCATAAAGAGAACTTACTTTGTGGACAAACTCCTCCATCTCCTCCATAAAGAGAACTTACTTTGTGGACAAACTCCTCCATCTTCTCCATAAAGAGAACTTACTTTGTGGACAAACTCCTCCATCTTCTCCATAAAGAGAACTTACTTTGTGGACAAACTCCTCCATCTTCTCCATAAAGATAACTGACTTTGTGGACAAACTCCTCCATCTTCTCCATAAAGAGAACTTACTTTGTGGACAAACTCCTCCATCTTCTCCATGGCGTGGTGAGCCTGCAGAGGTAAGGTCAGGACCTCCTCCACGTCATCTTCATCGTCCTGGTCAGACAGCATGGCCGCGCCCTACGGACAAATAACACCATTATTATAAAACTAGAACAACTAATTAAAACCCATTAACTAACCCATTCTATGTAGACATGACATGTATCATTACCTCAGAGTGCAGGCCCTTGCCCCCCCTGTGCCCCCCCCCCGGTGCCCCCCCTGTATCCTTACCTCAGAGTGCAGGCCCTTGCCCCCCCTCTGGCCCCCCCCTGTGGCCCCCCTGTATCATTACCTCAGAGTGCAGGCCCTTGCCCCCCCTCTGGCCCCCCCCTGTGGCCCCCCTGTATCATTACCTCAGAGTGCAGGCCCTTGCCCCCCCTCTGGCCCCCCCCTGTGGCCCCCCTGTATCATTACCTCAGAGTGCAGGCCCTTGCCCCCCCTCTGGCCCCCCCCTGTGGCCCCCCTTTATCCTTACCTCAGAGTGCAGGCCCTTGCCCCCCCTCTGGCCCCCCCCCTGTGGCCCCCCTTTATCCTTACCTCAGAGTGCAGGCCCTTGCCCCCCCTCTGGCCCCCCCCTGTGGCCCCCCCTGTATCATTACCTCAGAGTGCAGGCCCTTGCCCCCCCTCTGGCCCCCCCCTGTGGCCCCCCCTGTATCCTTACCTCAGAGTGCAGGCCCTTGCCCCCCCGGTGCCCCCCCTGTATCCTTACCTCAGAGTGCAGGCCCTTGCCCCCCCCCGGTGCCCCCCCTGTATCCTTACCTCAGAGTGCAGGCCCTTGCCCCCCCGGTGCCCCCCCTGTATCATTACCTCAGAGTGCAGGCCCTTGCCCCCCCTCTGGCGCCCCCCCGTGGCCCCCTCCTCCTCCAGAAGGGGCCCCAGCTCCATCAGCTCCACGTCGGGGCCGTTACAGTCCTCAGAGATCCGGCAGTCTGCATCACAGGCGGCGGACCCGTTTCGGCCCGACATAGAGAGACCTGGAGAGACACGGACCCGTTTAGAACCCCATAGAACCCCATAGAACCCCATAGAACCCCTGACATAGAGAGACCTGGAGAGACACGGACCCGTTTAGAACCCCATAGAACCCCATAGAACCCCATAGAACCCCATAGAACCCCTGACATAGAGAGACCTGGAGAGACACGGACCCGTTTAGAACCCCATAGAACCCCATAGAACCACATAGAACCCCTGACATAGAGAGACCTGGAGAGACACGGACCCGTTTAGAACCCCATAGAACCCCATAGAACCCCTGACATAGAGAGACCTGGAGAGACACGGACCCGTTTAGAACCCCATAGAACCCCATAGAACCACATAGAACCCCATAGAACCCCATAGAACCCCTGACATAGAGACCTGGAGAGACACGGACCCGTTTAGAACCCCATAGAACCCCTTTAGAACCCCATAGAACCCCATAGAACCCCTAACATAGAGAGATCTGGAGAGACATGGAACCCCTTTTGGTGTTAGCATTATGCTATGCTTTAGCTATTGAAAAACAGCAGATCTACAAGCTCGTAGCGCGCCACCGAGTGGCGCGCTATGAGCTTGTAGGTCTGCTAAAAAAAAATTAATCGAAGAACGACTGACATAGAAACATAGCTTTTTCAGAAAAACTGTCAGGATGTAGAAGAACATTTTTAGAATCTGATCTCAGGTCAGAATGGGTTAAATGTTCAATATTGGATATGATTCAATACTTTATTACATTTATTAAATATTTACTTTATTAACACATTTAGACGTGAGAATAGATTTCTTTTTAAATGTCTCCTGAATCCTTTCTGAAAAACACCATGTTTCTGTATCAGTGGTGCTCAAACTATTTCATGTCAACCAAGGACCCGCAGAATTATCTGTAATCGGCCGCTGAAAGATATCTGAAAATATGTAGTTCCAGGGAGTTCCATAAATCGCTATAGAGCGGCGCAGTCCCTCCCCCTTTCAGAACAACGAACGGCCCAGGAAATGAATCCCAATGCATTTTTCCAATTACAAAGAAGAAAAACAACAAAAAAAGTGTTGTAACCTGCCGTTTTTTTCTACTTTCTAATTCTTTGTTTGGCCCGAAATATTGTGTGTGTTGTCATGATTTGTCACGACAAGAGTTGGCTTCGTACGACGCTTAAAAGGTCTTTAAATAAATTAAATAAGAACTGCCTATGGTCAAAATGCATTGAGATTCATTTCCTGGGCCGTTCGTTGTTCTGAAAGGGGGAGGGACTGCGCCGCTCTACAAAATACATATACAAGCAGCAAATGAAAAAATAAATAAACACTCATCTTTCAGTTTCTTAATAGCATCCTAAAACATGAACCTTGTTTAAAAAACTAAAGTTGTCCTTTAAAAACATTCGCTCTGAAAGAATATCTTTGAATATCAAAGATTTGCGCCACATTTTCATGATTAAAAAAAAAAAGTAGCAGACCTACAAGCTCGTAGTGCGGCACTCGTTGCCTCGCTATGAGCTTGTAGATCTGCTATTTTTCAATAGCTAAAGCATAACATGATGCTTGAAACACCAAAAGGCGTTCCCGTTCAGAATGACTATTTTAGGAGGTTGGTAATCAATCCCAGGTGTTGACTGTGAGACAACAGGCAATTTTTGCTGCATTTATTTATACCAATGCGACAAATAGAACAAATATTTTTTGCATATTAGGGACTTTGAGGCTACAGTATGATAATTCAATATAACATTCATATTAGGGACTTTGACGTTACAGTATGATAATTCAATATAACATTCCTGCTGTTCTAGTATTCAGACATTCAGATGTCTCACCTAGACAGTAGACACAGGCAAAGGTTTTCTAAAAAAAAGTTAAATTGTTTAGGGATAAGGGTTAAGGGAGATATAGCCCTAAATGTCATCAAATGGTGGCTCAAAATAAAATGCAGAATAAACTAGAACTGCAGACCAAGGATCACGTCCCACTGGGAGGAGACCCCTGGGCAGACCAAGGACCACGTCCCACTGGGAGGAGACCCCGGGACAGACCAAGGACCACGTCCCACTGGGAGGAGACCCCGGGACAGACCAAGGACCACGTCCCACTGGGAGGAGACCCCGGGGCAGACCAAGGACCACGTCCCACTGGGAGGAGACCCCGGGACAGACCAAGGACCACGTCCCACTGGGAGGAGACCCCGGGGCAGACCAAGGACCACGTCCCACTGGGAGGAGACCCCGGGACAGACCAAGGACCACGTCCCACTGGGAGGAGACCCCGGGGCAGACCAAGGACCACGTCCCACTGGGAGGAGACCCCGGGGCAGACCAAGGACCACGTCCCACTGGGAGGAGACCCCGGGGCAGACCAAGGACCACGTCCCACTGGAAGGAGACCCCTGGGCAGACCAAGGACCACGTCCCACTGGGAGGAGACCCCGGGGGCAGACCAAGGACCACGTCCCACTGGGAGGAGACCCCGGGGCAGACCAAGGACCACGTCCCACTGGGAGGAGACCCCGGGGCAGACCAAGGCGCAGTTGGAGGAAACACATCGACTCACTGGCCTTGGAACGTCTCGGGATCCCCCAGGAGGAAGTCACTAATGTTGCTCTGGAGAGGGGAGTCTGGATCTCTCTGGTGGAGCTGTTGCCCCCGCGACCCGACTACGGATAAGCGGTCGAAGATGGATGGATGGATGAACAAAAGAGAAGCTCTGCTCACCTGAAGACCTTCCTCACAGTACTGCCTCTGTGTTCTGCTAAAGAGAAGCTCTGCTCACCTGAAGACCTTCCTCACAGTACTGCCTCTGTGTTCTGCTAAAGAGAAGCTCTGCTCACCTGAAGACCTTCCTCACAGTACTGCCTCTGTGTTCTGCTAAAGAGAAGCTCTGCTCACCTGAAGACCTTCCTCACAGTACTGCCTCTGTGTTCTGCTAAAGAGAAACTGTGCTCACCTGAAGACCTTCCTCACAGTACTGCCTCTGTGTTCTGCTAAAGAGAAGCTCTGCTCACCTGAAGACCTTCCTCACAGTACTGCCTCTGTGTTCTGCTAAAGAGAAGCTCTGCTCACCTGAAGACCTTCCTCACAGTACTGCCTCTGTGTTCTGCTAAAGAGAAACTCTGCTCACCTGAAGACCTTCCTCACAGTACTGCCTCTGTGTTCTGCTAAAGAGAAGCTCTGCTCACCTGAAGACCTTCCTCACAGTACTGCCTCTGTGTTCTGCTAAAGAGAAACTCTGCTCACCTGAAGACCTTCCTCACAGTACTGCCTCTGTGTTCTGCTGAATCGTTGTGGTCCTTTTGGTCTGGTCTGGGGTCGGTCCACCCGTCCAGCAGCACAGCGGAGAAGCACAGGAGATCAATGGTTGGTTAGTTGGTCATAAATGATCGTTATTATACCACCACAATGTGACCAGCACTCTTAAAGAATATATATTCAAAGATTTGCACTACATTTTCCCGATTTTTCAAAAAATAGCAGATCTACGAGCTCGTAGCGGACCACCGAGTGGCGCGCTATGAGCTTGTAGATCTGCTATTTTTCAATAGAAAAATTATAACATAATGTCTAAACACCAAAAGGGGTTACCGCCCAAAATGGGTTAACCCAATAAGACCGAGGAACAATGCAGACAGGTTTTTTCCTGGAAAACCTCATGTTTCTATATCAGTGGTTCTCACAGGGTTAAACCTCATGTTTATATATCAGTGGTTCTCACAGGGTTAAACCTCATGTTTCTATATCAGTGGTTCTCACAGGGTTAAACCCTATGTTTCTATATCAGTGGTTCTCACAGGGTTAAAACCTCATGTTTCTATATCAGTGGTTCTCACAGGGTTAAACCTCATGTTTCTATGTCAGTGGCTACGTTTACATGAGCAGTTAAATACCCTTTTCATTCCGAATATAAGTTCAATCCTATTAAACGTTGTTATGTAAACACCTACAAAAACTTACGTCCGAATGAAAACGCTCGATGCGATCTAAAAACCATTCCGATGTCACTGGCCGGATTACTCCGATGTTCATTGCGATTGAAAGAAAATTGGACTCATGTATACACTAATTCGGATGTAAGTTCATTCTGGTCTTTCTGAGCATGCTCCAAGGCGCTCATATCCAAGGCGCGCCGAGGAGTTTGAACATAGAGCGCGTTATTTCGTTCCTTTTTTCAGATCCGAAATCCACAAAAAAACGTGGAGCAGCAGCAGATGACGACGATAACCCTGATCTGTGTGTATGTGTGTGTGTGTGTGTGTGTGTTCAACGGTCTCTCTCTCTCTCTCTCTCTCAAAAATAACGAGCAACCCGACCCAATAATAATCAGTGTGTTGCGTGCCCTGGCCGTGCTGTAGATAATAAAGTACAAATAGAAGCGGAGCCGCAGCGGATGGGGAAAAATGAATGAACAGCGTAGTTTCACGTGAATTAACATGTATCATGTCTTCTATCACTTCTCCATATAAACACTCATTCGGAACGACCATTTCCCATGTAAACTCGCGGCAGAAAACCTTACATCGGATGTATTTTATTCAGAAGTATTTATTCGGAATGATCACCCTTCATGTAAACGTAGCCAGTGGTTCTCACAGGGTTAAACCTCATGTTTCTATATCAGTGGTTCTCACAGGGTTAAACCCTATGTTTCTATATAAGTGGTTCTCACAGGGTTAAACCTCATGTTTCTATATCAGTGGTTCTCACAGGGTTAAACCCTATGTTTCTATATCAGTGGTTCTCACAGGGTTAAACCCTATGTTTCTATATCAGTGGTTCTCACAGGGTTAAACCCTATGTTTCTATATCAGTAGTTCTCACAGGGTTAAACCTATGTTTCTATATCAGTGGTTCTCACAGGGTTAAACCCTATGTTTCTATATCAGTGGTTCTCACAGGGTTAAAACCTCATGTTTCTATATCAGTGGTTCTCACAGGGTTAAACCTCATGTTTCTATATCAGTGGTTCTCACAGGGTTAAACCTCATGTTTCTATATCAGTGGTTCTCACAGGGTTAAACCCTATGTTTCTATATCAGTGGTTCTCACAGGGTTAAACCTCGTGTTTCTATATCAGTGGTTCTCACAGGGTTAAAACCTCATGTTTCTATATCAGTGGTTCTCACAGGGTTAAAACCTCATGTTTCTATATCAGTGGTTCTCACAGGGTTAAACCTCATGTTTCTATGTCAGTGGTTCTCACAGGGTTAAACCTCATGTTTCTATGTCAGTGGTTCTCACAGGGTTAAACCTCATGTTTCTATATCAGTGGTTCTCACAGGGTTAAACCTCATGTTTCTATATCAGTGGTTCTCACAGGGTTAAACCTCATGTTTCTATGTCAGTGGTTCTCACAGGGTTAAAACCTCATGTTTCTATATCAGTGGTTCTCACAGGGTTAAACCTCATGTTTCTATATCAGTGGTTCTCACAGGGTTAAAACCTCATGTTTCTATATCAGTGGTTCTCACAGGGTTAAAACCTCATGTTTCTATATCAGTGGTTCTCACAGGGTTAAACCTCATGTTTCTATGTCAGTGGTTCTCACAGGGTTAAACCCTATGTTTCTATATCAGTGGTTCTCACAGGGTTAAACCCTCATGTTTCTATATCAGTGGTTCTCACAGGGTTAAACCTCATGTTTCTATATCAGTGGTTCTCACAGGGTTAAACCCTATGTTTCTATATCAGTGGTTCTCACAGGGTTAAACCTATGTTTCTATATCAGTGGTTCTCACAGGGTTAAACCCTATGTTTCTATATCAGTGGTTCTCACAGGGTTAAACCCCATGTTTCTATATCAGTGGTTCTCACAGGGTTAAACCCTATGTTTCTATATCAGTGGTTCTCACAGGGTTAAACCCTATGTTTCTATATCAGTGGTTCTCACAGGGTTAAACCTCGTGTTTCTATATCAGTGGTTCTCACAGGGTTAAAACCTCATGTTTCTATATCAGTGGTTCTCACAGGGTTAAACCTCATGTTTCTATGTCAGTGGTTCTCACAGGGTTAAACCCTATGTTTCTATATCAGTGGTTCTCACAGGGTTAAAACCTCATGTTTCTATATCAGTGGTTCTCACAGGGTTAAACCTCATGTTTCTATGTCAGTGGTTCTCACAGGGTTAAACCCTATGTTTCTATATCAGTGGTTCTCACAGGGTTAAACCTCATGTTTCTATATCAGTGGTTCTCACAGGGTTAAACCTCATGTTTCTATATCAGTGGTTCTCACAGGGTTAAAACCTCATGTTTCTATATCAGTGGTTCTCACAGGGTTAAAACCTCATGTTTCTATATCAGTGGTTCTCACAGGGTTAAACCCTATGTTTCTATATCAGTGGTTCTCACAGGGTTAAACCCTATGTTTCTATATCAGTGGTTCTCACAGGGTTAAACCCTATGTTTCTATATCAGTGGTTCTCACAGGGTTAAAACCTCATGTTTCTATATCAGTGGTTCTCACAGGGTTAAACCTCATGTTTCTATATCAGTGGTTATCACAGGGTTAAAACCTCATGTTTCTATATCAGTGGTTCTCACAGGGTTAAAACCTCATGTTTCTATATCAGTGGTTCTCACAGGGTTAAAACCTCATGTTTCTATATCAGTGGTTCTCACAGGGTTAAACCCTATGTTTCTATATCAGTGGTTCTCACAGGGTTAAACCCTATGTTTCTATATCAGTGGTTCTCACAGGGTTAAACCTCATGTTTCTATATCAGTGGTTCTCACAGGGTTAAAACCTCATGTTTCTATATCAGTGGTTCTCACAGGGTTAAACCTCATGTTTCTATATCAGTGGTTCTCACAGGGTTAAACCCTATGTTTCTATATCAGTGGTTCTCACAGGGTTAAACCTCATGTTTCTATATCAGTGGTTATCACAGGGTTAAAACCTCATGTTTCTATATCAGTGGTTCTCACAGGGTTAAAACCTCATGTTTCTATATCAGTGGTGCTCAAACTATTTCACGTCAAGGACCCCAGATTGTTTTTTCTGTAATTGGCCGCCGCCCCCCCATCTCAAAATATGTTGTTCCAGACAGTGACCTTCCAGAAGCAAAAGATATGAGTTAAAAATCGTTCGCTCTGAAAGAATATATATATATTCAAAGATTTTCACCACATTTGCACGATTCTTCAAAAACAGCAGACCTACAAGCTACGAGCTTGTAGGTCTGCTGTTTTTGAAAAATCGTGCAACAGCTAAATGTTTAAAATAATTGGTTAAACGCTACGAGGCGACACTGCTGCGTCCCTCAGGGCTAGATGTGTTAAGATCATTAAAGATAAAGCTGAGTCCAGTGCACCCAAATGGCTCTGTTTGTAATAAATAAACCAAAACTGCCTCCCCCTGGCCAGCCGGGGCGCCTGATGGAGGGGAAAGGAACTGGTCTCTATACTGCCTCCCCCTGGCCAGCCGGGGCGCCTGATGGAGGGGAAAGGAACTGGTCTCTAAACTGCCTCCCCCTGGCCAGCCGGGGCGCCTGATGGAGGGGAAAGGAACTGGTCTCTATACTGCCTCCCCCTGGCCAGCCGGGGCGCCTGACGGAGGGGAAAGGAACTGGTCTCTAAACTGCCTCCCCCTGGCCAGCCGGGGCGCCTGATGGAGGGGAAAGGAACTGGTCTCTAAACTGCCTCCCCCTGGCCAGCCGGGGCGCCTGATGGAGGGGAAAGGAACTGGTTGGAATAACGTGTTCCTTCCACGCGCTACGTCCAACCAGGGAAACTCCCCCCTGTCAGGTGTAAAGGAGCAACTTGGACACTCAGGCATGAAGGAAGCATGAGTTCAAGTCCGTTGTTCTCCCCTTGTCCCCCATATATGGGGACTAGGTTGCTCTCCCCTTGTCCCCCATATATGGGGACTAGGTTGGTCTCCCCTCGTCCCCCATATATGGGGACTAGGTTGGTGTCCCCTTGTCCCCCATATATGGGGACTAGTTTGGTCTCCCCTTGTCCCCCATATATGGGGACTAGGTTGGTCTCCCCTTGTCCCCCATATATGGGGACTAGGTTGGTCTCCCCTTGTCCCCCATATATGGGGACTAGGTTGGTCTCCCCTTGTCCCCCATATATGGGGACTAGGTTGCTCTCCCCTTGTCCCCCATAAATATGGGGACTAGGTTGGTCTCCCCTTGTCCCCCATATATGGGGACTAGGTTGGTCTCCCCTTGTCCCCCATATATGGGGACTAGGTTGCTCTCCCCTTGTCCCCCATAAATATGGGGACTAGGTTGGTCTCCCCTTGTCCCCCATATATGGGGACTAGGTTGGTCTCCCCTTGTCCCCCATATATGGGGACTAGGTTGGTCTCCCCTTGTCCCCCATATATGGGGACTAGGTTGCTCTCCCCTTGTCCCCCATATATGGGGACTAGGTTGCTCTCCCCTTGTCCCCCATAAATATGGGGACTAGGTTGGTCTCCCCTTGTCCCCCATATATGGGGACTAGGTTGGTCTCCCCTTGTCCCCCATATATGGGGACTAGGTTGGTCTCCCCTTGTCCCCCATATATGGGGACTAGGTTGGTGGAGGGTGTGTAGAGCCCAGGATCACATTAGATGATTGACACAGGGGTGAAAAATGGGTTACAAGATCGTGGGATATTTTTTTTTTATAAATAAAATAAAGCAGATAATTTCACACAATCATTACAGAACAACCAGTATGGGACAATAATGTCAACTTAGCTGTTAGGGCTTTTAGTTTTGAACCACGAGGACATTTAGAATGGTTTATATACAGGTTTAATGATCGTTTTGGACCACAAGGCCATTTAGAATGGTTTATATACAGGTTTAATGATCGTTTTGGACCACAAGGCCATTTAGAATGGTTTTATATGCAGGTTTAATGATTGTTTTTAGTTCAATGTTTGTTTTAAAAAGGCCATTGACAATGAAGGGAACATTCACGTCATCTTGTCGCCCTAAACACAGACATTAAACGCCATTAACTCCTTGATGGCCAAGGCTACGTCAAGCCCATAGACTGCCATGTTAATTGACGTAGTAAATCAACAAATCCCTCCAAGCCAATGACGTTATCTGCGTAGTAGACGTACTGCCCTGTCAGTACGTCTTTTTATAACAAAATATTGCAATTGTTTGAATTTTTTTTAATTATTTTTATGTAATCTACCAAAAACCGGCCGAAACCCGCGCGATCGTGCACTATCGTGCACGCGCGCCGTCTCTATGTGATCCGCGGCAAAAAATGTGATATTTTGGGATGTTCCTGGCCGTTTTTAAGCTTAATCTGACTAAGTTATGACAAAGCTAATGATTAGTTTAGCAATCCGGACGGACAAGCTATAAGCTAGGGGTCAAATTAGCTTCCTTTGTTTACCTCGTTTGACAGGAAGTGATTTAGCCAGATTTAACACTTTTGTCAAAATCAGAATAATGGAACGTTCCTGCCATCAAGTGGAACATCTGGGTATTACTTTGAAATCGAAAGTAAAACTTGATGTATTGTATTTAGATCGCTGATCCCTCTTATTGCATTAAAATGACGAATTAAGAAATGGGGCATTGGCCAGCATTGGCCAGATTTGGCGACTTTTTGAATGGCAATCGAAAAATGTGAGATATGACCACAATGTCACGAAATGTCTCATTTTATAGCTCCAAGTCACTACTTTACAATGAAAAAATAATTATGATTATAGCTTGTTCCATCGTTTACTTATAAGCTTTTTAGTAGACCTTGGTTTCAGTGATAAGTCAAACCAAGGTGTACTAAAGTGCTTATAAGTAAACGAAGGAACATGCTAGGAACATATTTTGTTTTTCGGTGTAAACTAGAGATGTGCAGCTTTAAAATGAGATATTTCGTGACATTGTGGTCATATCGCACATTATTCTATTGTCATTCAAAAAGTCAGCCAAAGCTGGCCTAAGGCACAATAAGATGTTATTAAGGTTGGCAACTTGGCCATTAGTGGGTTAACAATAAAGACAAGTTAATGTTTGTTTTACATCACCTGATCATAGCGTGACAAGAGAACCCCTCTTTTCACGTGGGTGTGTGTTTTTAAAAACATTTTAACAACAAATCTTCTCTGCCACAAGGTATTTTCAGAAGAGGGGAGGAGGGGGGGGGGAGAGAGAGAGAGAGAGAGAGAGACAGAGACAGAGAGAGAGAGACAGAGAGAGAGAGGGCTAATGATGCACATCAAAACACACAGACAGACAGACAGACAGACAGACAGACAGACAGACAGACAGACAGACAGACAGACAGACAGACAGACAGACAGACAGACAGACAGACAGACAGACAGACAGACAGACAGACAGACAGACAGACAGACCAAAGTGCGGCCCGCGGGCCAAATGCGGCCCTGGGGTGAATTGTATACGGCTCACAGCTCCATAACTGAATTGTATTATGAAATATGAACGGCCCGCCCAACAGTATGGGACGTTTTGAGACAATAAGGTATTTAATAACCAAAGGAAGACCTTAACAGGAGCCCTCGTACAAGGTTTCTTTGACTATGCATGCACCTCTTGGTACCATAGCACCTCAAAAGGCCCTTAAAACAAGACTCCAGACCTCCCAAAACAAACTGGTCAGGCTCCTACTTGGCCTCACCCCCCGAACCCACCTCACACCTGCCCACTTTGACAGGCTGGAATGGCTTAGGGTCGACGAAAGAGCACAGCATCTTGCAATGGGTCTGGTCCACAAGATTCGATACACCACCAAGATACCCATGTACCTGTCTAAATACTTCACTAAGATACCCATGTACCTGTCTAAATACTTCACTAAGATACCCATGTACCTGTCTAAATACTTCACCAAGATACCCATGTACCTGTCTAAATACTTCACCAAGATACCCATGTACCTGTCTAGATACTTCACCAAGATACCCATGTACCTGTCTAAATACTTCACTAAGATACCCATGTACCTGTCTAAATACTTCACTAAGATACCCATGTACCTGTCTAAATACTTCACCAAGATACCCATGTACCTGTCTAGATACTTCACCAAGATACCCATGTACCTGTCTAAATACTTCACTAAGATACCCATGTACCTGTCTAAATACTTCACTAAGATACCCATGTACCTGTCTAAATACTTCACTAAGATACCCATGTACCTGTCTAAATACTTCACTAAGATACCCATGTACCTGTCTAAATACTTCACCAAGATACCCATGTACCTGTCTAAATACTTCACTAAGATACCCATGTACCTGTCTAAATACTTCACCAAGATACCCATGTACCTGTCTAAATACTTCACTAAGATACCCATGTACCTGTCTAAATACTTCACCAAGATACCCATGTACCTGTCTAAATACTTCACCAAGATACCCATGTACCTGTCTAGATACTTCACTAAGATACCCATGTACCTGTCTAGATACTTCACCAAGATACCCATGTACCTGTCTAAATACTTCACCAAGATACCCATGTACCTGTCTAGATACATCCTTAATGTTAACGAAGTCCACACCCACAACACCAGAGGGAGTGCAACGAACCATGTACAACCCAGATTCGGCACAAACAAGGGACTAAATTATTTTCGCTCCTATGCCACCAAAATGTGGAACGCCCTACCAACAGTCATTGAGACATGTGAATCCCTTGACTCCTTCAAAACCACTCTCAAAGGGCACCTACGGACGGCTGCAATTAGAAACTGGCCCCCGTAAAATCTGAATCCCCCCCCTGTCACCTTTTTTCCCCTCACTGTATATGTATCCTTTCCCTTTTTGCTTCCTTTATGATGAATTCCTGTTCTGTTCTTTAACTACATAGAAGTGTCTATTTGTACGTCTCTAAATGTTTTGATGAATTGAACATGGTGGACCCTGTTGTAAACAAGTGTAATGCTTAATTGTATTGAGTTTGTGCTTGAAGTGTACTGTAATTCTGCAAACTGTTAATCGATCAATCAATCAAAAGGCATTTCCC
>NC_139716.1:45579832-45695457 GCF_964188405.1 Protomyctophum parallelum
AAGCGGCCTCCTGGTGGCGCTATAACAGGCCGTTCTGGAAAGTTTGGGGCAGAGGTTCATCGTTGGCATCCAGGGAGTGTGTGTGGAAAATGTGGCATCGACCGGGTTAACGGTGGCCGAGATTAGCTGCTCACGGACACACGGACACACGGACGGACGGACGGACACACGGACGGACGGAGTGCAAAACATACTCTCCCCACATGCCTTCGGCCTGGTGGAGACAATAATAGCTCAAATTTATATAGCGCTTTTCTAAATACCCAAAGCGCTTTACATAGGAACACTAGGAACAGACTTTAATAAGAGAAAAAACTAGAGAAAGTGCCCTTCTGGGCACAGGTCTCCACCAGGATTTCTTCCTCAACCTAGTGTGAATATGCGTGCACAGTTTCATCGCAATGGGGCGCTGCGTTGAGGAGTTGTGGCGATTTGTACAAAGCGGGCTACTCCTGAAAACTGTAGGAGCCAATCGTGGCAAATCAGGATGGAATATGATAAATCAAACAAACCTGTCTTGATCACATGACTATGGAGATCATGTGTAGCGATTTGCATGAAATTTGGATAAAATCTGAAGGAGTAATAATAGAAAATGTGTTTTACATATGTCGGCCTCCTGGTGGCGCTATAAAGAGCAGATGTGAAAAATTCCAGGCAAAGGTTTTTCCTTGGCCTCTAGGGAGTTGGCATACAAAGTTATCCACAGATCCGTGCAGTTAGAGGTAAAAACACTTTTCGGCCAGTTATAGCGCCACCTTGAGGCTGAGTTGAAATTGTTCATGTGGCATTTCGTCCTCGGCCTAGTGGGAATGTGGGTGCACAATTTCACGGAAATGACGCGATGTGTTCATGATTTGCAGCATTTTGTTTGAAACTGAGCACTCCTGTGAACTTTGGAAGCCAATCTTAACCAATCAGGATGGAGTCTGATAAATCTGAAAGACCCGTTTCGTTGAATGGCTCTAGAGAGACTGTGTACCAATTTGCGTGATGTTTGGACAAAATCTGTAGGTGTACTGTGCAAAAACTTGTTTTGCACAAAGCGGCCTCCTGGTGGCGCTATAACAGGCCGTTCTGGAAAGTTTGGGGCAGAGGTTCATCGTTGGCATCCAGGGAGTGTGTGTGGAAAATGTGGCATCGACCGGGTTAACGGTGGCCGAGATTAGCTGCTCACGGACACACGGACACACGGACGGACGGACGGACACACGGACGGACGGAGTGCAAAACATACTCTCCCCACATGCCTTCGGCCTGGTGGAGACAATAATAGCTCAAATTTATATAGCGCTTTTCTAAATACCCAAAGCGCTTTACATAGGAACACTAGGAACAGACTTTAATAAGAGAAAAAACTAGAAAAAGTGCCCTTCTGGGCACAGGTCTCCACCAGGATTTCTTCCTCAACCTAGTGTGAATATGCGTGCACAGTTTCATCGCAATGGGGCGCTGCGTTGAGGAGTTGTGGCGATTTGTACAAAGCGGGCTACTCCTGAAAACTGTAGGAGCCAATCGTGGCAAATCAGGATGGAATATGATAAATCAAACAAACCTGTCTTGATCACATGACTATGGAGATCATGTGTAGCGATTTGCATGAAATTTGGATAAAATCTGAAGGAGTAATAATAGAAAATGTGTTTTACATATGTCGGCCTCCTGGTGGCGCTATAAAGAGCAGATGTGAAAAATTCCAGGCAAAGGTTTTTCCTTGGCCTCTAGGGAGTTGGCATACAAAGTTATCCACAGATCCGTGCAGTTAGAGGTAAAAACACTTTTCGGCCAGTTATAGCGCCACCTTGAGGCTGAGTTGAAATTGTTCATGTGGCATTTCGTCCTCGGCCTAGTGGGAATGTGGGTGCACAATTTCACGGAAATGACGCGATGTGTTCATGATTTGCAGCATTTTGTTTGAAACTGAGCACTCCTGTGAACTTTGGAAGCCAATCTTAACCAATCAGGATGGAGTCTGATAAATCTGAAAGACCCGTTTCGTTGAATGGCTCTAGAGAGACTGTGTACCAATTTGCGTGATGTTTGGACAAAATCTGTAGGTGTACTGTGCAAAAACTTGTTTTGCACAAAGCGGCCTCCTGGTGGCGCTATAACAGGCTGTTCTGGAAAGTTTGGGGCAGAGGTTCATCGTTGGCATCCAGGGAGTGTGTGTGCAAAATATGGCATCGACCGGGTTAACGGTGGCCGAGATTAGCTGTTCACGGACACACGGACGGACGGACGGACGGACACGCGGACGGACGGAGTGCAAAACATACTCTCCCCACATGCCTTCGGCCTGGTGGAGACAACAAAGCAAAACATAACAGATACAACTAGAAAAAGTGCCCTTCCGGGCACAGGTCTCCACCAGGTTATCCACAGATCCGTGCAGTTAGAGGTAAAAACACTTTTCGGCCAGTTATAGCGCCACCTTGAGGCTGAGTTGAAATTGTTCATGTGGCATTTCGTCCTCGGCCTAGTGGGAATGTGGGTGCACAATTTCACGGAAATCACGCGATGTGTTCATGATTTGCAGCATTTTGTTTGAAACTGAGCACTCCTGTGAACTTTGGAAGCCAATCTTAACCAATCAGGATGGAGTCTGATAAATCTGAAAGACCCGTTTCGTTGAATGGCTCTAGAGAGACTGTGTACCAATTTGCGTGATGTTTGGACAAAATCTGTAGGTGTACTGTGCAAAAACTTGTTTTGCACAAAGCGGCCTCCTGGTGGCGCTATAACAGGCCGTTCTGGAAAGTTTGGGGCAGAGGTTCATCGTTGGCATCCAGGGAGTGTGTGTGCAAAATATGGCATCGACCGGGTTAACGGTGGCCGAGATTAGCTGTTCACGGACACACGGACGGACGGACGGACGGACACGCGGACGGACGGAGTGCAAAACATACTCTCCCCACATGCCTTCGGCCTGGTGGAGACAACAACAGTACAGGGTTATAAAGATGAAAGGATAAACGAGGCCTCAGCTGGGGAAAGCTATCCTGAAGAGGTGGGTTTTGACCTCAGCTGGGGAAAGCTATCCTGAAGAGGTGGGTTTTGACCTCAGCTCAGTGAAAGCTATCCTGAAGAGGTGGGTTTTGACCTCAGCTGGGGAAGGCTATCCTGAAGAGGTGGGTTTTGACCTCAGCTGGGGAAAGCTATCCTGAAGAGGTGGGTTTTGACCTCAGCTCAGTGAAAGCTATCCTGAAGAGGTGGGTTTTGACCTCAGCTCAGTGAAAGCTATCCTGAAGAGGTGGGTTTTGACCTCAGCTGGGGAAGGCTATCCTGAAGAGGTGGGTTTTGACCTCAGCTGGGGAAAGCTATCCTGAAGAGGTGGGTTTTGACCTCAGCTGGGGAAAGCTATCCTGAAGAGGTGGGTTTTGACCTCAGCTGGGGAAAGCTATCCTGAAGAGGTGGGTTTTGACCTCAGCTGGGGAAGGCTATCCTGAAGAGGTGGGTTTTGACCTCAGCTGGGGAAAGCTATCCTGAAGAGGTGGGTTTAGAGTGAGGTTTTGAAGGAGAGGAGAGAGGGAGGGAGCAGCTCTGAGATGGTTAGGGAGTTCATTCCAGAGTTTGGGGGCTTCAGTGGTCCTGAGGGAGCGGGGGGGGGGACATATGGTTCGAGAAGATCTTTGTCACACACTATGTGTGTGTGTGTGTGTGTGTGTGTGTGTGTGTGTGTGTGTGTGTGTGTGTGTGTGTGTGTGTGCGCGCGCGTGCGTGCGTGCATATGCATTGAATACAATATTCATCAGCTCATTCAGGCTGGCTCACTGATATAACAACCTGTCATTAAACCATATTATTATGATGATAATCAATTTATATTATGGTGATAATTAATTGATATTATGGTGATAATTAATTGATATTATGGTGATAATTAATTTATATTATGGTGATAATCAATTGATATTATGGTGATAATTAATTGATATTATGGTGATAATTAATTGATATTATGGTGATAATCAATTGATATTATGGTGATAATCAATTGATATTATGGTGATAATTAATTGATATTATGGTGATAATCAATTGATATTATGGTGATAATTAATTGATATTATGGTGATAATCAATTGATATTATGGTGATAATTAATGACAGTTTGTTATCAGGCCCAAAAAGAATGGACGAAACTGAATCCATTTTTTGTGAGGCCTTAACCTCGAGGCCACTTCACACGGTCAAAGTGGTGAACATACCCATGTACCTGTCATACTAGTAAACAGAGTCTACATGTGATCAGCCCAGCTCCTAATCCAGACAACAGTCTTGTCAAAACTCGACTATTGTAACTCCCTCCTTACTGGCCTACCAGCATGTGCAGTTAAGCCTCTCCAGCTGATCCAAAATGCCGCAGCTCGCTTGGTCTTCAACCAGCCAAAATTCTCACATGTCTCCCCCCTGCTCCGCTCCCTCCACTGGCTCCCAGTCGCTGCCCGCACAGAATACAAAACTCTGATGCTGGCATTCAAAGCAACCAAAGGTATGGCTCCCCCATATCTTGCAAGTATGATCGAACCCTACAAACCCTCCCGCGCACTCAGATCAGCCAACGCAGGGAAGCTGGAAGTACCCTCACTAAAAACGCCGGGACAACACTCCACACGTCCCAAACTCTTCTCCCTTCTGGCTCCAAAACTGTGGAATGCACTTCCCATTGCAGTCAGAACTGCAGCATCACTCCCAATCTTCCGCTGTAGTCTGAAAACCCACCTTTTCAGACTCCATCATGGCCCATAGCACTTACCACACCCCCTTAGATAGCACTTACCCCACCCCCTTAGATAGCATTTCTGTAGACTTAGATAGCATTTGATACAGACTTATAGCATGTTATGTAGACAGCACTATAATTGCATTGTTATGTAGACAGCACTATAATTGCATTGTATGTATAGTCATAGCACGTCATAGTACAAATGTATAGCATAGTAGTATATATGTATAGTTTATATGTATAGTTTCATTATATAGATATTCCACTGTTACTTTCTTAGCTTACGCATGTTTCATGATAAATGTTTGTATGTGATGTATTCCCATGCTTTCTTGTTCTTGCTTAATGGAAGTCGCTCTGGATTAAGAGCGTCTGCTAAATGCCTAAATTGTAAATTGTAAATTGGAATGCCCTAGCTAGCAACACACATCAACAAGTGTATAACTCCTTACCTTCCAAAGCCCTAAGAAGGCTTCCATTTGGTTCCACTTGAGAATTAAACTTTGATTTTAAATATTTAGAAACACCAGTAAAAGGTTGTTTGATACCATACCATACCATCTTTATTTAGCCCATTTAAATAACAACAAAGTTGTACAAAACTGCTTTACAATAAAATAATAAAAATAACAACTTCATTTAAAAAACAAACAACATGGTCTAATGGATGGAGGCTAGTACAGGACTAATATGGTCTAATGGAGACTAGTACAGGACTAATATGGTCTAATGGAGACTACAGGACTAATATGGTCTAATGGAGACTAGTACAGGACTAATATGGTCTAATGGAGACTACAGGACTAATATGGTCTAATGGAGACTACAGGACTAATATGGTCTAATGGAGACTAGTACAGGACTAATATGGTCTAATGGAGGGCCCTAGTACAGGACTAATATGGTCTAATGGAGACTAGTACAGGACTAATATGGTCTAATGGAGACTAGTACAGGACTAATATGGTCTAATGGAGACTAGTACAGGACTAATATGGTCTAATGGAGACTAGTACAGGACTAATATGGTCTAATGGAGACTAGTACAGGACTAATATGGTCTAATGGAGACTAGTACAGGACTAATATGGTCTAATGGAGGGCCCTAGTACAGGACTAATATGGTCTAATGGAGACTAGTACAGGACTAATATGGTCTAATGGAGACTAGTACAGGACTAATATGGTCTGATGGAGACTAGTACAGGACTAATATGGTCTAATGGAGACTAGTACAGGACTAATATGGTCTAATGGAGACTAGTACAGGACTAATATGGTCTGATGGAGACTAGTACAGGACTAATATGGTCTAATGGAGGGCCCTAGTACAGGACTAATAATCTAATATGGTCTCGCTTGATGGAAGAGACAAGAGCAGACCATGGAAGTTGCAGACCTGTTTACTGACCACCAGGGGGCCTCCTGAGCAAAGAATAAAGCATGGATATAATGGTATATAATTTAGGATCAATGTGTCACCACTTTAACCACCAATCAGATCTACCCTGGTGATCTTTCTGCTGTTAACCTAATACATATGATGATAAAAGTAATATACTGTTTAACCTTGTTTTTCTTTGTCATTTACATCTTTGTGGGGCTTTTTTTGTACTGAGGATCAGAGCCTTCATTCCTCTATCTATCTATCTATCCATCTATCGACTGCAGGCCTCAGGCAGTTATCTCCAGTCTTCACCTTCACCTGCCTGTCTGCCTGTCTGTCTGCCTGCCTGCCTATCTGTCTGTCTGTCTGTCTGCCTGTCTGTCTGCCTGCCTGCCTGCCTATCTGTCTGTCTGTCTGTCTGCCTGTCTGTCTGCCTGTCTGCCTGCCTGCCTATCTGTCTGTCTGTCTGTCTGTCTGCCTGTCTGTCTGTCTGTCTGTCTGCCTGCCTGCCTGTCTGTCTGCATGCCTTACTCCAATACTAATTAGACGAAGAAGAGTCACCAATCAGCCAAAGAGGATATAAAATATAGCAGAAATCTCTCTTGACTTTTTTTAAATGAAATGTTTTCAAATGGTAGCCAACAAATCATGAGGAATAATATTATTATTATTATTATTATGAGTAATAGGCCTATATGTAATATCAACAAATCATGAGTAATAGGCCTATATGTAATATCTGGTCTGCTATTTTAGAAAAATCGAAGAATGACCGACACAGAAACATAGCTTTTTCAGAAAACTGTCAGGGTGTAGAAGACATTTTTAGAATCTGATCTCAGGTCAGAATGGAAAACTGTCAGGATGTAGAAGACATTTTAAGAATCTGACCTCAGGTCAGAATGAAAACTGTCAGGATGTAGAAGACATTTTTAAGAATCTGATCTCAGGTCAGAATGGAGTAAAGCAGAGGTCCCCCAACCACTGGTATACTAGAACCACCGGTGGTACTAGAGCACCCCCTGGTGGTACAACAGAGGAGTCGCCCCAAACAAAAGGAGAAAAACGACTGAAGTGGAATGAAATATTTATATCACTATAAGCTGGTTCTTCTGACCAATAACTTAGCAATTGGTTGTGGAGGAAAAATCTAGATTCCATCTGAGCAGGAACGGTGCAGCACTGCCCCCTGTCTGTGACACCCTGCTGAGCAGCATTAACCCATTCTGACCTGAGATCAGATTCTAAAAATGTTCTTCTACATCCTGACAGTTTTCTGAAAAAGCTATGTTTCTACATCAGTCGTTCTTCGATTTTTCAAAAATAGCAGACCTACAAGCTCGTAGCGCGCCACCGATCTGCTATTTTTCAATAGCTAAAGCATAACATGACGCTAACAGTTTTCTGATAAAGCTATGTTTCTACATAGTCAGTCGTTTTCTTCGATTTTTCAAAAATAGCAGACCTACAAGCTCTGTTCAGGATACATCACTGAGGATACGTCCCAGGTTTTCCTTACAAACGGAGCGTTTATGAACAGTAAAGATGGACCAACTTAATTTACATTCATTTATTTAATAATTCCACAGAGACAATATTTTCACTACAAAAAGGTTTCTTTGAATTTCTTCGAACAACAACATTATTATTATTATTACATCCATTTTGTTCGCTTGTAAAACTACTATAAAGACATAAAACATAAATAGAAAAAAATCAGTAAAAAAGAATAAAAACAAGCATTTAACTGTACAGCTGTTATTCCATGCTTCTATACAAACAACCCTGTGCTCTAGAAAGTTCATCTTTTTGATTAATATTTGATTGTAAAAAAGTCTTATGCATTTCCCCCAGCTGGGTTCCAGTAGTGGTACAAATCATCATTAATAAATTAATGAATAAATACAGATATACAGTGGCGTGCACAGATAGACACTAGGGGGTGGTAGAGCACCCCCTGCTCTTTTGGCAATGTGCTAAAAACGTTTTTTTATTTTTTTTAATTTGTAGTGTGTGGACCATGCGGTGACATTGATCAAATCTTGATAAAAAAACGCTTCTACTATATTATTTAGGCCCCCCCCCCACAATCTAAAGCTATGTTTCTATGTCAGTGGTTCTTCGCCACTCGGTGGCGCGCTATGAGCTTGTAGATCTGCTATTTTTCAATAGCTATAAAGCACCAAAATGGGTTCCCGCCCCAAAATGCGCTGCACAAGGTGCCCTTTTTTTTCACTTGAGCCCCTGCCCCTCTAAAGTCTGTGCACGCCACTGCAGATATAGCCCTTATAGGCTACACACTTTTTGTCATACGACGACAAAATATAGCGGGAGAAAAAAAAAAAGGAGCTGATCTACAAGCTCGCCGCGTCTCCAGGCGACACGCGTTGCGAGTTTGTAGATTTGGATTTTGTTTTCGCTATTTCTGGAAATTGTAGAAAATGTTTGTTTTTTTTTGTAACAACTGACATTTTATAATAAACGGCCCCAAAATGCCCCGAAAATAGGGAGGCCGAGGTTGGAAGTGGTTTAAAGGGTAAGACCACTTTTCTTTTTAGGTTTGGGTTGTGTAGTTACTTTGCCATGATGCAACTCCAAAATGTGGACAAGAAATAAAAAATAACTGCTCCAGTGATTAGAAATTGATCATTTAAAATATGCTCCTCGTTGACTTACATTGTAGCTAAAACAGCTCTCAAAGTCACTCTTTTAGTACATAAACAAACACAAACAATGTTGATTCAGACAATATAGAGCATCACCAAAACTCATGTGGTTTTATTTTTTATTAAAAAAAATAGATTCCTGTTGATTTTACTATTTGAAGATCTGGATCCGGATCCAGTCCGGGTTTTCTTCCCAATAAAATGGACAAATCAACAGGAAGATATAAAACCACACGTTTTGCTGATGCTCTATATTGTCTGAATCAACTTTGTTTGTGTTTGTTTATGTACTAAAAGAGTGACTTTGAGAGCAGTTTTAGCTACAATGTAAGTCAATGAGGAGCATATTTTGAATTATCAATTTCTAATCCCTGGAGCAGTTATTTTGTATTTCTTGTCCACATTTGGAGTTGCATCATGGCAAAGTTACTACACAACCCAAACCTCAAAAAAAGTGGTCTTACCCTTTAAGAAGGAAGACAAAGAATCACCAACACAACTTATTTCTACTCTAAAACATTAGAGTACACATAGAGTATTAATACTCAAACAGTATTAATACACAAACAGGTTCTTAATGTTTTCAGGACACAACTTTAGGTAATATTTTGACCAACGTTTGGACAATATCTTTACAGTATCGTTTGTTGGTTAACTTTTGACATTAAATGTCTTATTTTAGAGAGGTATTAAAAAAGGTCTTAAAAGAACTTAAATAGTCCCTTTAGAAATGTACAGATACCCTGAATACATTTATATATCGTATACCGACAAGTTGTTGTTTTTTTTTTGTTTTTTTTACTGTCGAGTGAAAAAAGCTAATCTTCTGCATGGAGGACCACCCACAATAATTTGGGGAGACCTCACCCGACCCACTACTCTAAAAGGAAATTAATTGTTATTAATTATATCATCAGTTTCTCCCTCTGAATAAATTAACCCATTCTGAACGGGAACCCATTTTGGTGTCTGCATCATGTTATGCTTTAGCTATTTAAAAACAGCAGATCTACAAGCTCATATCGCGCCACCGAGTGGCGCGATACGAGCTTGTAGGTCTGCTATTTTTGAAAAATTGAAGAGCGACTGACATTTTTAGAATCTGATCTCAGGTCAGAATGGGTTCATCAGACCAGTGTGTGTCCGGCGGAAACCTCGTATGAATCTGATCTCAGGTCAGAATGGGTTAAGGGCCTTTTGAACCTCAGTGTGTGTGTGCACCAACCGAGCACACACGCGCGCCACACATTCCCGGGACCGCGCGCACGTAAATACGCTGGCGTTGTCGCACCAAAAATGAACTATAGGCGCGTTTTACCGCTTCGCGTTTGAAAGGCCCTTATTATTATTAACCCATTCTGACCCGAGATCAGATTCTAAAGATGTCTTCTATGTCAGTCGCTCTTCGCTCTTTCAAAAAACAGCAGACCTACAAGCTCGTACGCTATGAGCTTGTAGATCTGCTGTTTTTCCAATAGCTAAAGCACGACATGATGCTAACACCAAAACGGGTTCCCGGGCCAAAATGGGTTTTAATAATGTCTTGCGGCGTTTCCTTGTGACCAAGGTAGTTTAGTTTAGTTCACCCTGCACACACACACACACACACACACACACACACACACACACACACACACACACACACACACACACACACACACACACACACACACACACAGGCAAGAAACGCTCTACATACGTTTAATTTGTATTAGCCTATAGAAAGACAAAGAAAGGTCTTTAATTCCCTCACATACACGACAACTATCTTCTTCCCTTAAATGCCTTCATCAGCGACAAACAATGTTTCAGTACACAGAGTACCAGAACCGGCTGCAGTACTTAGTTTAGACAGTTTTTGGTTTAGACCAGTCATTAGTCCTACAACTACAACCTATCTCAAACCCTCACCCTAACCCTAACCTCCCACGGGGCAGCACACCTAAACCTAACCTTAACCCATGTCTAAACAATGACTAGTCTAAACCTAACCTCCCACAGGGCAGCACACCTAAACCTAACCTTAACCCATGTCTAACCAATGACTAGTCTAAACCTAACCTCCCACGGGGCAGCACACCTAAACCCAACCTTAACCCATGTCTAACCAATGACTAGTCTAAACCTAACCTCCCACGGGGCAGCACACCTAAACCTAACCTTAACCCATGTCTAACCAATGACTAGTCTAAACTAAGTATGCACCCTAAACCTAACCTTAACCCATGTCTAACCAATGACTAGTCTAAACTAAGTATGCACCCTAAACCTAACCTTAACCCATGTCTATAACCAATGACTAGTCTAAACTAAGTATGCACCCTAATCCTAACCTTAACCCATGTCTAACCAATGACTAGTCTAAACTAAGTATCCACCCTAAACCTAACCTTAACCCATGTCTATAACCAATGACTAGTCTAAACTAAGTATCCACCCTAAACCTAACCTTAACCCATGTCTATAACCAATGACTAGTCTAAACTAAGTATGCACCCTAATCCTAACCTTAACCCATGTCTAACCAATGACTAGTCTAAACTAAGTATGCACCCTAAACCTAACCTTAACCCATGTCTAACCAATGACTAGTCTAAACTAAGTATGCACCCTAATCCTAACCTTAACCCATGTCTAACCAATGACTAGTCTAAACTAAGTATGCACCCTAATCCTAACCTTAACCCATGTCTAACCAATGACTAGTCTAAACTAAGTATGCACTCTAAACCTAACCTTAACCCATGTCTATAACCAATGACTAGTCTAAACTAGGTATGCACCCCCCAGAACCAGACCTTATACATCAGAACCAGATGAGAATATCTGTGTACCCAAACCTTTGTTCCCAATAAAATACATTTTGTTTTTCATTATTTGCGACTGAAGAAGACAGACAGTGCGCTCGCGTGTGTGTGTTGGGAGGCCCTTTCTTCTACGATAAATATAAGCCTTATTTATAATTGGTGGCGTGCCGCGGTGTCGCGCTCACTAAATAGCAGCTCTACGAGCTTGTAGATCTGCTATTTTGCCGCAGGGCAACACCAGTGTGCAACGCTAAGTATAAATCCCTGACTTCACTCGGACGGACGCACCGATAAACTTTACGCTCTTTCATCTTTATTAACACCTGAAAGAGAGGCTAGGAATTATTAAGAGTTATCTGCTTTCTATGATAATTGTTTGGCATAATTAATTATGCCAAACAACAGTTGAAAAACCATGCATAACTATTATGTTAAATTGCAAACAGGCTATACCTACGACGTATTGAATAAGCATTTTTTTCTGCTTCAAAATGTTTAATGTACAGATTCTGGGATTGCCAGCGAAGATTTCAGTGTGGAAATTGTCAGAAAGTGCAATAATATGCAATAATATAGGCTAGGGATGCCACAGAGTGACCATTTGCCCAATCGAATAATCTACAGCTCTGGCGATTAATAATCGATTAATCGACCCCCCCACCCCCCCCCCGATATTAATCAATATCAGATCAAACTTTTAAGATTTTATATTATGCACATGCCATGGTCACATAACCATTATATGATGAGTGCATGCTCTGATGGTTACAGTTGTATAATCAGTTCTCTGATGAGTAAACCTTTGTGGAGATCTTCTCAGTGCCATTCAGGATGGAGAATGAAATCCATTTGGATTTGGGGAGAAGTAGTTTCATAAGGGGCTGGTATGAAGTACTTGATATAAAGAGAACATGTTCAGTTCACTAGTCTACACTCTACTCTACACCTGCCTTCATTTCATCTGATTGTCTGTCTGGCAGGCACTTAACAAGCCATCATTAACTGTGTCTGTTAGAGAGAAGAGTGGCTTTGCTCAACTTGATTTATACTTATATTCTCCACTCTGATGAAGGTACATGTTCGATATATCATGCAGCCTTACTTATTAGCCAATATTTTGGCTATTAAACCCCCTTTTTCTTTTTGATTTTCGATTATGAAATATTAAAATCGATTTCGGAGACTGCAACTATTAATCGGAAAATCGATTATTCGGTGGCATCCCTAATATAGGCTATAGGGGATTGTATGGACGCGTCACTACACGAAACCAATAATAATACCTGTTGATACAGACTTTATATATTGGTTCTCGTTCCTTTAAAACAGAGTTACGGATTGTCCAGAATCATAATCTATCTCTGCATCTCATATTAACCCATTCTGACCTCAGATCAGATTCTAAAAATGTTCTTCTACATCATGACAGTTTTCTAAAAAAGCTATGTTTCTATGTCAGTGGTTCTTTGATTTTTCAAAAATAGCAGACCTACAAGCTCGTAGCGCGCCACTCGGTGGTGCGTTATGAGCTTGTAGATCTGCTATTTTTCAAAAGCTAAAGCATAACATAATGCTAACACAGAAATGTGTGGCTTTTCAACTAACTTTGACCATGGAAGCCTTTGGTGATCCTTTGTGGATTTGATTTTCAATTTTCTTTTCCGATAAATTGAACCAATAACAGATTTTAATCTCGATCTCGATCATGTTTCATATCATAATAATAATATACATACAGTACAACGAATCGACACGTACAAAATTCTAATTCTATATATATTTTTTTTAATAATCGACTAAATTGATTAGTGTGATTAACCCTGTATTATATTTCGTCGTACAATTATTTCTTTGTGGAAAATAGGTGATAATTTCACTATTTATTTATTCATTTATTTTCAACAATCGTTCACTAATCGCAATCTAGGGAAAAGTGTGACAATATATATAGTCATTTAGACGCGAGGCAGATAAAAAAAAAAAAAAGGCTTCTAAATCCTACCGGTGCCACGCTATGAGCTTGTAGATCTGCTATTTTTCAATAGCAGATCTAGAGGTGACTGTTAAATCACTGGGTTATCACCCAGTTAAATCACTGGGTTATCACCCAGTTAAATCACTGTTAAATCTGCTGTTGAACGGGCGATGGGTACACTGTTAAATCTGCTGTTGAACGGGCGATGGGTACACTGTTAAATCTGCTGTTGAACGGGCGATGGGTACACTGTTAAATCTGCTGTTGAACGGGCGATGGGTACACTGTTAAATCTGCTGATCTCCAGACTTCACCCGACTGCCCGTCTCAGTGACGTCTCAGTGACGTCGTCTCGGTGACGTCTCAGTGACGTCGTCTCGGTGACGTCTCAGGGACGTCTCAGTGACGTCGTCTCGGTGACGTCTCAGTGACGTCGTCTCGGTGACGTCTCAGGGACGTCGTCTCAGTGACGTCGTCTCAGTGACGTCTCAGTGACGTCTCAGTGACGTCGTCTCAGTGACGTCGTCTCGGTGACGTCTCAGTGACGTCGTCTCGGTGACGTCTCAGGGACGTCGTCTCGGTGTCGTCTCGATGACGTCTCAGGGACGTCGTCTCGGTGTCGTCTCGGTGACGTCTTAGGGACGTCGTCTCGGTGACGTCTCAGGGACGTCGTCTCGGTGACGTCTCAGTGACGTCGTCTCGGTGACGTCTCAGTGACGTCGTCTCGGTGACGTCTCAGGGACGTCGTCTCGGTGACGTCGTCTCGGTGACGTCTCAGGGACGTCGTCTCGGTGACGTCTCAGGGACGTCGTCTCGGTGACGTCTCAGGGACGTCGTCTCGGTGACGTCTCAGGGACGTCGTCTCGGTGACGTCTCAGGGACGTCGTCTCGGTGACGTCTCAGTGACGTCGTCTCGGTGACGTCTCAGGGACGTCGTCTCGGTGACGTCGTCTCGGTGACGTCTCAGGGACGTCGTCTCGGTGACGTCTCAGTGACGTCTCAGTGACGTCGTCTCGGTGACGTCTCGGTGACGTCGTCTCGGTGACGTCTCAGTGACGTCGTCTCGGTGACGTCTCAGTGACGTCGTCTCAGTGACGTCGTCTCGGTGACGTCTCAGGGACATCTCAGTGACGTGCAGAGAGTGATAGAGGGGCAGGGCACTTTAGGATAAAAATAGCGAACATAGCAGATCGGCTATTTCGGGGGGGGGGGGGGGAGATGCAGGTGTGTAACGACATGGATTTAGAAACACATTTGTTCAACTCAAAATGCTGCGTTCCAAGTTCAGGAGACTTTCTCCTGAACGCTGCCTTCCCTTCCGGTTCTCCTGAACGCTGCCTTCCCTTCCGGTATGGCTTGGAAAGGAAAGGAGAGGAGAGGCATTTAGCATCTCTTCCACCATGTAGTAAACGCTGCATTCGTTGGTCTGGAGAGGGCAGTTGTTTTACAGACGGGTAAAAGGGCAGGGGGCGTCAGCCCCCTTTGATGTCTGTGTGTGCACGTCCCTGCTTAGTTTAAACTTGGCTGAAAAGCTCTGAGTTGTCGTCCGCGGTCCAACAACGCACCGACGGAGTCTCGTCCACGACGACAGGCCTCTGATGGAGCTCCACGACGGGCCTCTGATGGAGCTCCACGACAGGCCTCTGATGGAGCTCCACGACAGGCCTCTGATGGAGCTGGAGACGTCTTTGGGTCATCTGTGGAAGGAAGACACACAAAGAACAGAACAGAACAGATCAGTGGTGTGAATAGGTTTTCAATGAGACGAGTCCCAGGGACTGACCTGAGATCAGAAAGAACAGTGGTGTAAAATAGGTTTTCAATGAGACGAGTCCCAGGGACATAAACCCATTCTGACCTGAGATCAGATTCTAAAAAGGTCCTGATAGTTTTCTGAAAAAGCTATGTTTCTGTGTCAGTCGTTCTTCGATTAAAAAAAAAATGGCAGACCTACAAGCTCGTAAGCGCGCTTGTAGATCAGCTATTTTTCAATAGCTAAAGCATAACATAATGCGAACACCGAAAGGGGTTAATATGAGTCCCACTTCAGTTAGGAGTCATATTATTTTGGACATTTTTACAAATTGCAGCATTTAACTCCCATTTCATTTTATCTGGTTATAATGTGGTTATATTATTCATGTAGAAAACAGAAGAAGAAATGATTATTATAACTAAAGCTAGCAAAATAAACTAGAATATAAAACAGTACAGTAGTACAGTAGTACAGTAGTACAGTAGTACAGTAGTGCATCCCGAGGATGCAGAGGTCGTTGTTTTATCGCGTCCCTTAACTGTGTTTTGGGATGCAAAATGCACCCTATTTTAACCTCTGAAAGAAAGAAAGAAAGAAAGAAAGAAAGAAAGAAAGAAAGAAAGAAAGAAAGAAAGAAAGAACAACATCAAAATAAGATGTTTTCAGAGGCCGAGGAGGGGCTATTTAACCCACCTGGTCCTGAGAATGCTAGAGATTTATGACTTCTGAAAAAACCCTGTGTTTCTTTATTATCAGCGGTGCTCAGTCACGTTAAGGACCCCCAGAATTATATGACATTGGCCCCCCGGACCACCCATATGGAAATATGTTGATCCAGGGACCCCCCCCCCCCCCCCAACCAGAAGCAAAGATTTGAGTTAAGGACCTTTGCTGTGAAAAAAGTATAATATATCCAAAGATTTCCACACATTTGTTTTCAAAAACAGCAGATCTACAAGCTCCTAGCACGGCACTCGGTCGGTTGCCGCGCTACGAGCTTGTAGATCCGCTGTTTTTCCAACAGCTTAAAAACTTTAAAATATTTTGGTTAAACGCTAAAGCGCCACAGATCAGCGCTCACGTCCCGAATGGGTTAAAACATAATGACTTCTTATTGGGTTAAAACGTAACCGTATTACCCACTTATGTGTCTATGCACCAAAACAGGCATGCGGTGCAGAGTCAGGCTGTTGGGTTGTTGTGGAGAATTAACACGTTCTGACCTGAGATCAGATTCTAAAAATGTCAGTTTTCTGAAAAAGCTATGTTTCTATATGTCAGTCGTTCTTCCATTTTTTCAAAAATAGCAGATCTACAAGCTCATAGCGCGCCACCGAGTGGCGCGCTATGAGCTTGTAGGTCTGCTATTTTTCAATAGCTAAAGCATGACATGATGCTTAAAACACCAAAATGGGTTCCCGTACAAAATGTGTTAAGGTGTGAGAGCCGTTTTCTGTTCTCCAGTGTTTGTGTGTTTTTAGACGAGCAAATGATCAAATGATTGCTTTCCCTGATTACGTGCTTTATTATTCGATATGGTCCTGATTACGTGCTTTATTATTCGATAAGGTCCTGATTACGTGCTTTATCATTCGATATGGTCCTGATTACGTGCTTTATCATTCGATAAGGTCCTGATTACGTGCTTTATTATTCGATATGGTCCTGATTACGTGCTTTATCATTCGATATGGTCCTGATTACGTGCTTTATCATTCGATATGGTCCTGATTACGTGCTTTATCATTCGATATGGTCCTGATTACGTGCTTTATCATTCAATATGGTCCTGATTACGTGCTTTATCATTCGATATGGTCCTGATTACGTGCTTTATCATTCGATATGGTCCTGATTACGTGCTTTATCATTCGATATGGTCCTGATTACGTGCTTTATCATTCGATATGGTCCTGATTACGTGCTTTATCATTCGATATGGTCCTGATTACGTGCTTTATCATTCGATATGGTCCTGATTACGTGCTTTATCATTCGATATGGTCCTGAAAAATCTGTCATTTCACCAGTGGTGGAAAAAAAAGAGTACTAAAATGTTTTGTGAAAGTGTAAACGCTGCCATGTAGACGTACTCTACGCAGTTACAGGTAGAAGAGCAGTATTCTTAATGTACTTGAGTAAAAGTTCACAAGATTCGGCCCTGGAAATGTACTTAAAAAATGTCTTCTAAATCATGACAGTTTTCTGAAATACGCTACAGTTTGTTTCCATATCAGTGGTGCTCTAATATTTACAGTTTGTTTCCATATCAGTGGTGCTCTAATATTTACAGTATGTTTCCATATCAGTGGTGCTCTAATATTTCATGTCAAGGACTCCCAAAAGATATTTATGTATAATTGGTCGCCGACCCCCATCTGAAAATATTATGTTGTTCCAGGGACCCCCCAGGGACCCCCCAGGGACCCCCCAGGGACCCCCCAGAAGAAAAGATTCAAGTTAAAAACGTTAACTCTAACAATATATGGCCGACGTGCTCTAGTATGTGAAGAGATCATTTATTTCAGACATGCTTAATGTCATCTTTAATATTTGCCTTATATAGGATGTCTATGGTGGCCAAACTGTACAGGACAATTCAAGGCAACTTCTTTCTGTTATATTTATTTATTTTTGCAGGTAGTTTCAGGTTGATCCTGTATTTTCCATAGATTTATTGTACTGTTTAGAGAACTGTTTAGAACACTTCTGGAGTGCTCGATAACATTTTATAGTTTTATGACGTTCTATCCGTTCTAGAACCATCTAGAACGGATAGAACGTCATAAACCCAAAGCTCTGTTGGTGGAAAAGGGGCCTCAGAGTTATGGGGGGGTCTTCTAAATGAAAACCTTTGAAGTACCAGCAGACTCTATATCCATCTATATACTCTAGTATATATACTCCATTTCTAAAACGGGTAGTCCCAATACTTGATTCTGATTGGCTGGTTACCGTCACGTGACCGGTGTAAATTCCACCGATAACCCACTCCTTCAATCACATATAGCCTACTTGCCGAGCAAAACAAGGAAGTGATGTGGGCTCGCTCTGGTGGCGCAAACTAAAGCGTAGCTACTTTTGTGAATTCAATCGTTTTATTAGGTTAATATTGCTATATGTTTGTAACCCTTTTAGAAAAGCAATAAGCCTGGGGGGTAGAAGACCCTCGGCTGTGCGTGGGGTCTGCCTGCGCCCCCAGCCCGTGTAAAATACCCGCTAACCTGAGACCTCTCGTGGCTTATTGCTTAAATAATAATATACTCTACCTGTTCTGGTTGGTACTGCTGTCGTCGTGTGAAGAGCGGTGAGCCGCGCCCCGCGGGGTTCTTCACCCGCACCGCGCCCTGGCGGTCCAGGGAGCGCGGCCGGGACGGGGGACCCCCCCCTCCTCTGGGCTGGGGACCCCCCCCTCTGGGCAGGGGACCCCCCCCTCTGAAGGAGCTGCGCTGGTGCCAGGAGCAGAGCTCTTGGCCGACCGCCACACGAGGTGGAGCGGTACCGGTACCGGTACCGGTGTTGGCCTGGTGGTGCTGCTGGTGGTCCCACAGGAGGGAGGGGGAGCGGGCCAGCCGGACCTCAGGGGGGGGTCTGCTGTGGTACACAGGGGTCTCCATGTACCTGTAGTTAGGGCTGCAAAAAGGTTCAGTTCATTGATTAACCCATTCTGACCTGAGATCAGATTCATACGAGGTTTCCACTGGACACACACTGGTCTGATTAACCCATTCTGACCTGAGATCAGATTCATACGAGGTTTCCACTGGACACACACTGGTCTGATTAATTGTGATCTTTCTTTTTTTTTGGGGGGGGAGCATTGGATATTGGAAACCTGAGTGGAATAGTAGGAGAGGCGACATACTTTGATCTCGCCGCAAAGCAGGGTGCCTATGGGCTATAGTTCCACACATTGGAACTATCCCATTGAGACAAAGCGGGGTGCCTATGGGCTATAGTTCCAAACATTGGAACTATCCCATTGAGACAAAGCGGGGTGCCTATGGGCTATAGTTCCAAACATTGGAACTATCCCATTGAGACAAAGCGGGGTGCCTATGGGCTATAGTTCCACACATTGGAACTATCCCATTGAGACAAAGCGGGGTGCCTATGGGCTATAGTTCCACACATTGGAACTATCCCATTGAGACAAAGCAGGGTGCTATGGGCTATAGTTCCAAACATTGGAACTATCCCATTGAGACAAAGCGGGGTGCCTATGGGCTATAGTTCCAAACATTGGAACTATCCCATTGAGACAAAGCGGGGTGCCTATGGGCTATAGTTCCAAACATTGGAACTATCCCATTGAGACAAAGCGGGGTGCTATGGGCTATAGTTCCATTGGAACTATCCCATTGAGACAAAGCAGGGTGCTATGGGCTATAGTTCCAAACATTGGAACTATCCCATTGAGACAAAGCGGGGTGCCTATGGGCTATAGTTCCAAACATTGGAACTATCCCATTGAGACAAAGCGGGGTGCCTATGGGCTATAGTTCCACACATTGGAACTATCCCATTGAGACAAAGCGGGGTGCCTATGGGCTATAGTTCCACACATTGGAACTATCCCATTGAGACAAAGCGGGGTGCCTATGGGCTATAGTTCCAAACATTGGAACTATCCCATTGAGACAAAGTGGGGTGCTATGGGCTATAGTTCCACACATTGGAACTATCCCATTGAGACAAAGCGGGGTGCTATGGGCTATAGTTCCAAACATTGGAACTATCCCATTGAGACAAAGCGGGGTGCCTATGGGCTATAGTTCCAAACATTGGAACTATCCCATTGAGACAAAGCAGGGTGCCTATGGGCTATAGTTCCAAACATTGGAACTATCCCATTGAGACAAAGCGGGGTGCCTATGGGCTATAGTTCCAAACATTGGAACTATCCCATTGAGACAAAGCGGGTACCTATGGGCTATAGTTCCACACATTGGAACTATCCCATTAAGACAAAGCGGGGTGCCTGTGGGCTATAGTTCCACACGTTGGAACTATCCCATTAACACAAAGCGGGTACCTATGGGCTATAGTTCCACACATTGGAACTATCCCATTGAGACAGAATGAGCACTTCCGCATTCCATTGTTAAAGTGGGAGTTACAAAGTGTCGCCACTCTCTTACTATTCCACTCAGTTGGAAACATTATTCTGTCTGGAGCAACGGACGCTCTGATCACGAGTAAAATATAAATGCTTCCGTCTTACAGTCTGGAGCAACGGAAGCTCTGATCATGAGTAAAATATAAATGCTTCCGTCGTACAGTCTGGAGCAACGGAAGCTCTGATCACGAGTAAAATATAAATGCTTCCGTCGTACAGTCTGGAGCAACGGACGCTCTGATCACGAGTAAAATATAAATGCTTCCGTCGTACAGTCTGGAGCAACGGAAGCTCTGATCACGAGTAAAATATAAATGCTTCCGTCGTACAGTCTGGAGCAACGGAAGCTCTGATCACGAGTAAAATATAAATGCTTCCGTCATACAGTCTGGAGCAACGGAAGCTCTGATCACGAGTAAAATATAAATGCTTCCGTCGTACAGTCCGGAGCAACGGAAGCTCTGATCATGAGTAAAATATAAATGCTTCCGTCGTACAGTCTGGAGCAACGGAAGCTCTGATCATGAGTAAAATATAAATGCTTCCGTCGTACAGTCTGGAGCAACGGAAGCTCTGATCATGAGTAAAATATAAATGCTTCCGTCGTACAGTCTGGAGCAACGGAAGCTCTGATCATGAGTAAAATATAAATGCTTCCGTCGTACAGTCTGGAGCAACGGAAGCTCTGATCATGAGGGACATGGAGCCTACCTGTAGTCATGTTGTCTGGAGGGACACGGAGCCTGCTGCCCGTAGTAAGGCCTGGCCATGTCCAGGTGGTCCAGAGGGGCGTATCCACCCATGTCAGGGTGGTCTCTCTGGGCGTATCCACCCATGGGGTCCAGAGGGGGGTAACCACCACCCTCGTCACCGTGGTAGTAGCCCCCCCTGTGGTGGAAGCTGGGACTGGACCGGTGCCAGGAGTTCTGGTAGAACCCTCCGGGGTTTGGGAAAGGCGGAGGAGGAGGAGGAGGGGGCGTGGCTCCGACGGCGGGGGCGGGGCTGTAGTGCTGCGAGGGGAAGGGAGGGGCAGGCTGGCGGTAGGACGGGGGGGGCAGGTCCTGGCAGGGAGACGAGTGCTCCGATTGGCTGTCCTCTGACGCGCGGCTGCCGCCGTTCTCCGTTATGGCTCCTCCTCCTCCTCCGTAGGCGGAGCCTGGCGGTGCCGTTATGGCTCCTCCTCCTCCTCCGTAGGCGGAGCCTGGCGGTGCCGTTGTGGCTCCTCCTCCTCCGTAGGCGGAGCCTGGCGGTGCCGTTATGGCTCCTCCTCCTCCTCCTCCGTAGGCGGAGCCTGGCGGTGCCGTTCTGGCGTGCTCCGTCAGGCGCCTCCGCGGCATCCTGACGCGGCCTCGGCTCTCCTGGTCGTAGCGGGAGGATTCCGTGTGGTTGTTGTTGGGTAACCTGGAGAGAAATACGAGCACAGAAACTATGTTGGGAGTCTATTAAACATATTATTATTATTATTCAGTGTGAAATGAATGACCTCTATTTGGCCATAACTCCCTCCTCTGAGGGAGCTACCTTTGGGGAAGGGGGTTGTTGTCCAGACAGGGGCCAGACTGGTGAGGGTCATGGGTTCATGTAGCATGCCAACGTTTGTGCTATTGCCATTGAGAATGCATTGGGCGTTTAAGTTAAATAACTCAGAAACTACAAAACATTTCAAAGTAAAAGGTTCCAGCATGTGTCTCCACAGTAAGCTGAATTTTACAAAGTGTGAATGGACTTTCTAGGTGAAAGTGATTTTTTGAAGTGCCACTATCTGCCTATAAATGTCTCAAATTTGAAATCACTATATTTCTAAAACTATTAAACATTTCAAAGATTCCTTTTCAGGCACACATGTCCACCGTAAGATGAACCTAAATAGGTTTGAATGGGGTTTCTAGGTGTAAGTATGTAGGACTAGTAGTGGGTGAAACCTTACAATGGTAATACGTTGTAAAACAATGAGTAATATTTAGTGGTTTTCACTTTTACAAAAAATATATATATATATATAATATAATAATTCTTCTTAACCGTGCACTTGCACGACAGCAAACCTATTCATGTGGAACATTCACCAAAAGCAGCTGATCTACAAGCTCACAAGCTGTCATGATGTTGTGCAGCCTATATATTTTGGTTATTTGATTTTATATAGTGCTTAAATTAGTCCTTTAATGCAGACCGATAGAAATAAGGCAACATAAACCCATAATAATTGAATAAATCTGGAAAACATCATTGGTTTGTGATCAGTTTGACTGCTTAATGAACAGTAAAGACATCAGGATTAGGTTAAACCTGGCTGTTAGCCTGCTCCGGAGCAGGCTAAGTCCAAAGCATTAGTTTCCATGGTAATTTATGTAGCATCACTTTCATGAAACCGAATCAAGCCTCAACATATCCAGGTTAACTGGTTAAATTAATCTGGCAAGATTAACCAGCTTTCATGAAACCGGTTAATCGCTGATCCAGGATATATTAAACCAGGATATGTGTTAAATCCCGGCTTAATCTCTAATCCAAGTTTCGTGAAACAGGCCCCTGGTGGCCTGCCTGTCCAGAAAAATGTTTTTTCTTTCTTTTTTTTATCATATCATAACTTGAGCTACAGCCGCGGCCCACGGGGGATCTGCCCGGTACGTCCTGGGGTCAGTACCCCTGGATACTGCCCGGTACGTCCTGGGGTCAGTACCCCTGGATACTGCCCGGTACGTCCTGGGGTCAGTACCCCTGGATACTGCCCATGCATTTCAATGGGAATGGAGCTCTTTGGTGCAGAAATCCACTAAAATGGCAGCAAAGCGCTCCATTCCCATTGAAATGCATCGGCAGTATATTATCTGCCCTCATGAAGTCGAAGTCGTACGGTCTGTCACACACTTTACCACAGTGAACACACACACACACACACACACACACACACACACACACACACACACACACACTCTTGGAGCTGCATATTGAGACTGCATGACTACGAGTCCATCGCCGTTGTATTGTACCACCTATCTTAACCCATTTAGACCCCACGTCGAAATAAAACATTAAATAAAATCTAAATCGTGACAATTTTCTGAAAGATTTGAGGCACTGATTTGAGGCACTGGGATATGGAGCTCCAGCCCTCCTGGGGTATGGGATATGGAGCTCCAGCCCTCCTGGGGTATGGGATATGGAGCTCCAGCCCTCCTGGGGTATGGGATATGGAGCTCCAGCCCTCCTGGGGTATGGGATATGGAGCTCCAGCCCTCCTGGGGTATGGGATATGGAGCTCCAGCCCTCCTGGGGTATGGGATATTGAGCTCCATCCACTAAATGAGTGTAAAACCAGAAGCTACCTGAGGGAGAGCTGGCGGCGCACTTGCATCTCTGGCGTGCAGGGGGTGCTGTTGGACACGGTGTGGCGCAGCTTCAGGTGGGACAAGCCCACTGGCAGGCAGGCCTCCAATGGCGGCAGAGTCTGGGCCGGGGAGGCGGGGCTACTGGAGAGAGACATAATACCATAACAATGCAAAATTAATACACAATACGATTAGCAATTCAACAACAGCAGATACACAAGCTTGTACATCTGCTATTTTGTTAACTTTGTTATATTATAGAAAGTCAGACCCATCTGAAGTGAGTGGCACTGTACTGTACTGTACTGTACTGTACTGTACTGTACTGTACTGTACTGTACTGTACTGTACTGTACTGTACTGTACTGTACTGTACTGTACTGGCCATCCTCCTTGGCCTGTGTGTTAGGCTGTGCAACAGTGACACTTGGTGGTGAACAAACGCTATAACGCTATTTCCGTGCTCGGACACAGCCAGCCAGGGACAGACCCAGGGACACAGGGACAGACCCAGGGACACAGGGACAGACCCAGGGACACAGGGACAGACCCAGGGACACAGGGACAGACCCAGGGACACAGCCGCACACATAGCTGTCTATAGGAGTGGTTGCACCACTCAAAAAGATGTGTGTGAAAAGAAAATGTATCTGATCATGGGGGTCCCTGGCACAATGAACCATCTAAATACTACAGCATGCAGAGGAGAAGTCATAACAGAACCATCTAAACACTACAGCATGCAGAGGAGAAGTCATAACAGAACCATCTAAACACTACAGCATGCAGAGGAGAAGTCATAACAGAACCATCTAAATACTACAGCATGCAGAGGAGAAGTCATAACAGAACCATCTAAATACTACAACATGCAGAGGAGAAGTCATAACAGAACCATCTAAATACTACAACATGCAGAGGAGAAGTCATAACAGAACCATCTAAATACTACAACATGTAGTCATAACAGAACCATCTAAACACTACAACATGCAGAGGAGAAGTCATAACAGAACCATCTAAACACTACAACATGCAGAGGAGAAGTCATAACAGAACCATCTAAACACTACGGCATGCAGAGGAGAAGTCATAACAGAACCATCTAAATACTACAGCATGCAGAGGAGAAGTCATAACAGAACCATCTAAATACTACAGCATGCAGAGGAGAAGTCATAACAGAACCATCTAAACACTACAGCATGCAGAGGAGAAGTCATAACAGAACCATCTAAATACTACAGCATGCAGAGGACACAATGCATCTGATCATGGGGGGTCCCTGACACAATGTATCTGATCATGGGGGGTCCCTGACACAATGTATCTGATGGGGGTCCCTGGCACAATGTATCTGATCATGGGGGGTCCCTGACACAATGTATCTGATGGGGGTCCCTGACACAATGTATCTGATCATGGGGGGTCCCTGACACAATGTATCTGACCATGGGGGGTCCCTGGCACAATGTATCTGATCATGGGGGGTCCCTGACACAATGTATCTGATGGGGGTCCCTGACACAATGTATCTGATCATGGGGGGTCCCTGACACAATGTATCTGACCATGGGGGGTCCCTGACACAATGTATCTGACCATGGGGGGTCCCTGGCACAATGTATCTGATCATGGGGGGTCCCTGGCACAATGTATCTGATGGGGGGTCCCTGACACAATGTATCTGACCATGGGGGGTCCCTGACACAATGTATCTGATCATGGGGGGTCCCTGGCACAATGTATCTGATGGGGGTCCCTGACACAATGTATCTGACCATGGGGGGTCCCTGGCACAATGTATCTGACCATGGGGGGTCCCTGGCACAATGTATCTGATCATGGGGGGTCCCTGGCACAATGTATCTGATCATGGGGGGTCCCTGACACAATGTATCTGATCATGGGGGGTCCCTGACACAATGTATCTGATGGGGGGTCCCTGACACAATGTATCTGATGGGGGGTCCCTGACACAATGTATCTGATGGGGGGTCCCTGACACAATGTATCTGATGGGGGGTCCCTGACACAATGTATCTGATGGGGGGTCCCTGACACAATGTATCTGATCATGGGGGGTCCCTGGCACAATGTATCTGATCATGGGGGGTCCCTGACACAATGTATCTGATCATGGGGGGTCCCTGACACAATGTATCTGATGGGGGGTCCCTGACACAATGTATCTGATCATGGGGGGTCCCTGACACAATGTATCTGATGGGGGGTCCCTGACACAATGTATCTGATGGGGGGTCCCTGACACAATGTATCTGATGGGGGGTCCCTGACACAATGTATCTGATGGGGGGTCCCTGACACAATGTATCTGATGGGGGGTCCCTGACACAATGTATCTGATGGGGGGTCCCTGACACAATGTATCTGATGGGGGGTCCCTGACACAATGTATCTGATGGGGGGTCCCTGACACAATGTATCTGATGGGGGTCCACATAACATCCAAAAGGGGGAGAACCTCATGGGAACACGCTCACTCAAAGAGATTCTACATAAAGAGGCCAAACTCCTGAAATACTTGGACTCACCAGTAGATGGCGCAGCGGTACTGCTCCATTAGGACAGCAACCCTTTGTGTCTAAGATGTAACACCTCAAACACGCACGTAAACATGCACGGTGGCGCGCACACATGCACGTGCACACATGCGCCCTGACTTTCTGAATGAATATGTTATACTAATTGATGCTTTGATCCTTTCATAAACATGATAAATAAAGGAGTGTAATACTCTCAATATCAATATATGAGAGTAGAATAGGATAAAAACAAGTTCTTGTTTTGTACAGCGTGACTTTTCACGCGGGAACCCCTTTTGGTGTTATGCTTTAGCTATTGAAAAATAGCAGATCTACAAGCTCGTAGCGCGCCACCGAGTGGCGCGCTAGAGCTTGTAGATCTGCTATTTTTGAAAAAGTCGAAGAACGACTGACATAGAAACATAGCTTTTTATCAGAAAACTGTCAGGATGTAGAAGAACATTTTTAGAATCTGATCTCAGTTCAGAATGGGTTAATGGGAGTTTCGCCCTCTTTGCTCACGTATTAGTGTGTATCGCACGGTGCGCTATCGCTACGTATCCAAACGCACCTCAGGGCATGATGTCAGCAACACAGCTGCACATAATAACAGCATGAATAATCAAGGGCGTGTTGGATTCGAGGTGTGTGTGAGAGGGTTTGTCCAGTGACTGAGGGACGCGCCCCCACGGCTCCAATCTAAACACCAATATTATTCATTTTATAGTAGCTGCAGCTGCGGAAAAATAGCAGATCTACAAGCTCTACTACGAGCTTGTAGATCTGCTATTTTTTTTTAAATCTGGAAAATGTGGCGCCTTGACATGAAATAGTTTGAGAACTATACTGACATGGAAAACTGCCCGGATTTAGAAGACATTTGTAGAATCTGGTCTCAGGTCTAATTGGGCTAAAGAATATTGAGGATGTGTGGATCTGAACAACATAATTAGATCTATAAACACCAACATAATGTTATATCAGATCTACTAAACAACAACATAATGTTACATCAGATCTACTAAACAACAGATCTAAAACAACAACATAATGTTATATCAGATCTCAGAGTCTCTAAACACTTCTCAGCACGTTGAAAGAATTACAGCCAATTAGATTCTCCAAATTGCTTTATCTTCTACCTCCATGGGAAAAAGAAGAGTCCCCCCCCCCCCCTCTGCCCCACCACACGTATAAACTGTACTTTTTGGCCCAAAAGGGATTTTGTTTACACCGGAAAACAAATACTTTTAGTTACTCCGCTGCGCCCTCTACTGATATTGCCCAGAGAACTGCCTCATAGAGAATATTTTTCCAGGGGGGCTCAGAGTGCGTCCATTAAGGAAAGTAGCCTTTCTAATGACACAACCAGCCTTTGTTTTGGTGAGTAGGTCAAACGTTTGTGAGATTTCCACAAAAAAGAGGAGAGGCTGGTCTGATTTAGATTTGAGATTTAAAACTGAAAGTCCCATAGCCTTACTGCAGAGCAGAATGGAGCAGTAGAAGGCTATGGACCAGAGCTAAAGCAGAACATAACCCTTAACCCATTCTGACCTGAGATCAGATTCATATGAGGTTTCCACTGGACACACACACTGGTCTGATTAACCCATTCTGACCTGAGATCAGATTCATACGAGGTTTCCACTGGACACACACTGGGTCTGATTAACCCATTCTGACCTGAGATCAGATTCATAAGAGGTTTCCACTGGACACACACTGGTCTGATTAACCCATTCTGACCTGAGATCAGATTCATACGAGGTTTCCACTGGACACACACTGGGTCTGATTAACCCATTCTGACCTGAGATCAGATTCATACGAGGTTTCCACTGGACACACACACACTGGTCTGATGAACCCATTCTGACCTGAGATCAGATTCATACGAGGTTTCCACTGGACACACACTGGTCTGATTAACCCATTCTGACCTGAGATCAGATTCATACGAGGTTTTCCGCTGGACACACACTGGTCTGATTAACCCATTCTGACCTGAGATCAGATTCATACGAGGTTTCCACTGGACACACACACTGGTCTGATGAACCCATTCTGACCTGAGATCAGATTCATACGAGGTTTCCACTGGACACACACTGGTCTGATTAACCCATTCTGACCTGAGATCAGATTCATACGAGGTTTCCACTGGACACACACTGGGTCTGATTAACCCATTCTGACCTGAGATCAGATTCATACGAGGTTTCCACTGGACACACACTGGTCTGATGAACCCATTCTGACCTGAGATCAGATTCATACGAGGTTTCCACTGGACACACACTGGTCTGATTAACCCATTCTGACCTGAGATCAGATTCATACGAGGTTTCCACTGGACACACACTGGGTCTGATTAACCCATTCTGACCTGAGATCAGATTCATACGAGGTTTCCACTGGACACACACTGGTCTGATTAACCCATTCTGACCTGAGATCAGATTCATACAAGGTTTCCACTGGACACACACTGGTCTGATTAACCCATTCTGACCTGAGATCAGATTCATACGAGGTTTCCACTGGACACACACACACACTGGTCTGGTTAACCCATTCTGACCTGAGATCAGATTCATACAAGGTTTCCACTGGACACACACTGGTCTGATTAACCCATTCTGACCTGAGATCAGATTCATACGAGATTTCCACTGGACACACACTGGTCTGATTAACCCATTCTGACCTGAGATCAGATTCATACGAGGTTTCCACTGGACACACACTGGTCTGATTAACCCATTCTGACCTGAGATCAGATTCATACGAGGTTTCCACTGGACACACACTGGTCTGATTAACCCATTCTGACCTGAGATCAGATTCATACGAGGTTTCCACTGGACACACACTGGTCTGATTAACCCATTCTGACCTGAGATCAGATTCATACGAGGTTTCCACTGGACACACACACTGGTCTGATGAACCCATTCTGACCTGAGATCAGATTCATACGAGGTTTCCACTGGACACACACTGGTCTGATTAACCCATTCTGACCTGAGATCAGATTCATACGAGGTTTCCACTGGACACACACTGGTCTGATTAACCCATTCTGACCTGAGATCAGATTCATACGAGGTTTCCACTGGACACACACTGGTCTGATTAACCCATTCTGACCTGAGATCAGATTCATACGAGGTTTCCACTGGACACACACACACTGGTCTGGTTAACCCATTCTGACCTGAGATCAGATTCATACGAGGTTTCCACTGGACACACACTGGGTCTGATTAACCCATTCTGACCTGAGATCAGATTCATACCAGGTTTCCACTGGACACACACTGGTCTGATGAACCCATTCTGACCTGAGATCAGATTCATACGAGGTTTCCACTGGACACACACTGGTCTGATTAACCCATTCTGACCTGAGATCAGATTCATACGAGGTTTCCACTGGACACACACACACACTGGTCTGGTTAACCCATTCTGACCTGAGATCAGATTCATACGAGGTTTCCACTGGACACACACACTGGTCTGATTAACCCATTCTGACCTGAGATCAGATTCATACGAGGTTTCCACTGGACACACACACTGGTCTGATGAACCCATTCTGACCTGAGATCAGATTCATACGAGGTTTCCACTGGACACACACTGGTCTGATTAACCCATTCTGACCTGAGATCAGATTCATACGAGGTTTCCACTGGACACACACTGGTCTGATTAACCCATTCTGACCTGAGATCAGATTCATACGAGGTTTCCACTGGACACACACTGGTCTGATTAACCCATTCTGACCTGAGATCAGATTCATACGAGGTTTCCACTGGACACACACTGGTCTGGTTAAAGTCCTGAACGGGGGTCAAAGGTCAATGTGTTTACCTGGCGGTGGACGAGCGGTGAGACTTCTTCTTCTTCTCGTACGGCTGGTCCAGGCTGGACTCGGACCAGGGGGCGTGTTGGATGGGCGGGGCGTCGTAGAGCCCCTCCCCCACGCCGGACGAGCCAAAGCTCTGAGACGAGTCCAGGCTGGCCTGGCTGGTGTGACGGGGGAGGGGCAGGGGGGAGGGGGGTGGCACCGCAGGGGGGCGTGGTGAGGGGGAGGGGAGAGGGGGTGACACAGGAGGGGGTCCCCGTCAGGGGGAGGGGAGAGGGGGTGACACAGGAGGGGGTCCCCGTCAGGGGGAGGGGAGAGGGGGTGACACAGGAGGGGGTCCCCGTCAGGGGGAGGGGAGAGGGGGTGACAGGGCAGGGGGGCATAGTGTGGGAGGAGGAGGAGGGGGAGGGGGAGGTGGGGGAGGTGGGGGGGTTTCGGGAGGACACCGGGAGAGGAGACGGAGACGGATCTGAGGGTCCGGGAAGAAGCCCCCCCGTCTGGATCGCTGCTTCTAGAAGAGCAGGAAGAAAGAGAAGTGGTTTTAGGGTTTTAGATCCATCCATCTGTGATTTAACTAACTCTCCATCATTTAGCTGTATGGGGGACCATCTGGAACCCCCTCAAGAACCACTGGTGGTCCCCGGACCATCTGGAACCCCCTCATGGACCACTGGTGGTCCCTGGACCACCTGGAACCCCCTCAATGACCACTGGTGGTCCCCGGACCACCTGGAACCCCCTTAAGGACCACTGGTTGTCCCCGGAGTGTCCACTAGTTGGAACCCCTGTACTAGACAAAGAGACTGTGATTTAGAGCGAGCTTCTTCTTACCTTCGTCAAGAACGACCGAATCCGACAAAGAACTGTCGTCAGAGTGTTGATCTGAAACACAACAACAGATAGCTTATTACATGAAACCTGAAATGTCCCAAAACTGTTACTCCTAATATTCCACAATAAGGGCTGTATTTTGCGTGTCTTAAGTACCAGGTCTTATTACTTAACTTAAGACCTGGAGGTTGGACTCCTAATATTCCATACATAGTGTGGTAGTAAATCAGTACTAGTTAAACTCCTAATATTCCATACATAGTGTGGTAGTAAATCAGTACTAGTTAAACTCCTAATATTCCATACATAGTGTGGTAGTAAATCAGTACTAGTTAAACTCCTAATATTCCATACATAGTGTGGTAGTAAATCAGTACTATAGACTCCTAATATTCCATACATAGTGTGGTAGTAAATCAGTACTATAGACTCCTAATATTCCATACATAGTGTGGTAGTAAATCAGTACTAGTTGGACTCCTAATATTCCATACATAGTGTGGTAGTAAATCAGTACTAGTTGGACTCCTAATATTCCATACATAGTGTGGTAGTAAATCAGTAATAGTTAGACTCCTAATATTCCATACATAGTGTGGTAGTAAATCAGTACTAGTTAAACTCCTAATATTCCATACATAGTGTGGTAGTAAATCAGTACTATAGACTCCTAATATTCCATACATAGTGTGGTAGTAAATCAGTACTAGTTGGACTCCTAATATTCCATACATAGTGTGGTAGTAAATCAGTACTAGTTGGACTCCTAATATTCCATACATAGTGTGGTAGTAAATCAGTACTATAGACTCCTAATATTCCATACATAGTGTGGTAGTAAATCAGTACTAGTTGGACTCCTAATATTCCACACATAGTGTGGTAGTAAATCAGTACTAGTTGGACTCCTAATATTCCACACATAGTGTGGTAGTAAATCAGTACTAGTTGGACTCCTAATATTCCATACATAGTGTGGTAGTAAATCAGTACTAGTTGGACTCCTAATATTCCACACATAGTGTGGTAGTAAATCAGTACTAGTTGGACTCCTAATATTCCATACATAGTGTGGTAGTAAATCAGTACTAGTTGGACTCCTAATATTCCATACATAGTGTGGTAGTAAATCAGTACTAGTTGGACTCCTAATATTCCATGCATAGTGTGGTAGTAAATCAGTACTAGTTGGACTCCTAATATTCCATAAATAGTCCTCTAGAGGTCAGTAACTCACCGTGCAGCGCTACGTTCCGTCCTCTCTGCAGCCTCAGCTGGAAGGAGGTGTCCTGCAGCTCCTTCAGTCTCCTCTCCTCCCGTCTGAACTGCTGCAAGCGGCTCCTCTTCAGGTTCTTGTGGAGGTGTTCCTCCTGCAGCAGCCTCCGGGACGCCTCGTAGATCTGAGTCTGGAGGCAGAGCTCAGCGTCCACCGAGTTGATCTGTGACTCCTTCACCATGGAGACGGATAGGGAGGGAGAGGGAGAGAGAGAGAGAGAGAGAGAGAGAGAGAGAGAGAGAGAGAGAGAGAGAGAGAGAGAGAGAGAGAGAGAGGAGACTAATTAAAAATTACTGATCTTGGAGGTACGGCAGCACAGTCGGTAGTGCTTTCGCCTCACAGTTAGAAGGTCTTGGTCTCTAAACTGCCTCCCCCTGGCCAGCCGGGGCGCCTGATGGAGGGGAAAGGAACTGGTCTCTATACTGCCTCCTCCTGGCCAGCCGGGGCGCCTGATGGAGGGGAAAGGAACTGGTCTCTATACTGCCTCCCCCTGGCCAGCCGGGGCGCCTGATGGAGGGGAAAGGAACTGGTCTCTATACTGCCTCCTCCTGGCCAGCCGGGGCGCCTGATGGAGGGGAAAGGAACTGGTCTCTATACTGCCTCCCCCTGGCCAGCCGGGGCGCCTGATGGAGGGGAAAGGAACTGGTCTCTATACTGCCTCCTCCTGGCCGCTCGTTTCCACCCGTCAAACTCGGATACCCACGGGGTACCACGGGTATCTCTGGTAGAGGGTTAGGGTTAGTAGGGTAGTTTTAGTAGGTAGTTTAGGTAGTTTTAGTTTAGTCGTTACCTCTGGTCCTCCTCCTCGCCGGACGATGCTCTGCTCGTCCAGCTTGAAGGCGGCGCCGATGCGTCGTCTGACCTGAGGAGGCTTCTCTCCTGGCAGGAGAGGATAGTCTGGAGACAGCCTGCCTGTCAGCTCCTAAAATATATACAGAAATATATACATTAATACAGGAGAGGATAGTCTGGAGACAGCCTGCCTGTCAGCTCCTAAAATATATACAGAAATATATACATTAATACAGGAGAGGATAGTCTGAAGACAGCCTGCCTGTCAGCTCCTAAAATATATACAGAAATATATACATTAATACAGGAGAGGATAGTCTGAAGACAGACGCCCTGTCAGCTCCTAAAATATATACAGAAATATATACATTAATACAGGAGAGGATAGTCTGGAGACAGCCTGCCTGTCAGCTCCTAAAATATATACAGAAATATATACATTAATACAGGAGAGGATAGTCTGGAGACAGCCTGCCTGTCAGCTCCTAAAATATATACAGAAATATATACATTAATACAGGAGAGGATAGTCTGGAGACAGCCTGCCTGTCAGCTCCTAAAATATATACAGAAATATATACATTAATACAGGAGAGGATAGTCTGGAGACAGCCTGCCTGTCAGCTCCTAAAATATATACAGAAATATATACATTAATACAGGAGAGGATAGTCTGGAGACAGCCTGCCTGTCAGCTCCTAAAATATATACAGAAATATATACATTAATACAGGAGAGGATAGTCTGGAGACAGACGCCCTGTCAGCTCCTAAAATATATACAGAAATATATACATTAATACAGGAGAGGATAGTCTGAAGACAGACGCCCTGTCAGCTCCTAAAATATATACAGAAATATATACATTAATACAGGAGAGGATAGTCTGGAGACAGCCTGCCTGTCAGCTCCTAAAATATATACAGAAATATATACATTAATACAGGAGAGGATAGTCTGGAGACAGCCTGCCTGTCAGCTCCTAAAATATATACAGAAATATATACATTAATACAGGAGAGGATAGTCTGGAGACAGCCTGCCTGTCAGCTCCTAAAATATATACAGAAATATATACATTAATACAGGAGAGGATAGTCTGGAGCCTGTCAGCTCCTAAAGTATATACAGAAATATACATTAATACAGGAGAGGATAGTCTGGAGACAGCCTGCCTGTCAGCTCCTAAAATATATACAGAAATATATACATTAATACAGGAGAGGATAGTCTGGAGACAGACACCCTGTCAGCTCCTAAAATATATACAGAAATATATACATTAATACAGGAGAGGATAGTCTGGAGACAGCCTGCCTGTCAGCTCCTAAAATATATACAGAAATATATACATTAATACAGGAGAGGATAGTCTGGAGACAGCCTGCCTGTCAGCTCCTAAAATATATACAGAAATATATACATTAATACAGGAGAGGATAGTCTGGAGACAGACACCCTGTCAGCTCCTAAAATATATACAGAAATATATACATTAATACAGGAGAGGATAGTCTGGAGACAGCCTGCCTGTCAGCTCCTAAAATATATACAGAAATATATACATTAATACAGGAGAGGATAGTCTGGAGACAGCCTGCCTGTCAGCTCCTAAAATATATACAGAAATATATACATTAATACAGGAGAGGATAGTCTGGAGACAGCCTGCCTGTCAGCTCCTAAAATATATACAGAAATATATACATTAATACAGGAGAGGATAGTCTGGAGACAGCCTGCCTTCAGCTCCTAAAATATATACAGAAATATATACATTAATACAGGAGAGGATAGTCTGGAGACAGCCTGCCTGTCAGCTCCTAAAATATATACAGAAATATATACATTAATACAGGAGAGGATAGTCTGGAGACAGCCTGCCTGTCAGCTCCTAAAATATATACAGAAATATATACATTAATACAGGAGAGGATAGTCTGGAGACAGCCTGCCTGTCAGCTCCTAAAATATATACAGAAATATATACATTAATACAGGAGAGGATAGTCTGGAGACAGCCTGCCTGTCAGCTCCTAAAATATATACAGAAATATATACATTAATACAGGAGAGGATAGTCTGAAGACAGACGCCCTGTCAGCTCCTAAAATATATACAGAAATATATACATTAATACAGGAGAGGATAGTCTGAAGACAGACGCCCTGTCAGCTCCTAAAATATATACAGAAATATATACATTAATACAGGAGAGGATAGTCTGGAGCCTGTCAGCTCCTAAAGTATATACAGAAATATACATTAATACAGGAGAGGATAGTCTGGAGACAGCCTGCCTGTCAGCTCCTAAAATATATACAGAAATATATACATTAATACAGGAGAGGATAGTCTGGAGACAGACACCCTGTCAGCTCCTAAAATATATACAGAAATATATACATTAATACAGGAGAGGATAGTCTGGAGACAGATGGCCTGTCAGCTCCTAAAATATATATAGAAATATACATTAATACAGGAGAGGATAGTCTGGAGACAGACGGCCTGTCAGCTCCTAAAATATATATAGACATATACATTAATACAGGAGAGGATAGTCTGGAGACAGTATATAAGGTCTGCTATAAAAAAAACAGCAGACCTACAAGCTCGTAGCTTGTAGGTCTGCTATTTTTCAACAGCTAAAGTTTAAAATAATAGTTAAAGTGATTACAATCATAGCGTGGCACCGAGTGCCGCGCTATGAACTTGTGGATCTGCTATTTTTGAAAAGTCGTGAAAATGTGCCTCAAATCTTTGAATATATGCATATTCTTTCAGAGTTTCAGTTTTAAACTCAAATCTTTGCTTCTGGGAGGTCCCCGGAACAACATATTTTCGGCATGTTACATATAATCTTTGGGGTCCTTGACATGAAATATCGAGAACCACTGATATAGAAACAAACAGGGAAAAAAATACATTTATAAAGAGATTTGTTTTAGGCCTGAATGGGTTAATAGTACAAAGTCAAAGTGTTTTCCTAAGAACACACAGATATCTGTAGTAACTCTGACTATTCTCTACTTTTAACAGAACCTCTTCGTTAGAGAATTAACTGTAGTAACTCTGACTATTCTCTACTTTTAACAGAACCTCTTCGTTAGAGCATTAACTGTAGTAACTCTGACTATTCTCTACTTTTAACAGAACCTCTTCGTTAGAGCATTAACTGTAGTAACTGACTATTCTCTACTTTTAACAGAACCTCTTCATTAGAGCATTAACTGTAGTAACTCTGACTATTCTCTACTTTTAACAGAACCTCTTCGTTAGAGCATTAACTGTAGTAACTCTGACTATTCTCTACTTTTAACAGAACCTCTTCGTTAGAGCAGAAAGTGAAAGCGGCCCGTAGTCGTAGGTAGTTATAGTTAGTTTGGAAATAACTCTACAAGTCGAGGCCTATAAGTTGCACAATGCTATTTTCCCCCCTAAAGATTCCCTTTCACATTCTTTGCATCTCATTCTTGTATCCGATGTCACCGTGTCAGGAAGACAGGCAGCCGAACACCCACACCTCACTACACCTGGACCAGTGGTGTGAGACAGGCAGCCTGGACTACACCTGGACCAGTGGTGGCAGACAGGCAGCCTGGACTACACCTGGACCAGTGGTGTGAGACAGGCAGCCTGGACTACACCTGGACCAGTGGTGTGAGACAGGCAGCCTGGACTACACCTGACCTGACACAACTACACCTGAACCAGTGGTTCCCAAAGTGTGGTCCGGGGACCCCCAGGGGTCCTCGAGGTAGTTCCAGGGGGTCCTCATCTAAGTGATAGTTATAGGAACCAAATGGACCCTTACAGGTCTGTGACTCTGAGAGTGTACAAATGGAACCAAATGGACCCTTACAGGTCTGTGACTCTGAGAGTGTACAAATGGAACCAAATGGACCCTTACAGGTCTGTGACTCTGAGAGTGTACAAATGGAACCAAATGGACCCTTACAGGTCTGTGACTCTGAGAGTGTACTAATGGAACCAAATGGACCCTTATGGGTCTGTAACTCTGAGAGTGTACACCAAATGGACCCTTATGGGTCTGTGACTCTGAGAGTGTACAAATGGAACCAAATGGACCCTTACAGGTCTGTGACTCTGAGAGTGTACTAATGGAACCAAATGGACCCTTATGGGTCTGTAACTCTGAGAGTGTACAAATGGAACCAAATGGACCCTTATGGGTCTGTAACTCTGAGAGTGTACAAATGGAACCAAATGGACCCTTATGGGTCTGTAACTCTGAGAGTGTACAAATGGAACCAAATGGACCCTTATGGGTCTGTAACTCTGAGAGTGTACACCAAATGGACCCGTATGGGTCTGTAACTCTGAGAGTGTACAAATGGAACCAAATGGACCCTTATGGGTCTGTAACTCTGAGAGTGTACAAATGGAACCAAATGGACCCTTATGGGTCTGTAACTCTGAGAGTGTACAAATGGAACCAAATGGACCCTTATGGGTCTGTAACTCTGAGAGTGTACAAATGGAACCAAATGGACCCTTATGGGTCTGTAACTCTGAGAGTGTACAAATGGAACCAAATGGACCCTTATGGGTCTGTGACTCTGAGAGTGTACAAATGGAACCAAATGGACCCTTATGGGTCTGTAACTCTGAGAGTGTACTAATGGAACCAAATGGACCCTTATGGGTCTGTAACTCTGAGAGTGTACAAATGGAACCAAATGGACCCTTATGGGTCTGTAACTCTGAGAGTGTACAAATGGAACCAAATGGACCCTTATGGGTCTGTGACTCTGAGAGTGTACAAATGGAACCAAATGGACCCTTATGGGTCTGTAACTCTGAGAGTGTACAAATATAACCAAATGGACCCTTATGGGTCTGTGACTCTGAGAGTGTACAAATGGAACCAAATGGACCCTTACAGGTCTGTAACTCTGAGAGTGTACAAATGGAACCAAATGGACCCTTATGGGTCTGTAACTCTGAGAGTGTACAAATGGAACCAAATGGACCCTTATGGGTCTGTATTAACTCTGAGAGTGTACAAATGGAACCAAACGGACCCATCAGAGTTATACTATATAAATGGCATTAAATGGGGGTCCGTAGACTAATGCATGTCAAACTGGGGGTCCTTGAAATGAAACGGTTTGAGAATCCCTGCTAGAGACAGATACATCTTCTCTCATGGGGGTCCCTGGGGGGGGGGGGGGGTCCGTGGGGCTAATTCGTGTCAATGTGGGGGTCCCTGGGGGGGGGGGGTCCTTGACGTGAACAGGTTTGTGAGCTACAGACTATACTCCTCAGCCCAGAGTATTAAAGTATTAAACAAATCCTCCCACATTTAAAAAAAAAAACACATCAGGAGTGATTTCACCTGAGAAACAGTCAGACGGGACACACCCTGTTCTGTTCCAATCTGTTCTAATCTGATCTGATTCACTTCTCATTCCGCACTTAGAGCACAAACACTCCCATGAGAACAGCGTCTCTCTCTCTCTCACCAATGTAGTTTCTTTTGTCGCTACGAGGAGGAGAAAGAAAAGGTGTCAACTCCCCGTGTGCATGACGAGCGCTCCTCAAAGACGTGTCCCAGCACGGGAAAGGCCAAGCCCTGCTGGGTCTGTCAACAGGAACAGAATGATCACCTCACCTTCGCCCCGCAGCGGAATGATCACCTCACCTTACAGAGGAGTTCAGTTCGCCCCGCAGCAGAATGATCACCTCACCTTCGCCCCGCAGCGGAATGATCACCTCACCTTACAGAGGAGTTCAGTTCGCCCCGCAGCAGAATGATCACCTCACCTTACAGAGGAGTTCAGTTCGCCCCGCAGCAGAATGATCACCTCACCTTACAGAGGAGTTCAGTTCGCCCCGCAGCAGAATATGTACAACTGACAGGGAAATAAAGAAGGCTCCGTTTGCGATGACCAAAATAATTTACGGCTGAGATTTGACACGTAATACAAGCGATATACGTAAATGGTAAATGGTGCATTTATAAAGCGCCTTTATCCAAGGCGCTTTACATAGATTGTGCATTACATTCACCCATTCACACACACATTCATACACCGATGGCAGCGGAAACCATGCAAGGCACCAACCAGCACATCGGGAGCAATTTGGGGTTCAGTGTCTTTGCCCAAGGACACTTCGACATGTAGACAGGAGGAGCCGGGATTCGAACCGCCGACCCATGGATCATTGGACGACCTGCTCTACCTCTTGAGCCACAGTCGCGCCACGGTCGCCCCACGTCTGTCTGTCTGTCTGTCTGTCTGTCTGTCTGTCTGTCTGTCTGTCTGTCTGTGTCTGCATTATTATATATATATATATGCATTTTTAACCGACTCAGACTAAGACACACATCTGTGTCACTTTTAGAGTTTAACCAGTAACCCTTTAACCATTATTTGAAACTTTAGCTATTGAAAAAAACAGCAGATCTACAAGCTCATAGCATGGCACTGAGTGGCGTGCTAACGAGCTTGTAGATCTGCCGTTTCGGAAAAATCGTGAGAAATGTGGCGCTAATCTTATATTCTTTTGTTTTTAACTCAAATATTTGCTTCTGAGGGGTCCCTGGAAGTCCCTGGAAGAAAATAGTTTGAGATGGGGGTGGCCATATATATATATATATATATATATATATATATATATATATATATATATATATATATATATATATATATATATATATATATATATATATATAATTCTGGGGGTCCTTGACAATAGTTTGAGAACCGCTGACATAGAAACAGTTTTTTTTCAGAAATGATTTAGAAGACATTTTGTAGAATCAGGTCTCAGGTGTTGAAGGGTTAAAAGGTGTTCCTAAATGACACAGGTGGTGCACAGCAGTGATTTTCTGTTGGTCTGTGTGTGTGTGTGTGTGTGTGTGTGTGTGTGTGTGTGTGTGTGTGTGTGTGTGTGTGTGTGTGTGTGTGTGTGTGTGTGTGTGTGTGTGTGTGTGTGCAGGGAACGCCTCAGGGATCAACATGCCACTTCCTGTGTGCATCCATCATAGTGGATGTAATTAACCTCCAGCTAGCCTAGCACGCTAGCTGCTATGACCTGGACCCAGAGGTCACTGTTATTGTTACTGTTATTGTGCCGTTAACTGTAAAATTGCAATATTAACACTCAAAGGGTGTGCGTTACCGTCATTAATGCACGCCTGCATTGATGCAGGAACGGAGCTGAAGGCGAGTTCCGTAGACATCGATGGCGGTGGGTTTGGTTTCGTGAGGTCCTTTGACTATACAGTTGACTGTACAGACTGTACAGACTATACAGTTGACTGTACAGACTATACAGTTGACTGTATAGTCTGTACAGTTGACTGTACAGACTATACAGTTGACTGTACAGTTTAGGTGTTCATGGTTCTACTCACAGCTTGGTGCATGTGTACAGGAGGTGTACAGTAGCCAGCAGGTGTTCATGGGTTAGGGGTACAGTAGGTATTAACAGTGTTACTCACAGCCTCTCTGATGCACAGCTTCAGTAGTATAGTGTAGTGTAGTGTAGGTGTAGTATAGTGTAGTGTAGGTGTAGTATAGTGTAGTGTAGGTGTAGTATAGTGTAGTGTAGTATAGTGTAGTGTAGGTGTAGTATAGTGTAGTGTAGGTGTAGTATAGTGTAGTGTAGGTGTAGTATAGTGTAGTGTAGGTGTAGTATAGTGTAGTGTAGGTGTAGTATAGTGTAGTGTAGGTGTAGTATAGTGTAGTGTAGGTGTAGTATAGTGTAGTGTAGGTGTAGTATAGTGTAGTGTAGGTGTAGTATAGTGTAGTGTAGGTGTAGTATAGTGTAGTGTAGGTGTAGTATAGTGTAGTGTAGGTGTAGTATAGTGTAGTGTAGGTGTAGTATAGTGTAGTGTAGGTGTAGTATAGTGTAGTGTAGGTGTAATATAGTGTAGTGTAGGTGTAGTATAGTGTAGTATAGTGTAGTGTAGGTGTAGTATAGTGTAGTGTAGGTGTAGTATAGTGTAGTGTAGGTGTAGTATAGTGTAGTGTAGGTGTAGTATAGTGTAGTGTAGGTGTAGTATAGTGTAGTGTAGGTGTAGTATAGTGTAGTGTAGGTGTAGTATAGTGTAGTGTAGGTGTAATATAGTGTAGTGTAGGTGTAGTATAGTGTAGTGTAGGTGTAGTATAGTGTGTGTGTGTGTGTGTGTGTGTGTGTGTGTGTGTGTGTGTGTGTGTGTGTGCAGGGAACGCCTCAGGGATCAACATGCCACTTCCTGTGTGCATCCATCATAGTGGATGTAATTAACCTCCAGCTAGCCTAGCACGCTAGCTGCTGTGACCTGGACCCAAAGGTCACTGTTATTGTTACTGTTATTGTGCCGTTAACTGTAAAATTGCAATATTAACACTCAAAGGGTGTGCGTTACCGTCATTAATGCACGCCTGCATTGATGCAGGAACGGAGCTGAAGGCGAGTTCCGTAGACATCGATGGCGGTGGGTTTGGTTTCGTGAGGTCCTTTGACTATACAGTTGACTGTACAGACTATACAGTTGACTGTACAGACTATACAGTTGACTGTACAGACTATACAGTTGACTGTACAGTTGACTGTACAGACTATACAGTTGACTGTACAGTTGACTGTACAGACTATACAGTTGACTGTACAGTTTAGGTGTTCATGGTTCTACTCACAGCTTGGTGCATGTGTACAGGAGGTGTACAGTAGCCAGTAGGTGTTCATGGGTTAGGGGTACAGTAGGTATTAATAGTGTTACTCACAGCCTCTCTGATGCACAGCTTCAGTAGTATAGTGTAGTGTAGTGTAGGTGTAGTATAGTGTAGTGTAGTATAGTGTAGTGTAGTGTAGGTGTAGTATAGTGTAGTGTAGTGTAGGTGTAGTATAGTGTAGTGTAGTATAGTGTAGTGTAGTGTAGGTGTAATATAGTGTAGTATAGTGTAGTATAGTGTAGTGTAGGTGTAGTATAGTGTAGTGTAGTGTAGGTGTAATATAGTGTAGTATAGTGTAGTGTAGTGTAGTGTAGTGTAGGTGTAATATAGTGTAGTATAGTGTAGTGTAGGTGTAATATAGTGTAGTATAGTGTAGTGTAGGTGTAATATAGTGTAGTATAGTGTAGTGTAGGTGTAATATAGTGTAGTATAGTGTAGTGTAGGTGTAGTGTAGTGTAGTGTAGGGTTAGGTGTACAGTATGTACAGTATGTGTACAGTAGGTATTAATAGTGTTACTCACAGCCTCTCTGATGCACAGCTTCAGTAGTATAGTGTAGTGTAGGGTTAGGTGTACAGTATGTACAGTATGTGTACAGTAGGTATTAATACATAGTGTTACTCACAGCCTCTCTGATGCAGAGTGTAGTGTAGGGTTAGGTGTACAGTAGGGGTACAGTAGTATTAATACTCACAGCCTCTCTGATGCACAGCTTCAGTAGTATAGTGTAGTGTAGGGTTAGGTGTACAGCATGTGTACAGAAGGTATTAATACATAGTGTTACTCACAGCCTCTCTGATGCACAGCTTCAGTAGTATAGTGTAGTGTAGTGTAGGTGTAGTATAGTGTAGTGTAGGTGTAATATAGTGTAGTGTAGATGTAGTATAGTGTAGTGTAGTGTAGGTGTAATATAGTGTAGTGTAGGGTTAGGTGTCCAGTATGTACAGTATGTGTACAGTAGGTATTAATACATAGTGTTACTCACAGCCTCTCTGATGCACAGCTTCAGTAGTATAGTGTAGTGTAGGGTTAGGTGTACAGCATGTGTACAGTAGGTATTAATACATAGTGTTACTCACAGCCTCTCTGATGCAGAGTGTAGTGTAGGGTTAGGTGTACAGTAGGGGTACAGTAGTATTAATACTCACAGCCTCTCTGATGCACAGCTTCTTCAGCTCCAGAACACAGAGCTCCAGACGGTCCTGCAGAGACTGATGTTTGAGCTTCATGGCCCTGGTGTGGGTGGAGACGTCCTTTAGGCCTCCTGTGGAGACGTCCTTTAAGCCTCCTGTGGTAGGACTGTCACTACCTAGAAGAAGAAGAAGAAGAATACAATATTATATAATATACTACTCTGTGTGTGTGTGTGTGTGTGTGTGTGTGTGTGTGTGTGTGTGTGTGTGTGTGTGTGTGTGTGTGTGTGTGTGTGTGTGTGTGTGCGTGCGTGTGTGTGAGAGAGAGGTCACGTCCTTGGTGTCATAGGACCTCATGATGCAAACAGAACCCGTCAGAACCTGAGTCACATGATGCAATGATCTATTCATACAGGATGTCCACATCCGGATATCTACTGTATCTACTGTAGGTCATAGATTTATCTACTGTATTTATCTACTGTATGTCACAGATGTATCTACTGTATTTATCTACTGTATGTCACAGATGTATCTACTGTATTTATCTACTGTATGTCATAGATTTATCTACTGTATTTATCTACTGTATGTCACAGATTTATCTACTGTATTTATCTACTGTATGTCATAGATTTATCTACTGTATTCATCTACTGTAGGTCAGATTTATCTACTGTATTTATCTACTGTATGTCACAGATTTATCTACTGTATTTATCTACTGTATGTCATAGATTTATCTACTGTATTTATCTACTGTAGGTCAGATTTATCTACTGTATTTATCTACTGTATGTCACAGATTTATCTACTGTATTTATCTACTGTATGTCACAGATTTATCTACTGTATTTATCTACTGTAGGTCAGATTTATCTACTGTATTTATCTACTGTATGTCACAGATTTATCTACTGTATTTATCTACTGTATGTCATAGATTTATCTACTGTATTTATCTACTGTATGTCATAGATTTATCTACTGTATTTATCTACTGTATGTCATAGATTTATCTACTGTATTTATCTACTGTATGTCATAGATTTATCTACTGTATCTACTGTACTGTAGGTCATAGATTTATCTACTGTATTTATCTACTGTATGTCACAGATTTATCTACTGTATTTATCTACTGTATGTCATAGATTTATCTACTGTATTTATCTACTGTATGTCATAGATTTATCTACTGTATTTATCTACTGTATGTCATAGATTTATCTACTGTATTTATCTACTGTATGTCACAGATTTATCTACTGTATGTCATAGATTTATCTACTGTATTTATCTACTGTAGGTCACAGATTTATCTACTGTATTTATCTACTGTATGTCATAGATTTATCTACTGTATTTATCTACTGTATGTCACAGATTTATCTACTGTATTTATCTACTGTATGTCATAGATTTATCTACTGTATTTATCTACTGTATTTATCTACTGTATGTCATAGATTTATCTACTGTATTTATCTACTGTATGTCACAGATTTATCTACTGTATTTATCTACTGTATGTCACAGATTTATCTACTGTATTTATCTACTGTATGTCATAGATTTATCTACTGTATTTATCTACTGTATGTCATAGATTTATCTACTGTATTTCATAGATTTATCTACTGTATGTCACAGATTTATCTACTGTATTTATCTACTGTATGTCACAGATTTATCTACTGTATTTATCTACTGTATGTCATAGATTTATCTACTGTATTTATCTACTGTATGTCATAGATTTATCTACTGTATGTCATAGATTTATCTACTGTATTTATCTACTGTATGTCACAGATTTATCTACTGTATTTATCTACTGTATGTCATAGATTTATCTACTGTATTTATCTACTGTATGTCACAGATTTATCTACTGTATGTCATAGATTTATCTACTGTATGTCATAGATTTATCTACTGTATGTCATAGATTTATCTACTGTATTTATCTACTGTACGTCACAGATTTATCTACTGTATTTATCTACTGTATGTCATAGATTTATCTACTGTATTTATCTACTGTAGGTCATAGATTTATCTACTGTATTTATCTACTGTATGTCACAGATTTATCTACTGTATTTATCTACTGTATGTCATAGATTTATCTACTGTATTTATCTACTGTATGTCACAGATTTATCTACTGTATTTATCTACTGTATGTCATAGATTTATCTACTGTATTTATCTACTGTATGTCATAGATTTATCTACTGTATTTATCTACTGTATGTCATAGATTTATCTACTGTATTTATCTACTGTATGTCATAGATTTATCTACTGTATTTATCTACTGTATGTCATAGATTTATCTACTGTATTTATCTACTGTATGTCACAGATTTTATTTAGTTTTCGTCAGTGATAAAAGGAAGTTGACGAACATGTTTGGTCATAGTTTGAGTCTCCACTGGATGAAAACATCCACCTGTCAGAAACCTTTGCAGTTCTCCAATTAATATCCCCAAAACTACAGTTATAGAGCACCGAAGTCTGACGTCACTTTCAGTAGAGGGCGTCAGTCCCCAGGTTCATGTATTTGTTTAGTTTCAGTAGAGGGCGTCAGTCCCCAGGTTCATGTATTTGTTTAGTCTGACGTCACTTTCAGTAGAGGGCGTCAGTCCCCAGGTTCATGTATTTGTTTAGTCTGACGTCACTTTCAGTAGAGGGCGTCAGTCCCCAGGTTCATGTATTTGTTTAGTTGCATTGAAATCCCCATTGAGGCGATTTGAGATCGCCTCATATAACAACTGTGTTTGAAAAATAAACATGTCACCCCGGCCGCTTCACTCATATGGATATGAAGAATCAACTGACTGAGAGAAAACGCTAATGTTACTGCTGCTGAATTAGTTAGATTTTCGCTAGAAGCAGACTGTATCATATATGAGTGACTGACTGTTGCAAACGATACAGAGACACCTCCCTGACAATAACGCCGAGACAGCTTGTTTATTTTTGGACCACAACGCTTATAGTAGACGATATTAAGATCACCCCATGTTATTCTCCATAGAGAAATTACTTCCGCGAACCAGGGGAATCGAAGGGATGAGCGAGTTACGTCAGGACTTCAGAACCAGGGGAATGGAAGGGATGAGCGAGTTACGTCAGGACTTCAGAACCAGGGGAATGGAAGGGATGAGCGAGTTACGTCAGGACTTCAGAACCAGGGGAATGGAAGGGATGAGCGAGTTACGTCAGGACTTCAGAACCAGGGGAATGGAGGGGATGAGCGAGTTACGTCAGGACTTTAGAACCAGGGGAATGGAAGGGATGAGCGAGTTACGTCAGGACTTTAGAACCAGGGGAATGGAAGGGATGAGCGAGTTACGTCAGGACTTCAGAACCAGGGGAATGGAAGGGATGAGCGAGTTACGTCAGGACTTCAGAACCAGGGGAATGGAAGGGATGAGCGAGTTACGTCAGGACTTTAGAACCAGGGGAATGGAAGGGATGAGCGAGTTACGTCAGGACTTTAGAACCAGGGGAATGGAAGGGATGAGCGAGTTACGTCAGGACTTCAGAACCAGGGGAATGGAAGGGATGAGCGAGTTACGTCAGGACTTTAGAACCAGGGGAATGGAAGGGATGAGCGAGTTACGTCAGGACTTTAGAACCAGGGGAATGGAAGGGATGAGCGAGTTACGTCAGGACTTCAGAACCAGGGGAACCGAAGGGATGAGCGAGTTACGTCAGGACTTCAGAACCAGGGGAATGGAAGGGATGAGCGAGTTACGTCAGGACTTTAGAACCAGGGGAATGGAAGGGATGAGCGAGTTACGTCAGGACTTTAGAACCAGGGGAATGGAGGGGATGAGCGAGTTACGTCAGGACTTTAGAACCAGGGGAATGGAGGGGATGAGCGAGTTACGTCAGGACTTCAGAACCAGGGGAATGGAGGGGATGAGCGAGTTACGTCAGGACTTCAGAACCAGGGGAATGGAAGGGATGAGCGAGTTACGTCAGGACTTTAGAACCAGGGGAATGGAGGGGATGAGCGAGTTACGTCAGGACTTTAGAACCAGGGGAATGGAGGGGATGAGCGAGTTACGTCAGGACTTTAGAACCAGGGGAATGGAAGGGATGAGCGAGTTACGTCAGGACTTTAGAACCAGGGGAATGGAGGGGATGAGCGAGTTACGTCAGGACTTTAGAACCAGGGGAATGGAGGGGATGAGCGAGTTACGTCAGGACTTCAGAACCAGGGGAATGGAAGGGATGAGCGAGTTACGTCAGGACTTTAGAACCAGGGGAATGGAGGGGATGAGCGAGTTACGTCAGGACTTTAGAACCAGGGGAATGGAAGGGATGAGCGAGTTACGTCAGGACTTTAGAACCAGGGGAATGGAGGGGATGAGCGAGTTACGTCAGGACTTCAGAACCAGGGGAATGGAAGGGATGAGCGAGTTACGTCAGGACTTTAGAACCAGGGGAATGGAGGGGATGAGCGAGTTACGTCAGGACTTTAGAACCAGGGGAATGGAAGGGATGAGCGAGTTACGTCAGGACTTTAGAACCAGGGGAATGGAAGGGATGAGCGAGTTACGTCAGGACTTCAGAACCAGGGGAATGGAAGGGATGAGCGAGTTACGTCAGGACTTCAGAACCAGGGGAATGGAAGGGATGAGCGAGTTACGTCAGGACTTTAGAACCAGGGGAATGGAAGGGATGAGCGAGTTACGTCAGGACTTTAGAACCAGGGGAATGGAAGGGATGAGCGAGTTACGTCAGGACTTCAGAACCAGGGGAATGGAAGGGATGAGCGAGTTACGTCAGGACTTCAGAACCAGGGGAATGGAAGGGATGAGCGAGTTACGTCAGGACTTCAGAACCAGGGGAATGGAAGGGATGAGCGAGTTACGTCAGGACTTTAGAACCAGGGGAATGGAGGGGATGAGCGAGTTACGTCAGGACTTTAGAACCAGGGGAATGGAAGGGATGAGCGAGTTACGTCAGGACTTTAGAACCAGGGGAATGGAGGGGATGAGCGAGTTACGTCAGGACTTTAGAACCAGGGGAATGGAGGGGATGAGCGAGTTACGTCAGGACTTTAGAACCAGGGGAATGGAAGGGATGAGCGAGTTACGTCAGGACTTTAGAACCAGGGGAATGGAAGGGATGAGCGAGTTACGTCAGGACTTTAGAACCAGGGGAATGGAGGGGATGAGCGAGTTACGTCAGGACTTCAGTGCTCTATATCCTGTGTATTACTGTATATCACTACAGTTATATCCTGTGTCTACACCAGTTCTTCACTGCCTTTCTAAATTACAACAAGGTTCTGCCAAAACATTAATATCCCATTGCTGAAAATATTTACTAAAATGTACCTGCATTGCATTGTGGGTCTGAGCTGACAGACAGGCCCTATCTGATGTCAATCAATGAAGTCACCTTATATATATTTTAGGGCCAGGTCATGTGATGGACTGGTAGATAAGATCAACACCGCTGATCTCAGATCTGATACTCTGATCTACACTTTCACACAACAGGTATTTCCTTCTGCCTCAAACTGTGGTTTGAACTTTGAACTCTACATGGCGGTCACATGATGTCATACTATCCAGTTCACTTTCACACATTTAACAAAGAAAGTCTTTATCTCTCAATCTCTCCGTTCAACACCTATACCGTTTCAGCCAGAGCTTATCTTTCAATCTCTTTTCAACACAATAAAACGTATCTTTTAACTTATCTTTCAATCTCTTTTCAACACAATAAAACGTATCTTTTAACTTATCTTTCAGTCTCTCTATTCAACAGCGTAGTTCAACCGGTCAGTGTACGGAACCGGTTGATTTGTGGGTATATTTAGTTTCCTACAATTCATACAAAAAATATATATATCATGATTTCATGAAGAATTAAAAGAAAAATCTAGTTGTGAGAATAACTACAACTCACTACTTTCCTCCTCTGAGTCTACGCCATTTAAAAACTCGCTCTGAAAGAATATATATTCAAAGATTTGCGCCACCTAGCAGACCTACAAGCTCATAGTGCGGCACTCGCTATGAGCTTGTAGATCTGCTATTTCCCAACAGCTAAAGTATAACATAATGCTTAGAAAGGTCGCTGTAGAACGGAGGAACGGGTTTGGAGAAGAAAAGAGAAAAATGCACTGAGCGTAACGGAGCATACCGTAACCGTACCGCTCCACAGATTAGTACCTAAATCCCTGCAGGTCCAGACTGATATCAGAGAGGTGTGTGTGTGTGTGTGTGTGTGTGTGTGTGTGTGTGTGTGTGTGTGTGTGTGTGTGTGTGTGTGTGTGTGTGTGTGTGTGTGTGTGTCCCTGTCAGCTAAATAAAACACTAAGGGTTGCCCACCTGCCCCCGTCAGCTAAATAAAACACTAAGGGTTGCCCATCTGCCCCTGGCAGCTAAATAAAACACTAAGGGTTGCCCACCTGCCCCTGGCAGCTAAATAAAACACTAAGGGTTGCCCACCTGCCCCTGGCAGCTAAATAAAACACTAAGGGTTGCCCACCTGCCCCTGGCAGCTAAATAAAACACTAAGGGTTGCCCACCTGCCCCTGGCAGCTAAATAAAACACTAAGGGTTGCCCACCTGCCCCTGGCAGCTAAATAAAACACTAAGGGTTGCCCACCTGCCCCTGGCAGCTAAATAAAACATGTGGGGCAGGTGGAGTTTGCTTTCAGGTTGCCCGACCGTGCAGCAAAGTGCTCGTTTTAAAGAGCAGATATGTGTCTAAACACCTGAACATGTTCAATATGTTCAACCATAACACCTGAACGTGTAAGATGTGTTCATGGCGTGGAGGTGGAGGACAGATCCATGTCGTAGACGGTATAGACACAGATCCATGTCGTAGACGGTATAGACATATCGCTACAACAGAATACAATAAAATATATCCATGCAGCAAAACGTCGTATCGAGATAAGCCATCTGAACCTCAGTCAGTTATAGTCGACCAAATCTATTGATTATTTTGTCCCCAGGCATTGATGACGTTGTAATTGATTTTACACTTGTTCCACGCGTGAGCTGTGAGCTTGTAGATCGGGCGCTGTGAGCTGTGAGCTTGTAGATCGGGCGCTGTGAGCTTGTAGATCGGGCGCTGTGAGCAGTGAGCTTGTAGATCGGGCGCTGTGAGCTGTGAGCTTGTAGATCGGGCGCTGTGAGCTGTGAGCTTGTAGATGGGCTGTTTTCAGAGCTCTAGATTAATAGAACATAACATACTAGTCACCAGAATGGTAGCCTGGGGTCCACTATGCTTTCTATGGCATAGGCAGCTCCCAGCCGGATCCGCCGGGAGAAACTAGACACAGCTGCGCGACATAAGACTGATTCATTAGAGCGACAGAGAGAGAGAGAGAGGAGTGTGTGTGTGTGTGTGTGTGTGTGTGTGTGTGTGTGTGTGTGTACATGTGTGTGTCAATTTAACAAAGATGCAGACGATCAGAAATCAGCAGAGTGATCGACGTTTGCGCTACTCTGACCCAGACTACTCTATGCCGTATTGAAGTGGACTCTGACCCAGACTACTCTATGCCGTATTGAAGTGGACTCAGACCCAGACTACTCTATGCCGTATTGAAGTGGACTCAGACCCAGACTACTCTATGCCGTATTGAAGTGGACTCTGACCCAGACTACTCTATGCCGTATTGAAGTGGACTCGGACCCAGACTACTCTATGCCGTATTGAAGTGGACTCAGACCCAGACTACTCTATGCCGTATTGAAGTGGACTCAGACCCAGACTACTCTATGCCGTATTGAAGTGGACTCGGACCCAGACTACTCTATGCCGTATTGAAGTGGACTCGGACCCAGACTACTCTATGCCGTATTGAAGTGGACTCTGACCCAGACTGCTCTATGCCGTATTGAAGTGGACTCTGACCCAGACTACTCTATGCCGTATTGAAGTGGACTCTGACCCAGACTACTCTATGCCGTATTGAAGTGGACTCGGACCCAGACTACTCTATGCCGTATTGAAGTGGACTCGGACCCAGACTGCTCTATGCCGTATTGAAGTGGACTCGGACCCAGACTGCTCTATGCCGTATTGAAGTGGACTCAGACCCAGACTACTCTATGCCGTATTGAAGTGGACTCAGACCCAGACTACTCTATGCCGTATTGAAGTGGACTCAGACCCAGACTACTCTATGCCGTATTGAAGTGGACTCGGACCCAGACTGCTCTATGCCGTATTGAAGTGGACTCAGACCCAGACTACTCTATGCCGTATTGAAGTGGACTCAGACCCAGACTGCTCTATGCCGTATTGAAGTGGACTCAGACCCAGACTACTCTATGCCGTATTGAAGTGGACTCAGACCCAGACTACTCTATGCCGTATTGAAGTGGACTCAGACCCAGACTACTCTATGCCGTATTGAAGTGGACTCGGACCCAGACTGCTCTATGCCGTATTGAAGTGGACTCAGACCCAGACTACTCTATGCCGTATTGAAGTGGACTCAGACCCAGACTACTCTATGCCGTATTGAAGTGGACTCGGACCCAGACTACTCTATGCCGTATTGAAGTGGACTCGGACCCAGACTGCTCTATGCCGTATTGAAGTGGACTCAGACCCAGACTGCTCTATGCCGTATTGAAGTGGACTCAGACCCAGACTACTCTATGCCGTATTGAAGTGGACTCAGACCCAGACTACTCTATGCCGTATTGAAGTGGACTCAGACCCAGACTACTCTATGCCGTATTGAAGTGGACTCGGACCCAGACTACTCTATGCCGTATTGAAGTGGACTCAGACCCAGACTACTCTATGCCGTATTGAAGTGGACTCAGACCCAGACTACTCTATGCCGTATTGAAGTGGACTCTGACCCAGACTACTCTATGCCGTATTGAAGTGGACTCGGACCCAGACTACTCTATGCCGTATTGAAGTGGACTCTGACCCAGACTACTCTATGCCGTATTGAAGTGGACTCGGACCCAGACTACTCTATGCCGTATTGAAGTGGACTCGGACCCAGACTACTCTATGCCGTATTGAAGTGGACTCGGACCCAGACTACTCTATGCCGTATTGAAGTGGACTCGGACCCAGACTACTCTATGCCGTATTGAAGTGGACTCAGACCCAGACTACTCTATGCCGTATTGAAGTGGACTCTGACCCAGACTACTCTATGCCGTATTGAAGTGGACTCAGACCCAGACTACTCTATGCCGTATTGAAGTGGACTCGGACCCAGACTACTCTATGCCGTATTGAAGTGGACTCGGACCCAGACTACTCTATGCCGTATTGAAGTGGACTCGGACCCAGACTACTCTATGCCGTATTGAAGTGGACTCGGACCCAGACTACTCTATGCCGTATTGAAGTGGACTCAGACCCAGACTGCTCTATGCCGTATTGAAGTGGACTCGGACCCAGACTACTCTATGCCGTATTGAAGTGGACTCAGACCCAGACTACTCTATGCCGTATTGAAGTGGACTCTGACCCAGACTACTCTATGCCGTATTGAAGTGGACTCAGACCCAGACTACTCTATGCCGTATTGAAGTGGACTCGGACCCAGACTACTCTATGCCGTATTGAAGTGGACTCGGACCCAGACTACTCTATGCCGTATTGAAGTGGACTCGGTAGCTGATTCGGAATTCGGAATGGTAGCCTCGGTTGCTATTGGTATATGCTGTTAATGGTTGCTAAGGGCTGAATACTAGTCACCAGAATGGTTGCTAAGGGCTGAATACTAGTCACCAGAATGGTTGCTAAGGGCTGAATACTAGTCACCAGAATGGTTGCTAAGGGCTGAATACTAGTCACCAGAATGGTTGCTAAGGGCTGAGGCTAAATAAACACAGATACCAACAAGTTGTTGTGTGTCTAAAGTAAAGACTGATACAATGTTCCTGTCCTTCTGACTGAGAGAGAGAGAGCTTACATTGTATAGAGAGAGAGAGAGAGAGAGAGAGAGAGAGCTTACATTGTATAGAGAGAGAGAGAGAGAGAGAGAGAGAGAGAGAGAGAGAGAGAGAGAGAGAGAGAGAGAGCTTACATTGTAGAGAGAGAGAGAGAGAGAGAGAGAGAGAGAGAGAGAGAGAGAGAGAGAGAGAGAGAGAGAGAGAGAGTCACATGGCTCAATTACTTTGACGGAGGAAAAGAATGCGAGCACAAGACGCTGCATTGTGGAGTCGTGGACGCTCCATTAGGACATTGTGGAGTGGTGGACGCACCATTAGGTGTTGCAAATAAAGAAATGAATTGCTTAATCTCATCTCCCCCAGTGTCGTCCACACCGGGCGAGAGACATAGAGACAGAACAGTGACTTATAGCATGCCTGCGTGAGTAGGAGAGAGAGAGAGAGAGAGAGAGAGAGAGAGAGAGAGAGAGAGAGAGAGAGAGAGAGAGACACACAGACTGTGTTCACTCTCTCAAGGGGAGGTGGAGACAGAGTTACATTTTCTGTTACAATGCGACAAGTATAAAGACATCAGAGAATCATTCTTCCCTCAATTTAAAGAAAAATATAAAGAATTTGAATCCTCCATTAATAACTCATCACTCCAATATGTTCTGGGAGAACAGTCCAAATGCACAGTTTTGGCAGCAAAATACATGTGGAGTTGTCATCGACTGAGGGACAGACAGTGGACAGTAGAGACAGGTATATCTGTCTGAGGGACAGACAGTGGACAGAAGAGACAGGTATATCTGTCTGAGGGACAGACAGTGGACAGAAGAGACAGGTATATCTGTCTGAGGGACAGACAGTGGACAGTAGAGACAGGTATATCTGTCTGAGGGACAGACAGTGGACAGTAGAGACAGGTATATCTGTCTGAGGGACAGACAGTGGACAGTAGAGACAGGTATATCTGTCTGAGGGACAGACAGTGGACAGTAGAGACAGGTATATCTGTCTGAGGGACAGACAGTGGACAGTAGAGACAGGTATATCTGTCTGAGGGACAGACAGTGGACAGAAGAGACAGACAGGTATATCTGTCTGAGGGACAGACAGTGGACAGAAGAGACAGGTATATCTGTCTGAGGGACAGACAGTGGACAGTAGAGACAGGTATATCTGTCTGAGGGACAGACAGTGGACAGTAGAGACAGGTATATCTGTCTGAGGGACAGACAGTGGACAGTAGAGACAGGTATATCTGTCTGAGGGACAGACAGTGGACAGTAGAGACAGGTATATCTGTCTGAGGGACAGACAGTGGACAGTAGAGACAGGTATATCTGTCTGAGGGACAGACAGTGGACAGTAGAGACAGGTATATCTGTCTGAGGGACAGACAGTGGACAGTAGAGACAGGTATATCTGTCTGAGGGACAGACAGTGGACAGTAGAGACAGGTGTATCTGTCTGAGGGACAGACAGTGGACAGTAGAGACAGGTATATCTGTCTGAGGGACAGACAGTGGACAGTAGAGACAGGTATATCTGTCTGAGGGACAGACAGTGGACAGTAGAGACAGGTATATCTGTCTGAGGGACAGACAGTGGACAGTAGAGACAGGTGTATCTGTCTGAGGGACAGCCAGTGGACAGTAGAGACAGGTATATCTGTCTTAGGGACAGTAGAGACAGGTATATCTGTCTGAGGGACAGACAGTGGACAGTAGAGACAGGTATATCTGTCTGAGGGACAGACAGTGGACAGTAGAGACAGGTATATCTGTCTGAGGGACAGACAGTGGGCAGTAGAGACAGGTATATCTGTCTGAGGGACAGACAGTGGACAGTAGAGACAGGTATATCTGTCTGAGGGACAGACAGTGGACAGAAGAGACAGGTATATCTGTCTGAGGGACAGACAGTGGACAGTAGAGACAGGTATATCTGTCTGAGGGACAGACAGTGGACAGAAGAGACAGGTATATCTGTCTGAGGGACAGACAGTGGACAGAAGAGACAGGTATATCTGTCTGAGGGACAGACAGTGGACAGTAGAGACAGGTATATCTGTCTGAGGGACAGACAGTGGACAGTAGACAGGTATATCTGTCTGAGGGACAGACAGTGGACAGAAGAGACAGGTATATCTGTCTGAGGGACAGACAGTGGACAGTAGAGACAGGTATATCTGTCTGAGGGACAGACAGTGGACAGTAGAGACAGGTGTATCTGTCTGAACAGGGTCATTAAGATGCTGTTATGTTTAGGTTTGTTAATTTATTTTCATTGTTACTGTATTGCTTGTTGTTCATTGTTGTTGGGATGTTTGTTGACTTTTGTTTTGTTTTGACAGAGAGAGAGACAGAGAGAGAGAGAGAGAGAGACAGACACAGACAGACAGACATGACAGACAGACATACAGACAGACAGACAGAGACACACAGAGAGAGAGAGAGAGAGAGAGAGAGAGAGAGAGAGAGAGAGAGAGAGAGAGAGAGAGAGAGAGAGAGAGAGAGAGACACACACACACACAGAGAGAGACACAGAGACACAGAGAGAGAGAGAGAGACACAGAGAGAGAGAGAGAGAGAGAGAGAGAGAGAGAGAGAGAGAGAGAGAGAGAGAGACCCAGGACTAATTGAATGCCTGGTCTGTAAACTAAACAACATCAGATGACTTGTGGTTCTATCGTCACTAAAAGGCTGTTCAGAACAACAACATAAAGACCAGAGATAAATATTCAACAGTTATTAGTAATCCATCATAAAGAAATAATAATTATGCTGATCAAATAATCCAAACCGATCCCCATTTAAAGCATCTAATAAAGCTGACAGAAATGTCGGTCAGCTTGTAGATCTGCTATTTTCACCCAACACCGCAACGTATAAAATAAGTTAACGTATCAATTATATTAAAGGCCAAGACATGAACTAAACATAGTATAAATATATAAGTAGCAATTCTGGTCCGCACACACACACACACACACACACACACACACACACACACACACACACACACACACACACACACACACACACACACACACACACACACACACACACACACACACACACACACACACACACACACACACACACACACACACACACACACACACACACACACACACACACACCCCCGTGTGTAATCGTTTGATGCTTTCCTAACATTAGTGAGTCAACCAGACATTCCGGTCTCCTCCTCCCCCGCTTGAGATTCTAACTCCCATTTTTTTTTCCTCTGTGGAGTTTCTTGACCTCTGACTGGTCAGAGAAATGATGACCACATGGTCATCACAGAGGTCAGCAGGTCACCAGGTCCAGAGACAGCCAATAGAAACCGCAGCCTGAACTGAGACACGCTGGAGTTGGAAATACACGGTTTTCACCGAGAGGGGCAGCGCAGATATCAGCAATTTAAGACATTCTGGGCAGGGAACCCCTTTTGTTGTTTTAACTATAGCATCATGTTATACTTTAGCTATTGAAAAAATAGCAGATCTACAAGCTCGTAGCGCGCCACCGAGTGGCGCGCTACGAGCTTGTAGGTCTGCTATTTATTTATTTTTTATCGTGAAAATGTGGCGCGAAATCTTTGAATATGTATTCTTTCCGAACAGACTTTTTTTTTTTTTTTTAAGATATTTTTTTTGCGGCTTACGCCTTTTATTGATTTTTTTTTAAAGGGACAGATAGTAGGCTGACAGGAAACGGGAGAGAGATGGGGGGATGACATGCGGTAAAGGCCGTGTCGGGTTCGGGAGTCGAACCCGCGGCACACCGCGACTGGATCACCAGTCCGGTGCCCAGACCGTTACGCTACGGCCTGGGCCCGAACAGACATTTTTAACTCAAATCTTTGCTCCTGGGGGGGGGGGGGGGGGGGGGAATCGGAGGCCAATTACATATAATTTCTGGGGTTTCCGTGACATGAAATATTGAGCACCAACTGATACAGAAACATGAGGTTTTTCAGAAAACTGTCAGGATTTAGAAGACGTTTTTTTCTTTCTTTTCCCGACGTCAGGCCTAAATGGGTTAAGGCAATGTGTGCATCATGACATCTGATTTAAAACAGTTTCCCTGCCAGGAATGGTTTACTCCAGGTTACTGTCGCTGCGATATACGACATACCCGCCTTTTGTTTTATGTGTTTAATACGCCGTATTGTAATAATTAAAAAAGAAACTCCGTCTTTGCTGCGGAGCTGGAGACGAGAAGGTTTCGTTTTGATGACGAAACCGGAAATCAACACATGCTGTGGGCTGCTAGGGCTTCTGGGAAATTGAGGCCAATGCAAATGAACGGGGTACAACGCCTCATGGAGGAGGGTCTTGTGCCAAGATGGCGGGTGGTGCGATCGTGTATAACAAGCGGAGCAACCTTTTTTCTCGGGATTTTCACGGATCAAAAGCCCAAATAATTCAGCGTATGCTCTAAAGGTAATACAACAATCTCGGCAGTGAAGGGGGGTTGATTAAAATGTGGGTTACACGTTTAAAACAGTTTATGTCGTACTATTACTACAAAACAATCTAAAATAAAAGGGATTTAAGTCCAATGCATGTCTGTCTACTTCCGGTCCATAAAACTGTGGGTATTTAGGGGGTGTTTTTAGAACATGTTCTGCTGAATCACCATACTGCAGTAACCCTGGGGAAATAATAATTCAAATGTATAATGTGTTGAAAGGGTTTTTTCTTCGTTTTTTATTTCTCCTATGTCTTTTATTTCTTATTTTATATTTTATTTTACTATGTTTTATTTTGAGTTTAGTGTTTGTAAACAATTGTAAGTATTGCCTTTTGTTAAATGTTAAATGTTTGTCTGTGTCGGACCCCAGACTAAATCAACTGTAGATTTAGTCGACTAAAATCTTATGACGTTTAGTCGACTAAAACTAGACTAACACTAAGACATTCCAGGTTAGGGATGCCACTGAATAATCGATTTTCCGATTAATAGTTGCAGTCTCCGAAATCGATTTTAATATTTCATAATCGAAAATCGATTCAGAGTGGAGAATATAAGTATAAATCAAGTTGAGCAAAGCCACTCTTCTCTCTAACAGACACAGTTAATGATGGCTTGTTAAGTGCCTGCCAGACAGACAATCAGATGAAATGAAGGCAGGTGTAGAGTAGAGTGTAGACTAGTGAACTGAACATGCTCTCTTTATATCAAGTACTTCATACCAGCCCCTTATGAAACTACTTCTCCCCAAATCCAAATGGATTTCATTTTCCATCCTGAATGGCACTGAGAAGATCTCCACAAAGGTTTACTCATCAGAACTGATTATACAACTGTAACCATCAGAGCATGCACTCAACATATAATGGTTATGTGACCATGGCATGTGCATAATATAAAATCTTAAAAGTTTCATCTGATATTGACCCGATTATTAATCGCCAGAGCTGTAGATTATTCGATTGGGCAAATGGTCACTTTGTGGCATCCCTATCCCAGGTGACTAAAATGTGACTAAAACTAAATGAAGTTTCAGTCCAAAGACTTATGACTAAACTAAAATAGAAACACTGCCCCGGACGCCACTTTGAGGGCAGTGTTGTTTTTGTCAGATCATTATAATGATGTGTTTTTCTGTGGAAAACAGACCAGCGTAGAATAAAGACCATTACTATTACATCATTAGTATTATTTTCATAGTCTTCTCCACCAGTATAAATAAAGTGTATTATTATTTTCATAATCTTCTCACCAGAATGCAGGATGATCCCGCTGTCCGTGTCGCTGACCTCTCCGTTGCACTCCATGACGCTAACGCGTGTAGCGTTAGCGTCTTAGCGTAGTGTAGCTTCCGTCCGCGCCGCGGTTCTTCACAGGGGGAGGAGCCAAAGGGTCATGTCGAGGTTTACCGTGCCCTGAGAAACGACACAAGGAAATGTATTAGTATACGTTTCATGAAGAATAATAGTGTTTAACCCATTTTAGGCGGGAACCCCTTTTGGTGTTAGAAAACAATGCATTTCCAACTCCAGCTTGTCACTCTCCATCCAGCCTGTGACATCATAAGCTGTGACATCATACCCTGTGACATCATAGTCCAGGTGTGTGTGTAGGAAGGTTCTGACTCCTGGAGTTGAACTACAGACACACACACCCACTGACACAATGACTGGACAAACATGGGATCGCTCAAGAGCTCCCATGAGAGCTGAAGGAGTGTGAGTTCAGATCCATAAAGTACAACATAAGAACAACCACATCATTTATGTTCAGGGAAATCACAGCATACAGGTGTTACCCTAAACCCATTCTGACCTGAGATCAGATTCATACGAGGTTTCCACTGGACACACACTGGTCTGATGAACCCATTCTGACCTGAGATCAGATTCTAAAAAGTCGTTCTTCGATTTTTCAAAAATAGCAGACCTACAAGCTCTTAGCGCGCCACTCGGTGGCGCGCTAAGAGCTTGTAGATCTGCTATTTTTCAATAGCTAAAGCATAACATGATGCTGACACCAAAATGGGTTCCCGTTCAGAATGGGTTAAGCATTATGTTGTACTTTGGCTATTGAAAAATAGCAGATCTACAAGTGCCACGCTACTTTTTTAACTCAAATCTTTGCTTCTGAGGGGTCCCTGGAACAACATATTTTCAGATGGGGGTGGTCGGCCAAATACAGATAATTTCGGGGGTCCTTGACATGAAAAAGGTTGAGCACCACTGACATAGAAGCATGAGGTTTAACCCTGTGAGAACCACTGACATAGAAACATGAGGTTTAACCCTGTGAGAACCACTGACATAGAAACATGAGGTTTAACCCTGTGAGCACCACTGATATAGAAACATGAGGTTTAACCCTGTGAGAACCACTGACGTAGAAACATGAGGTTTAACCCTGTGAGAACCACTGAAATAGAAACATGAGGTTTAACCCTGTGAGAACCACTGACATAGAAACATGAGATTTAACCCTGTGAGCACCACTGACATAGAAACATGGGGTTTAACCCTGTGAGAACCACTGACATAGAAACATGAGGTTTAACCCTGTGAGAACCACTGATATAGAAACATGAGGTTTAACCCTGTGAGCACCACTGACATAGAAACATGAGGTTTAACCCTGTGAGAACCACTGACATAGAAACATGAGGTTTAACCCTGTGAGAACCACTGACATAGAAACATGAGGTTTAACCCTGTGAGAACCAATGATATAGAAACATGAGGTTTAACCCTGTGAGAACCACTGACATAGAAACATGAGGTTTAACCCTGTGAGAACCACTGACATAGAAACATGAGGTTTAACCCTGTGAGAACCACTGACATAGAAACATGAGGTTTAACCCTGTGAGAACCACTGACATAGAAACATGAGGTTTAACCCTGTGAGAACCACTGACATAGAAACATGAGGTTTAACCCTGTGAGAACCACTGACATAGAAACATGAGGTTTAACCCTGTGAGAACCACTGATATAGAAACATGAGGTTTAACCCTGTGAGAACCACTGACATAGAAACATGAGGTTTAACCCTGTGAGAACCACTGACATAGAAACATGAGGTTTAACCCTGTGAGAACCACTGACATAGAAACATGAGGTTTAACCCTGTGAGAACCACTGATATAGAAACATGAGGTTTAACCCTGTGAGAACCACTGACATAGAAACATGAGGTTTAACCCTGTGAGCACCACTGACATAGAAACATGAGGTTTAACCCTGTGAGAACCACTGACATAGAAACATGAGGTTTAACCCTGTGAGTACCACTGACATAGAAACATGAGGTTTAACCCTGTGAGAACCACTGATATAGAAACATGAGGTTTAACCCTGTGAGCACCACTGATATAGAAACATGAGGTTTAACCCTGTGAGAACCACTGACATAGAAACATGAGGTTTAACCCTGTGAGCACCACTGACATAGAAACATGAGGTTTAACCCTGTGAGAACCACTGACATAGAAACATGAGGTTTAACCCTGTGAGAACCACTGATATAGAAACATGAGGTTTAACCCTGTGAGAACCACTGACATAGAAACATGAGGTTTAACCCTGTGAGAACCACTGACATAGAAACATGAGATTTAACCCTGTGAGCACCACTGACATAGAAACATGAGGTTTAACCCTGTGAGAACCACTGATATAGAAACATGAGGTTAAACCCTGTGAGAACCACTGACATAGAAACATGAGGTTTAACCCTGTGAGAACCACTGATATAGAAACATGAGGTTTAACCCTGTGAGCACCACTGACATAGAAACATGAGGTTTAACCCTGTGAGAACCACTGACATAGAAACATGAGGTTTAACCCTGTGAGAACCACTGACATAGAAACATGAGGTTTAACCCTGTGAGAACCACTGACATAGAAACATGAGGTTTAACCCTGTGAGAACCACTGATATAGAAACATGAGGTTTAACCCTGTGAGAACCACTGACATAGAAACATGAGGTTTAACCCTGTGAGCACCACTGACATAGAAACATGAGGTTTAACCCTGTGAGAACCACTGACATAGAAACATGAGGTTTAACCCTGTGAGCACCACTGACATAGAAACATGAGGTTTAACCCTGTGAGAACCACTGATATAGAAACATGAGGTTTAACCCTGTGAGCACCACTGATATAGAAACATGAGGTTTAACCCTGTGAGAACCACTGACATAGAAACATGAGGTTTAACCCTGTGAGCACCACTGACATAGAAACATGAGGTTTAACCCTGTGAGAACCACTGACATAGAAACATGAGGTTTAACCCTGTGAGAACCACTGATATAGAAACATGAGGTTTAACCCTGTGAGAACCACTGACATAGAAACATGAGGTTTAACCCTGTGAGAACCACTGACATAGAAACATGAGATTTAACCCTGTGAGCACCACTGACATAGAAACATGAGGTTTAACCCTGTGAGAACCACTGATATAGAAACATGAGGTTAAACCCTGTGAGAACCACTGACATAGAAACATGAGGTTTAACCCTGTGAGAACCACTGATATAGAAACATGAGGTTTAACCCTGTGAGCACCACTGACATAGAAACATGAGGTTTAACCCTGTGAGAACCACTGACATAGAAACATGAGGTTTAACCCTGTGAGAACCACTGATATAGAAACATGAGGTTTAACCCTGTGAGCACCACTGATATAGAAACATGAGGTTTAACCCTGTGAGCACCACTGATATAGAAACATGAGGTTTAACCCTGTGAGAACCACTGATATAGAAACATGAGGTTAAACCCTGTGAGAACCACTGACATAGAAACATGAGGTTTAACCCTGTGAGAACCACTGACATAGAAACATGGGGTTTAACCCTGTGAGCACCACTGATATAGAAACATAGGGTTTAACCCTGTGAGAACCACTGACATAGAAACATGAGGTTTAACCCTGTGAGCACCACTGACATAGAAACATGAGGTTTAACCCTGTGAGAACCACTGACATAGAAACATGAGGTTTAACCCTGTGAGAACCACTGACATAGAAACATGAGGTTTAACCCTGTGAGCACCACTGACATAGAAACATGAGGTTTAACCCTGTGAGAACCACTGAGATAGAAACATGGGGTTTAACCCTGTGAGTACCACTGACATAGAAACATGGGGTTTAACCCTGTGAGAACCACTGACATAGAAACATGGGGTTTAACCCTGTGAGAACCACTGATATAGAAACATAGGGTTTAACCCTGTGAGCACCACTGATATAGAAACATGAGGTTTAACCCTGTGAGAACCACTGATATAGAAACATGAGGTTAAACCCTGTGAGAACCACTGACATAGAAACATGAGGTTTAACCCTGTGAGAACCACTGACATAGAAACATGGGGTTTAACCCTGTGAGCACCACTGACATAGAAACACAGGGTTTAACCCTGTGAGAACCACTGACATAGAAACACAGGGTTTAACCCTGTGAGAACCACTGACATAGAAACACAGGGTTTAACCCTGTGAGCACCAATGACATAGAAACATGGGGTTTAACCCTGTGAGAACCACTGATATAGAAACATAGGGTTTAACCCTGTGAGCACCACTGACATAGAAACATGGGGTTTAACCCTGTGAGAACCACTGATATAGAAACACGGGGTTTAACCCTGTGAGAACCACTGACATAGAAACACAGGGTTTAACCCTGTGAGAACCACTGACATAGAAACACAGGGTTTAACCCTGTGAGAACCACTGACATAGAAACACAGGGTTTAACCCTGTGAGAACCACTGACATAGAAACACAGGGTTTAACCCTGTGAGAACCACTGATATAGAAACATGGGGTTTAACCCTGTGAGAACCACTGACATAGAAACACAGGGTTTAACCCTGTGAGCACCACTGATATAGAAACATGGGGTTTTTCAGAAAACTTAGAAGCCTGTATTTATTTATTTTTAGAAGCACTGGTTCCCAAATGATTTTAGCTCAGCGTGACCCAAAAGTCTCTAGTCTTGGTCAACAAAATGAACACACTAGCCAGAAGTCGAGTTCCGAGTGGCGCGCCCCTGTCTTGGAAGCAGTGGGTTAAAGTGTAAGAAGTCACCCAACCAGAATCCAGGGCTCACTGAGTCTGACGTTAATCATTGTCCACAATGCTGATAATATTGTGTCGTGAAGCGCTGAGTGATGTCAGAGCGTCTGTGTGTCACCAACATGTCACAGGAAACTCCCCAGACGGACACACAGTTCTATCAACAACATGTGTAATGCTTTGGCACTAACTAGTCTCTGATGGGACTTGATCTATCTATCTATCTATGGATTAAAATTTAAAAAAAAATAAAACAACGTTCGCTCTGAAAGAATATATATTCAAAGATCTGTGCCGCATTTTCACGATTTCTCAAAAATAGCAGACCTACAAGCTTGTAGCGCGCCACTCGGTGGTGAGATCAGATTCATACGAGGTTTCCACTGGACACACACTGGTCTGATGAACCCATTCTGACCTGAGATCAGATTCTAAAAATGTCAGTCGTTCTTCGATTTTTTCAAAAATAGCAGACCTACAAGCTCGTATCGCGCCACTCGGTGGCGCGATATGAGCTTGTAGATCTGCTATTTTTCAATAGCTAAAGCATAACATGATGCTGACACCAAAATGGGTGCCCGGTCAGAATGGGTTAAGTAGCTAAAGAATAACGTAAATTAACTTAACGTAAGTTAAAACACCAAAACGGGATCCTGTCCAGAATGGGTTAATGACTTTTTAATACGAAATGTCAAATATTACGTAAGAAAGAGGCAAACGTTGTGGAAATAGCAGATCTAGTTGTTTGCTTGTACATCAGCTATTATAACAATATTTATCCATGGAACCGAGTCAGTCTGATTTATAATCAGCTTGTCAAGGTGGGTGGTCCGCAGGTTATGATTAGTATCCCATTATAACAATGTTTTCTTGGGTGTGTGTGTGTGTGTGTGTGTGTGTGTGTGTGTGTGTGTGTGTGTGTGTGTGTGCGGAGGTGGGAAGACTTGGATTCGAACAGTGGTTCTCTAAAATAGCAGATAAAGTTCACAGCAAATCTTGAAAGTTGAACCATTTCCAGTCCGCAGACAAATACATTGTGGGGGTCCTTGGCATGAAACAAACTACGAGTGGTCCGAGGAATCCACTGTATAATAATAATAATAATAATGATGAATTGCATTTTTATAGCGCTTTTCCAAGTTCTCAAAGCGCTTTACAGTGGTTCATTCATTCATACATTGGGAGGTGAAGGTTCATTCATTCATACGTTGGGAGGTGAAGGTCCATTCATTCATACATTGGGAGGTGAAGGTCCATTCATTCATACGTTGGGAGGTGAAGGTTCATTCATTCATACATTGGGAGGTGAAGGTTCATTCATTCATACGTTGGGAGGTGAAGGTTCATTCATTCATACATTGGGAGGTGAAGGTTCATTCATTCATACATTGGGAGGTGAAGGTCCATTCATTCATACATTGGGAGGTGAAGGTTCATTCATTCATACATTGGGAGGTGAAGGTTCATTCATTCATACATTGGGAGGTGAAGGTTCATTCATTCATACGTTGGGAGGTGAAGGTTCATTCATTCATACATTGGGAGGTGAAGGTTCATTCATTCATACATTGGGAGGTGAAGGTTCATTCATTCATACGTTGGGAGGTGAAGGTTCATTCATTCATACATTGGGAGGTGAAGGTTCATTCATTCATACATTGGGAGGTGAAGGTTCATTCATTCATACATTGGGAGGTGAAGGTTCATTCATTCATACATTGGGAGGTGAAGGTTCATTCATTCATACATTGGGAGGTGAAGGTTCATTCATTCATACATTGGGAGGTGAAGGTCCATTCATTCATACATTGGGAGGTGAAGGTTCATTCATTCATACATTGGGAGGTGAAGGTTCATTCATTCATACATTGGGAGGTGAAGGTTCATTCATTCATACATTGGGAGGTGAAGGTTCATTCATTCATACATTGGGAGGTGAAGCGGTGAACAGTCGACGCCAGCGTCCTCACTTCCCACATTCACACACCAACGGTGGCGAGCTCAAGCCGACCGACTCACTGGAGGCAGGGTGGGGTTCAGTGTCTCATTGGAGGCAGTGTAGGGTTCAGTGTCTCATTGGAGGCAGTGTGGGGTTCAGTGTCTCATTGGAGGCAGTGTGGGGTTCAGTGTCTCATTGGAGGCAGGGTGGGGTTCAGTGTCTCATTGGAGTCAGTGTGGGGTTCAGTGTCTCATTGGAGGCAGTGTGGGGTTCAGTGTCTCATTGGAGGCAGTGTGGGGTTCAGTGTCTCATTGGAGGCAGTGTGGGGTTCAGTGTCTCACTGGAGGCAGGGTGGGGTTCAGTGTCTCATTGGAGGCAGGGTGGGGTTCAGTGTCTCATTGGAGGCAGTGTGGGGTTCAGTGTCTCATTGGAGGCAGTGTGGGGTTCAGTGTCTCATTGGAGGCAGTGTGGGGTTCAGTGTCTCATTGGAGGCAGGGTGGGGTTCAGTGTCTCATTGGAGGCAGGGTGGGGTTCAGTGTCTCATTGGAGGCAGGGTGGGGTTCAGTGCCTCATTGGAGGCAGGGTGGGGTTCAGTGTCTCATTGGAGGCAGGGTGGGGTTCAGTGTCTCATTGGAGGCAGTGTGGGGTTCAGTGTCTCATTGGAGGCAGTGTGGGGTTCAGTGTCTCATTGGAGGCAGTGTGGGGTTCAGTGTCTCATTGGAGGCAGTGTGGGGTTCAGTGCCTCATTGGAGGCAGTGTGGGGTTCAGTGTCTCATTGGAGGCAGTGTGGGGTTCAGTGTCTCATTGGAGGCAGTGTGGGGTTCAGTGTCTCATTGGAGGCAGTGTGGGGTTCAGTGTCTCATTGGAGGCAGTGTAGGGTTCAGTGTCTCATTGGAGGCAGTGTGGGGTTCAGTGTCTCATTGGAGGCAGTGTGGGGTTCAGTGTCTCATTGGAGACAGTGTGGGGTTCAGTGTCTCATTGGAGGCAGTGTGGGGTTCAGTGTCTCATTGGAGGCAGGGTGGGGTTCAGTGTCTCATTGGAGGCAGGGTGGGGTTCAGTGTCTCATTGGAGGCAGTGTGGGGTTCAGTGTCTCATTGGAGGCAGTGTAGGGTTCAGTGTCTCATTGGAGGCAGTGTGGGGTTCAGTGTCTCATTGGAGGCAGGGTGGGGTTCAGTGTCTCATTGGAGGCAGTGTGGGGTTCAGTGTCTCATTGGAGGCAGTGTGGGGTTCAGTGTCTCATTGGAGGCAGTGTGGGGTTCAGTGTCTCATTGGAGGCAGTGTGGGGTTCAGTGTCTCATTGGAGGCAGTGTGGGGTTCAGTGTCTCATTGGAGGCAGTGTAGGGTTCAGTGTCTCATTGGAGGCAGTGTAGGGTTCAGTGTCTCATTGGAGGCAGTGTGGGGTTCAGTGTCTCATTGGAGGCAGTGTAGGGTTCAGTGTCTTGCTCAAGGACACTTCCACATGTGGACAGGAGGAGGAGGAGCCGGGATTCGAACTGCCGACCCAGGGATCATTGGACGACCCGCTCTACCTCCTGAGCCACAGACACCTCCCTGGAAATAACAGAATTCTGACTGACTGACTGACTGACTGACTGACTGACTGGCCGACTGACTGACTGACTGACTGACTGACTGACTGACTGACTGACTGACTGGCCGACTGACTGACTGACTGACTGGCCGACTGACTGACTGACTGACTGGCCGACTGACTGACTGACTGACTGACTGACTGACTGACTGACCGCACTAATGACAGGCAACACTTCCCCATCATGTGTGCCTCGTTAGGTCTTAAAAAGTTAATTAAAGCACATGAAAAGAACCAGAAACAACCTCTGTCATCTCTTCTGGGACCTCCAATCCACGGCAGCATTATTTATACACACATTAACATTATATACACATTAACATTATATACACATTAACATTATATACACATTAACATTATATACACATTAACATTATATACACATTAAAAAATGTCACTTTTTAAAAACAAAACTCATTGAAGAGAGTTTGCACTTTGAGTGCCTGTCTGCAAAGAGAGTGAACCAAAACACAACATAAAACTATTAGTACTGTATGTCATAACTTATGAGTTATGACATACAGTGATTGTACAGCTAATTAGCCAGCCTATTAGAACAGTCTACAGCTAATTAGCTAGCCAATTAGAGCAGTTGTTTCTCAAAAAGTGGGGGTCCTTCCTGGGACCCTCAGGGTTCCTTATGGACCCCTTTACAGGAACCAAATGGACCCTTACAGGTCTGTGACTCTGAGAGTGTACAAATGGAACCAAATGGACCCTTATGGGTCTGTGACTCTGAGAGTGTACAAATGGAACCAAATGGACCCTTATGGGTCTGTAACTCTGAGAGTGTAACACATGGAACCAAATGGACCCTTATGGGTCTGTAACTCTGAGAGTGTAACACATGGAACCAAATGGACCCTTATGGGTCTGTAACTCTGAGAGTGTACAAATGGAACCAAATGGACCCTTATGGGTCTGTAACTCTGAGAGTGTACAAATGGAACCAAATGGACCCTTATGGGTCTGTAACTCTGAGAGTGTACAAATGGAACCAAATGGACCCTTATGGGTCTGTAACTCTGAGAGTGTAACACATGGAACCAAATGGACCCTTATGGGTCTGTAACTCTGAGAGTGTAACACATGGAACCAAATGGACCCTTATGGGTCTGTAACTCTGAGAGTGTACAAATGGAACCAAATGGACCCTTATGGGTCTGTGACTCTGAGAGTGTACAAATGGAACCAAATGGACCCTTATGGGTCTGTAACTCTGAGAGTGTAACACATGGAACCAAATGGACCCTTATGGGTCTGTAACTCTGAGAGTGTAACACATGGAACCAAATGGACCCTTATGGGTCTGTAACTCTGAGAGTGTAACACATGGAACCAAATGGACCCTTATGGGTCTGTAACTCTGAGAGTGTACAAATGGAACCAAATGGACCCTTATGGGTCTGTGACTCTGAGAGTGTACAAATGGAACCAAATGGACCCTTATGGGTCTGTAACTCTGAGAGTGTACAAATGGAACCAAATGGACCCTTATGGGTCTGTAACTCTGAGAGTGTAACACATGGAACCAAATGGACCCTTATGGGTCTGTAACTCTGAGAGTGTAACACATGGAACCAAATGGACCCTTATGGGTCTGTAACTCTGAGAGTGTAACACATGGAACCAAATGGACCCTTATGGGTCTGTAACTCTGAGAGTGTACAAATGTAACCAAATGGACCCTTATGGGTCTGTGACTCTGAGAGTGTACAAATGGAACCAAATGGACCCATATGGGTCTGTAACTCTGAGAGTGTACAAATGGAACCAAATGGACCCATATGGGTCTGTAACTCTGAGAGTGTAACACATGGAACCAAATGGACCCTTATGGGTCTGTAACTCTGAGAGTGTAAACATGGAACCAAATGGACCCTTATGGGTCTGTAACTCTGAGAGTGTAACACATGGAACCAAATGGACCCTTATGGGTCTGTAACTCTGAGAGTGTAAACATGGAACCAAATGGACCCTTATGGGTCAGTAACTCTGAGAGTGTAACACATGGAACCAAATGGACCCTTATGGGTCTGTAACTCAGAGAGTGTACAAATGGAACCAAATGGACCCTTATGGGTCTGTAACTCTGAGAGGGTAACACATGGAACCAAATGGACCCTTATGGGTCTGTAACTCTGAGAGTGTACAAATGGAACCAAATGGACCCTTATGGGTCTGTGACTCTGAGAGTGTACAAATGGAACCAAATGGACCCTTATGGGTCTGTAACTCTGAGAGTGTACAAATGGAACCAAATGGACCCTTATGGATCTGTAACTCTGAGAGTGTAACACATGGAACCAAATGGACCCTTATGGGTCTGTAACTCTGAGAGTGTAACACATGGAACCAAATGGACCCTTATGGGTCTGTAACTCTGAGAGTGTAACACATGGAACCAAATGGACCCTTATGGGTCTGTAACTCTGAGAGTGTACAAATGTAACCAAATGGACCCTTATGGGTCTGTGACTCTGAGAGTGTACAAATGGAACCAAATGGACCCATATGGGTCTGTAACTCTGAGAGTGTACAAATGGAACCAAATGGACCCTTATGGGTCTGTGACTCTGAGAGTGTACAAATGGAACCAAATGGACCCATATGGGTCTGTAACTCTGAGAGTGTAACACATGGAACCAAATGGACCCTTATGGGTCTGTAACTCTGAGAGTGTAAACATGGAACCAAATGGACCCTTATGGGTCTGTAACTCTGAGAGTGTAACACATGGAACCAAATGGACCCTTATGGGTCTGTAACTCTGAGAGTGTAAACATGGAACCAAATGGACCCTTATGGGTCAGTAACTCTGAGAGTGTAACACATGGAACCAAATGGACCCTTATGGGTCTGTAACTCAGAGAGTGTACAAATGGAACCAAATGGACCCTTATGGGTCTGTAACTCTGAGAGGGTAACACATGGAACCAAATGGACCCTTATGGGTCTGTAACTCTGAGAGTGTACAAATGGAACCAAATGGACCCAGTATGCGGGTCCATTTGGTTCCATTTGTTACCCTCTCTGAGTTATCAAGGGTCCTTGAAATTTAAATATTTCACAACTAACTCTCCTAGAAGAAAAGACTGCTGTCCTGAAGGAGATAAAAGTTAATGAGTTATAAAATGCACAGATCAGGACAGTACAGGCTACGAGAGCGCACTATTAAATAAGATCAGGACAGTACAGGCTACGAGAGCGCACTATTAAATAAGATCAGGACAGTACAGGCTACGAGAGCACACTGTTAAATAAAACACTAATAAAATGCACAGATCAGGACAGTACAGGCTACGAGAGCACACTATTAAATAAAACACTTACTTCATTGGCAGCTCAGAAAGAAATGACAGAAAATCCCTGATAAGTGGAGACTGGAGTCGTCTAGAACGCCTCGTATTGAATGTGAAGCAACAAGAGTTACAATGCTGGGAGAGAGAGAGAGAGAGAGAGAGAGAGAGAGAGAGAGAGAGAGAGAGAGAGAGACTCACCCACTTCTTACTGCTAGTGAGACTCGCCCATTGAGTGGGCGTGGCCGCGAGGCCACGCACAGTAGTTGCCAGATTTTGCGAAGAGATCAGATATAAGCAACCAGGACTGTGAGATATAAGCAACCAGGACTGTGGAGAAAAGATGTGATTATCTATTCTATAGTCTGCCACAGCGATTTAGAAATAGACGATCTACAAGCTCACAACGATCCCATTAATTAAAGGTAGGTAGTTCAACCAAATAAATACTTATTTTCAATCAGTTACACCCCCCCATGGAGCCTTGAATTCACCCCATGGAGCATTGAATTCACATTATATTTTTTATTTTATTTTATTTTTTAGAAACAAACAAACAAATAAACAACTACACTTTAGAAACAAGACCAAATAAACAACTACACTTTAGAAACAAGACCAAATAAACAACTACACTTTAGAAACAAGACCAAATAAACACTACACTTTAGAAACAAGACCAAATAAACAACTACACTTTAGAAACTAGACCAAATAAACACTACACTTTAGAAACAAGACCAAATAAACAACTACACTTTAGAAACAAGACCAAATAAACAACTACACTTTAGAAACAAGACCAAATAAACACTACACTTTAGAAACAAACCCAAATAAACACTACACTTTAGAAACAAGACCAAATAAACAACTACACTTTAGAAACAAGACCAAATAAACAACTACAATTTAGAAACAAGACCAAATAAACAACTACACTTTAGAAACAAGACCAAATAAACACTACACTTTAGAAACAAGACCAAATAAACAACTACACTTTAGAAACAAGACCAAATAAACAACTACACTTTAGAAACAAGACCAAATAAACAACTACACTTTAGAAACAAGACCAAATAAACAACTACACTTTAGAAACAAGACCAAATAAACACTACACTTTAGAAACAAACCCAAATAAACACTACACTTTAGAAACAAGACCAAATAAACAACTACACTTTAGAAACAAGACCAAATAAACAACTACACTTTAGAAACAAGACCAAATAAACAACTACACTTTAGAAACAAGACCAAATAAACACTACACTTTAGAAACAAGACCAAATAAACAACTACACTTTAGAAACAAGACCAAATAAACAACTACACTTTAGAAACAAGACCAAATAAACAACTACACTTTAGAAACAAGACCAAATAAACAACTACACTTTAGAAACAAGACCAAATAAACAACTACACTTTAGAAACAAGACCAAATAAACAACTACACTTTAGAAACAAGACCAAATAAACAACTACACTTTAGAAACAAGACCAAATAAACAACTACACTTTAGAAACAAGACCAAAACGACCTGCAAACTACCAATATTTAGGGTTAGGGTTAAGCAACCTTACAGCAAGAAAAGCCCAACGTGGCTCATAATAAGCAGACATGGCAACACTAGTCAGAAGGAGTCATATTACACTGCTCTGTACTGGAAGTTTGGAAGTGTGTCAACAATAACACTGTACCGATGAAGATGAAGATAACACACATTAGAAACTCTTATCGGTGTTTCTTCTGAAAGCTGCCAGGCGATAATAACCACCCGATAAGTAGAGTGAAACTCTCCCTGGCCGTTCTCTTTATCTGAGCCTCGAACGTTGCTTTGAAAAACACATGAAGGACATGAGTAGATTGATTCCACTATTCACTGCCTAAACTACATGGAAACTAAATGAAAACTAAGCTATATGGTGACTAAAACTAACTAAATATATTCACTGCCTAAACTACATGGAAACTAAATGAAAACTAAGCTATATGGTGACTAAAACTAACTAAATATATTCACTGCCTAAACTACATGGAAACTAAATGAAAACTAAGCTATATGGTGACTAAAACTAACTAAATATATTGACAATTTCATCAACAAATAATAACTAGACTAGAAATGTCAGGAAGAGACTAGTCAGTGGACAAGAGATCCAGTATAAGTCATTTTACACTTGGTTGCATGCTGAAAATAGCTGATCTACAAGCTCACAACGCGTCACGTTGCAACGCGTCACGTTGCAACGCGTTGTGAGCTTGTAGATCGGCTATTTTCAGCAAGTGTAAAATCGGTTATTACGACGGCATCAAGGCCCACCAAGATACATTTTAGTCGGCTAAATCAACTGTAGATTTAGTCGACTAAAATCACATGTTTAGTCGACTAAAACTAAAATGTGACTAAAACGAAATGAAAACTATTCAAGAGAGACTAATGACTAAAATTAAATCAGAATTTGCTGTGTATATATATATATATAATATATATCTGAAAATATGTTGTTCCAGGGACCCCCCCCCCCCCCCCCAGAAGCAAAGATATGAGATAAAAACGTTCGCTGTGAAAGAATATATATTATAAAAAACTTGAAGGCATACAGTATATATTCAAAGATTTGCGCCACATTTTGACCATTTTTCAAAAAATAGCAGATCTACAAGCTACGGCATCTACGGCACCGACTGTAGATCTGCTTGTGTCACACACTGGCATACAACTAGGATTATATCATATATAATGTATAATATGTAATATAATATATACTGTCTGAGACGATGACTTTGGACTCTCAGATGATTGACAGCAATATGTAGACACTGTTTAACTAACTTCTGTCTGCAGCTGCTCTGCCAATAAAACTCCACTTGTCAAATGAAGATCTATACTGTGTTTTACCGCCACCTCCTGGCTGTTTAAGGGACTGTTCTTATGTGTCTGAAACAAGGAGGATTCATTATTATGACCGAAAACGTTACTTTTCAGGATTTAAAAAGACTCTAAAGCATCAAATGTATCAAATCTACTGTTTTGTGTGACTTAGGGACTTATAGGGATGGATAATAATTGATACCCATAACTTTCTGCTCCTCAAGTAATAAAAAACCCATGATAATAATTACAAGAGAACTAATTTAGCAGAACTGCCAAGCATGTGAAAAGATATAAAATAATGATATTATATCATCATCAATAATGTTTATGAGATTCATCATGAATTGGGGATTATGTCATAATAATGCCTGATACCGGAACCGATAATTATCATGCATCCCTATTCAACCCATTCTGACCTGAGATCAGATTCATACGAGGTTTCCACTGGACACACACTGGTCTGATTAACCCATTCTGACCTGAGATCAGATTCATACGAGGTTTCCACTGGACACACACTGGTCTGATGAACCCATTCTGACCTGAGATCAGATTCATACGAGGTTTCCACTGGACACACACTGGTCTGATGAACCCATTCTGACCTGAGATCAGATTCATACGAGGTTTCCACTGGACACACACTGGTCTGATGAACCCATTCTGACCTGAGATCAGATTCATACGAGGTTTCCACTGGACACACACTGGTCTGATTAACCCATTCTGACCTGAGATCAGATTTAAAAAATGTCAGTCGTTCTTCGATTTTTCAAAAATAGCAGACCTACAAGCTCGTAGCGCGCCACTCGGTGGAGCTTGTAGATCTGCTATTTTTGAATAGCTAAAGCATAACATGATGCTAACACCAAAATGGGTGCCCGGTCAGAATGGGTAAACGTACAAAAAAATAGTTTTCTTCAGTTCTGCCTGACGACAACACCTATACAGTACAACTAGAGATGTCCCGATACTGTATCGGATCGGCCCTTATTTTTCATACTCAGGTCATATCGGTATCGGTGAATATGCCAGTCTAACCAGTGATCCCACACAGGGGTAAGGAAGGGGTTAACACTATGCCAGTCTAACCAGTGATCCGACACAGGGGTAAGGGGTTAACACTATGCCAGTCTAACCAGTGATCCCACACAGGGGTAAGGGGGTCGACACTATGCCAGTCTAACCAGTGATCCCACACAGGGGTAAGGGGTCGACACTATGCCAGTCTAACCAGTGATCCCACACAGGGGTAAGGGGTCGACACTATGCCAGTCTAACCAGTGATCCCACACAGGGGTAAGGGGTCGACACTATGCCAGTCTAACCAGTGATCCCACACAGGGGTAAGGGGTTAACACTATGCCAGTCTAACCACCGATCCCACACAGGGGTAAGGGGTCGACACTATGCCAGTCTAACCAGTGATCCACACAGGGGTAAGGGGGTCGACACTATGCCAGTCTAACCAGTGATCCCACACAGGGGTAAGGGGTCGACACTATGCCAGTCTAACCAGCGATCCCACAGGGGTAAGGGGTTAACACTATGCCAGTCTAACCACCGATCCCACACAGGGGTAAGGGGTCGACACTATGCCAGTCTAACCAGTGATCCCACACAGGGGTAAGGGGTTAACACTATGCCAGTCTAACCAGTGATCCCACACAGGGGTAAGGGGTTAACACTATGCCAGTCTAACCAGTGATCCCACACAGGGGTAAGGGGTTAACACTATGCCAGTCTAACCAGTGATCCCACACAGGGGTAAGGGGTCGACACTATGCCAGTCTAACCAGCGATCCCACACAGGGGTAAGGGGTCGACACTATGCCAGTCTAACCAGTGATCCCACACAGGGTAAGGGGTCGACACTATGCCAGTCTAACCAGTGATCCCACACAGGGGTAAGGGGTTAACACTATGCCAGTCTAACCAGTGATCCCACACAGGGGTAAGGGGTTAACACTATGCCAGTCTAACCAGTGATCCCACACAGGGGTAAGGGGTCGACACTATGCCAGTCTAACCAGCGATCCCACACAGGGGTAAGGGGTCGACACTATGCCAGTCTAACCAGTGATCCCACACAGGGGTAAGGGGTCGACACTATGCCAGTCTAACCAGTGATCCCACACAGGGGTAAGGGGTCGACACTATGCCAGTCTAACCAGTGATCCCACACAGGGGTAAGGGGGGGTGGGGGGGGGGGGGGGGGGGGGGGAAGGGTGTGTGACATTCACAGCATTTCATGTTAAGAATGCGTCTTCATGGTCAGTGTCGTTCACACACACACACACACACACACACACACACACACACACACACACACACACACACACACACACACACACAGGTTTAAAAATGTCTTCTAAATCCTAAAGGATTTCTGAAAAACCTGTTTCTATATATCAGTGGTGCTCAACCCCCCCCCCCCCCCCCCCCCCCCAGAAGCAAAGATTTGAGCGCTCCGAAAGAATATTATATTCAAAGATTTGCGCCACATTTTCACGATAAAAAAAAAAACAGCAGATCTACAAGCTCGAGTGCCGCTACGATCTCCTGTCCGACAGCAACGAGATATAAGCTACAAGTCTACCTAAATCCCCCCCCTCTTCTGGGGGGGGGGGGGTCCGGGGTCCGGCCTCACACCTGCTGTGCAGAACACATGCTTCACATTCATGACATTGTAAGTATGTAGACATAGTGAGCGTAATATGCATAGTTTCATGATATAGATATTCCACTGTTAGGTTCTCGGCCATGAGTATATGATTCACGATAACTAATACTTTCTATAGCATGTGATGTGTTACCATGTGTTGTTCCTCATGCTTACTGTCAATCGCTCTGGATTAACCCATTCTGACCTGAGATCAGATTCATACGAGGTTTCCGCCGGACACACACTGGTCTGATGAACCCATTCTGACCTGAGATCAGATTCTAAAAATGTCAGTCGCTCTTCGATTTTTCAAAAATAGCAGACCTACAAGCTCGTATCGCGCCACTCGGTGGCGCGATATGAGCTTGTAGATCTGCTATTTTTGAATAGCTAAAGCATAACATGATGCTGACACCAAAATGGGTGCACGGTCAGAATGGGTTAAGAGCGTCTTAATTGACACAGAACCCTGATCTTCACTGAGGCTCTGCGTAGAATGCATGGTTCACATTCATTCACACAGAACCCTGATCTTCACTGAGGCTCTGTGTAGAATGCATGGATCACATTCATTGACACAGAACCCTGATCTTCACTGAGGCTCTGTGTAGAATGCATGGATCACATTCATTCATACAGAACCCTGATCTTCACTGAGGCTCTGCGTAGAATGCATGGATCACATTCATTCACACAGAACCCTGATCTCCACTGAGGCTCTGCGTAGAATGCATGGATCACATTCATTCACACAGAACCCTGATCTCCACTGAGGCTCTGTGTAGAATGCATGGATCACATTCATTCACACAGAACCCTGATCTCCACTGAGGCTCTGTGTAGAATGCATGGTTCACATTCATTCACACAGAACCCTGATCTCCACTGAGGCTCTGTGTAGAATGCATGGATCACATTCATTCACACAGAACCCTGATCTTCACTGAGGCTCTGTGTAGAATGCATGGATCACATTCATTCACACAGAACCCTGACATTCACTGAGGCTCTGTGTAGAATGCATGGTTCACATTCATTCACACAGAACCCTGATCTTCATTGAGGCTCTGTGTAGAATGCATGGATCACATTCACACAGAACCCTGACATTCACTGAGGCTCTGTGTAGAATGCATGGTTCACATTCATTCACACAGAACCCTGATCTTCACTGAGGCTCTGCGTAGAATGCATGGATCACATTCATTCACACAGAACCCTGATCTCCACTGAGGCTCTGCGTAGAATGCATGGTTCACATTCACACAGAACCCTGATCTTCACTGAGGCTCTGCGTAGAATGCATGGTTCACATTCATTCACACAGAACCCTGACCTTCACTGAGGCTCTGCGTAGAATGCATGGATCACATTCACACAGAACCCTGATCTCCACTGAGGCTCTGTGTAGAATGCATGGTTCACATTCATTCACACAGAACCCTGATCTCCACTGAGGCTCTGCGTAGAATGCATGGATCACATTCATTCACACAGAACCCTGATCTTCACTGAGGCTCTGTGTAGAATGCATGGTTCACATTCATTCACACAGAACCCTGATCTCCACTGAGGCTCTGCGTAGAATGCATGGATCACATTCATTCACACAGAACCCTGATCTTCACTGAGGCTCTGTGTAGAATGCATGGATCACATTCATTCACACAGAACCCTGATCTTCACTGAGGCTCTGTGTAGAATGCATGGATCACATTCATTCACACAGAACCCTGATCTCCACTGAGGCTCTGTGTAGAATGCATGGATCACATTCATTCACACAGAACCCTGATCTCCACTGAGGCTCTGTGTAGAATGCATGGTTCACATTCATTCACACAGAACCCTGATCTCCACTGAGGCTCTGTGTAGAATGCATGGTTCACATTCATTCACACAGAACCCTGACCTTCACTGAGGCTCTGTGTAGAATGCATGGATCACATTCATTCACACAGAACCCTGATCTTCACTGAGGCTCTGTGTAGAATGCATGGATCACATTCATTCACACAGAACCCTGATCTTCACTGAGGCTCTGCGTAGAATGCATGGATCACATTCATTCACACAGAACCCTGATCTCCACTGAGGCTCTGCGTAGAATGCATGGTTCACATTCATTCACACAGAACCCTGATCTCCACTGAGGCTCTGCGTAGAATGCATGGTTCACATTCATTCACACAGAACCCTGATCTTCACTGAGGCTCTGCGTAGAATGCATGGTTCACATTCATTCACACAGAACCCTGATCTTCATTGAGGCTCTGTGTAGAATGCATGGATCACATTCACACAGAACCCTGATCTTCACTGAGGCTCTGCGTAGAATGCATGGATCACATTCATTCACACAGAACCCTGATCTTCACTGAGGCTCTGCGTAGAATGCATGGATCACATTCATTCACACAGAACCCTGATCTCCACTGAGGCTCTGCGTAGAATGCATGGATCACATTCATTCACACAGAACCCTGACCTTCACTGAGGCTCTGCGTAGAATGCATGGATCACATTCATTCACACAGAACCCTGATCTCCACTGAGGCTCTGTGTAGAATGCATGGATCACATTCATTCACACAGAACCCTGATCTTCACTGAGGCTCTGTGTAGAATGCATGGATCACATTCATTCACACAGAACCCTGATCTTCACTGAGGCTCTGTGTAGAATGCATGGTTCACATTCATTCACACAGAACCCTGATCTTCACTGAGGCTCTGCGTAGAATGCATGGATCACATTCACACAGAACCCTGATCTCCACTGAGGCTCTGTGTAGAATGCATGGATCACATTCATTCACACAGAACCCTGACCTTCACTGAGGCTCTGCGTAGAATGCATGGATCACATTCATTCACACAGAACCCTGACCTTCACTGAGGCTCTGCGTAGAATGCATGGTTCACATTCATTCACACAGAACCCTGACCTTCACTGAGGCTCTGTGTAGAATCCTGAGAACAGAATCCACGCTCTGTCGAGACACTGAGAACAAAGTCCAGCCAACGAGAGCCCAACGTCTCCAATGACACCAACTGAACAAATACAACAACACAAAAAGAAGACATGATATTTGGTTCAGTCTCTCCCACATTAAAGGACCACTTCACCACTTTTCAACCCATCTTCATATAATAGGTCCTCACTAATAATCATGATAAAATGGCACGATTTGTTTCTACTCAGTCTGTGTCTCATAGGAGGGCTGTGGGCAGTTCAGAAACCAGTCTGTGTCTCATAGGAGGGCTGTGGGCAGTTCAGAAACCGTCTTCCAGTGACATCATCATTAGGCAGATCTTTTTTTACAACAAGATTTTTTTACAAAAATGTTTAGATTTTCATTATCGTGAGAACGTTGGCTTCCATTTTCGCATTTCATCTTTTCAGGACTAGAAAGCCTGCAGTTTCTATTAGCTTGTATTCCCCATTGATGATGTCACTGGAAGACGGTTTCTGAACTGCCCACAGCCCTCCTATGAGACACAGACTGGTTTCTGAACTGCCCACAGCCCTCCTATGAGACACAGACCGAGTAGGGGAAAAAAAGCGCCATTTTTTCATGATTATTATTAGTGAGGATCTATTATATGAAGATAGGTTGAAAAGTGGTGAAGTGGTCCTTTAATTAAGGGCCCTGGCCTGCCTTGCACGGCACTTTCTTTATTTTTTGGGGAAAAAAAGAAATAAGTAGTGGATCTATGACCAGTCACAGCGTGGAGACTGGCTCTTTTCACAGTAGCAAAAAAGGGTTTTAGGAGGAGAAGGGCCCTTATAGGCTCCAACATTGTTAGCATGCCTATAGTCTCTATTTAACTATGATCGTCGATGTTTTTGGTGTTAGCATCATGTTATGCTTTAGCTATTGAAAAATAGCAGATCAAGCTATGAGCTTGTAGGTCTGCTATTTTTGAAAAAAATCGAAGAACGACTGACATAGAAACATAGCTTTATCAGAAAACCCTGTCAGGATGTAGACGACGTTTTTAGAATCTGATCTCAGGTCAGAATGGGTTAATGTCAACGGTCTTATCAGGTGTGTTCTGTGAACAAAAACCACACACACACACACACACACACACACACACACACACACACACACACAAAGGTGTTGACTGGAAGGTGGTGCACCACCCGAGACGGGGGGGGGGGGGGCTTTAACCCGTTCTGACCTGAGATCAGATTCTAAACAAAATGTCTTCTACATCCCGACAGTTTTCTGAAAAACCCATGTTTCTATGTCAGTGGTTCTACTCTTCCATTTTTCAAAAAAATAGCAGATCTACAAGCTCGTAGCGCGCCACTCGGTGGCGCGCTACGAGCTTGTAGATCTGCTATTTTTCAATAGCTATAAAGCATAGCATAATGCTAACACCAAAAGGGGTTCCCGTTCAGAATGGATTAAAGGATGATCGGATTAAACAATGGTGGTAACCGTCGAGTAGCAGAGTGACAGCTCATCATGTGACGAACATAATGCTGCCTGATAAGACCTAGATTACCAGATTAAAACCGTACCACTGCAAGAATGTAACTTATGCCAAGATAAAGACCTCACACTGTGGTTCCAACAGAGAGTAGTAAGCACCACTGTTCTGTTGTTCCCCCTAAAACAATGGCTCAGGATAATCCTCTCTTTCTCCAAACATTCCTACAATTTCTTCCCATTATCATTTTAAGAAGAATTTCCAAAAAATAATGTCAAAACATTTTCCAAAAAGCAAAAGTTCTTTCATAATGTAATTTTGTGTTACAAAACAAGTAGTTATCATGAATCCTATACGTAAGCTAAGAACGTAACAGTGGAATATCTATATAATTAAACTATGTGCATGGTTGTATACTTTATAGTGCTAAATGGGGGCTAGGGCGAGTGCTACGGGCCACGATGGATTACAGTAAGAAAGAACACAAAACAAAAAATATAACAGAAAATATGATGATGGCCATTATTAGTGACAATGTTGAGTTTGTACAAACACACACACACACAGACACACACACACACACACACACACACACACACACACACACACACACACACACACACACACACACGCACTAGCCACTATGTAGACTGACAGTCAGTTTCCACGAGGCAAGAAAGAATGTCAACAATCTCAAATATTTTCCCAGGTCGGTCCATCGATGTATATCCATGTTTGCATGGATATACCCCCCCCCCCCCCCCAGATTAGGCCCAAACACGGGGACGATGAATTCGTTCTACTGTTTATGCCACCAGAATGTGGAATGTCATACCAGTAACAGCCCTCAAATCATCCTCCTTCAGAAGCACCATGAAAGACCATCTGTCTGTCTGTCTGTCTGTCTGTCTGTCTGTCTGTCTGTCTGTCTGTCTGTCTGTCTGTCTGTCTGCGATGTGCAACTGGACCTAGACATGGCTACTAGTTCACCAAAACAAATTACCAAGAGTCAAAGAATATGTGGCTAATTTATAGTCAAATAATATGTGGCCAAATTTGACTGAGGGACATTTTTCATAGACATGTTTTAATGAAAGCAGGGAATCATAGCTTCAAATTGACATATTGCTTGTTCAGTTTGACCCACCAGTTTTGGAGATATGGCTTATAGAGTAATGTCTGGCAGAGAAACAGCGAGTTGAGAAAACAGGCTTGAAAGGTTCACTTCTGTGGACTCTAACATTACACCTAGCTACATGTTTAAGCATTTATTTCATGTTTACATGTCTTCTGTGGTCTCTAACATTACACCTAGCTACATGTTTAAGCATTTATTTCATATTTACATGTCTTCTGTGGTCTCTAACATTACACCTAGCTACATGTTTAAGCATTTATCTCATATTTACATGTCTTCTGTGGTCTCTAACATTACACCTATAGCTACATGTTTAAGCATTTATCTCATATTTACATGTCTTCTGTGGTCTCTAACATTACACCTAGCTACATGTTTAAGCATTTATTTCATATTTAGCCTACATGTCTTCTGTGGTCTCTAACATTACACCTATAGCTACATGTTTAAGCATTTATTTCATATTTACATGTCTTCTGTGGACTCTAACATTACACATAGCTACATGTTTAAGCATTTATTTCATATTAACATGTCTTCTGTGGTCTCTAACATTACACCTATAGCTACATGTTTAAGCATTTATTTCATATTTAGCCTACATGTCTTCTGTGGTCTTTAACATTACACCTATAGCTACATGTTTAAGCATTTATTTCATATTTAGCCTACATGTCTTCTGTGGTCTCTAACATTACACCTAGCTACATGTTTAAGCATTTATTTCATATTTACATGTCTTCTGTGGTCTCTAACATTACACCTATAGCTACATGTTTAAGCATTTATTTCATATTTACATTACAATTTCAGCTCCGATATTTATGTCAGACATGCTCTAGTATGTGAAGAGTCTGCCTGTGATATTAACTCATTTTGGAGTAAAGAAAATTAAAAAAAGAAAAGGTGAGAAGCTGGATGTTGCGTGATGGCAGGCTCTCAGTCAAATCTGGTCACACATGCCCAGGCGGTGGCATAACCGTCTGGGCACCCGACTGGTAATCCAGTCGCAGTGTGCCGCGGGTTCGACTCCCGAGCCCGACACGGCCTTTACTGCATGTCTTCCCCCCATCTCTCTCCCGTTTCCTGTCAGCCTAATGTCTGTCCCTTCAAAAACCAATAAAAGGCGTAAGCCGCAAAAAAAGTTAAAAAAAAAAAAAAAAAATCTGGTCACACATTGTCAGAAATGAATAATGTCAACTCTGGGAATACATTTCTCCACCAATGTGTTTGTAGAGGCGTCTAGTCGTCTACTATAGTAGATACATAATACTATACATACTATAGTATACATACTATAGTATACATATTATTGTAGATACATAATATAGATTTCTACTACTGTAGATACATAATATAGATACATAATACTATACATACTATAGTATACATACTATAGTATACATACTATAGTATACATACTATAGTAGATACATAATATAGATTTCTACTATAGTAGATACATAATATAGATTTCTTCATCGTTCATTCTGAACGGGAACCCATTTTGGTGTCAGCATCATGTTATGCTTTAGCTATTGAAAAATAGCACATCTACAAGCTCATATCGCGCCACCGAGTGGCGCGCTATGAGCTTGTAGGTCTGCTATTTTTGAAAAATCGAAGAACGACTGACATTTTTTAGAATCTGATCTCAGGTCAGAATGGGTTAGTCAGACCAGTGTGTGTCCAGCGGAAACCTCGTATGAATCTGATCTCAGGTCAGAATGGGTTAATCAGACCAGTGTGTGTCCAGTGGAAACCTCGTATGAATCTGATCTCAGGTCAGAATGGGTTCATCAGACCAGTGTGTGTCCCAGTGGAAACCTCGTATGAATCTGATATCAGGTCAGAATGGGTTAATCAGACCAGTGTGTGTCCGGTAGAAACCTCGTATGAATCTGATCTCAGGTCAGAATGGGTTAATCAGACCAGTGTGTGTCCGGTAGAAACCTCGTATGAATCTGATCTCAGGTCAGAACGGGTTAGAATTTGAAACACCAAAAGGGGTTCCTGTTGTGAATGGGATAATATGATCTTCTTCTGTTTTGTCCTTCTGGTTTACAAGAAGAGGAAGCTGCAGGTCTGTTTGTTTGTTTAACTTCCTTTGCTGGAATAACTGCAGTTTTATTATTAGTCTGTGGTTTAGATGCTCCTAAACAAAGTGGTTACCACGGTTACCCCTCTGCATACAAATGACCAACAATGACCTCCCATATAAGGCCTCATGCAGGTCAATGAGGTTATGCACACGTCACCGAGCATTTGGAACGCTACAGACAGACAGACGGACACACACACACACACAGAGACAGACAGACAGACAGACAGACAGACAGACAGACAGACAGACGGACACACACACACACAGAGACAGACAGACAGACAGACAGACAGACAGACACACACACACAGAGACAGACAGACAGACACACACACAGAGACAGACAGACAGACAGACAGACAGACAGACAGACAGACAGACAGACAGACAGACAGACAGACAGACAGACAGACACACACACAGAGACAGACAGACAGACAGACAGACAGACACACAGAGACAGACAGACAGACAGACAGACAGACAGACAGACAGACACACACACACAGAGACAGACAGACAGACAGACAGACAGACAGACACACACACACAGAGACAGACAGACAGACACACACACAGAGACAGACAGACAGACAGACAGACAGACAGACAGACAGACAGACAGACAGACAGACAGACAGACAGACAGACAGACAGACAGACAGACAGACAGACAGACAGACAGGCTACAACAATCCTGCTCCTTCATTTCCTTAATCCATTTAAATGCTAAATTGTAAATGGTGCAAATTTATATAGCGCCTTTATGGAGGGCGCTTTACATAATACTTTACATTCTCACCCATTCATTCACACACCGATGGTGGAGGAAACCATGCAAGCATTAAGGCCCCAACCTGCACATCAGGAGCAATCAGGGGTTCAGTGCCTTGCTCAAGGACACTTCGACACACTGACTATGGGGGAGCGCACAGGGTTCGAACCGTCAACCTTGCGGTTACCATTTAAGACACTTCTTCACCAATGTGTTTGTAGAAGTGTCTAACACATCCTGCATTGGTTTCTATTCAGCCATCCTGACAGTTTTCTGAAAAACCCCATGTTTCTATGTCAGTGGTTAGAAAAAATAGAGTCTGCAACACTGGTATGAAAAACTCAGCTCCACTGGTTTATTTGATTCAACGTTTCGATCCCTTAGGATCTTCTTCAGGAGTGTTGCAGACTCTATTTTTTCTATTGTACTGCCTTTTGTCTAGCACCTGGGCTAGAGTGGAGGTGCATGCTCTATTTCCTTTCTATGTCAGTGGTTCTCAAACAATTTCATGTCAAGGACCCCCAAAATGAATTTAAATTTTGGCTGCGGACCCCCAATCTGAAAATGTTCCAGGGACCTCCCAACAGAAGCAAAGATTTTAGTTAAAAACGTTTGCTGTGAAAGAATATATTCAAAGAGATTTGCGACACTTTCACGATTTTTTCAAAAATAGCAGACCTACAAGCTCATAGCGCGGCACCAAGTGCCGCGCTATGAGCTTGTAGTTATCTGCTATTTTCCAATAGATAAAGTATAACACAATGCTTAAAAACACCAACAGGTTATAATAGAGTGTCGCACGGCAGAACCCTGACGAACGCCCGCAAGATAATTCCCCATTCATTTCCCCCCATAGACGTTTCATAAAGTATTTATTTAACCCATTCTGACCTGAGATCAGATTCATACGAGGTTTCCACTGGACACACACTGGTCTGATTAACCCATTCTGACCTGAGATCAGATTCATACCAGGTTTCCACTGGACACACACTGGTCTGATTAACCCATTCTGACCTGAGATCAGATTCATACCAGGTTTCCACTGGACACACACTGGTCTGATTAACCCATTCTGACCTGAGATCAGATTCATACGAGGTTTCCACTGGACACACACTGGTCTGATGAACCCATTCTGACCTGAGATCAGATTCATACGAGGTTTCCACTGGACACACACTGGTCTGATTAACCCATTCTGACCTGAGATCAGATTCATACGAGGTTTCCACTGGACATACACTGGTCTGATGAACCCATTCTGACCTGAGATCAGATTCATACGAGGTTTCCACTGGACATACACTGGTCTGATGAACCCATTCTGACCTGAGATCAGATTCATACGAGGTTTCCACTGGACACACACTGGTCTGATTAACCCATTCTGACCTGAGATCAGATTCATACGAGGTTTCCACTGGACACACACTGGTCTGATTAACCCATTCTGACCTGAGATCAGATTCATACGAGGTTTCCACTGGACATACACTACCCATTCTGACCTGAGATCAGATTCATACGAGGTTTCCACTGGACACACACTGGTCTGATTAACCCATTCTGACCTGAGATCAGATTCATACCAGGTTTCCACTGGACACACACTGGTCTGATTAAGTCACCCACACAAACACACCATTATGATGAATTCCTGTTCTGTTCTTTAACTACATAGAAGTGTCTATTTGTACGTCTCTAAATGTTATGATGAATTGAACATGGTGGACCCTGTTGTAAACAAGTGTAATGCTTAAATGGGTCGTCCACTAACAGTTTACAGTCTTTGTATTGAGTTTGTGCTTGAAATGTATACTGTAATTCTGCAAACTGTTAATAAATAAATAAAATTGATTGATTGAAATATTTATTAACAGTTTGCAGAATTACAGTACATTTCAAGCACAAACTCAATACAAAGACTGTTAACTGTGAGTGGACGACCCAATTAAGCATTACACTTGTTTACAACAGGGTCCACCATGTTCAATTCATCAAAACAATGAAAGTAAAAGCATCCAGAGAGAGAGAGAGAGAGAGGGGGGGGGGGGGGGGGGAGAGAGAGAGAGAACACTTCTGCGCATGCGCGCCAGCCGTCTATTTGGGGGGGGGGGGGGGGGGGGGGGCAAAAGGGGTGGCAGAAATAACATAACAAAAGCCAAAAAAAATGGAGTAGTTTTACTACTATTACTATTAATACTACTATTAATACTACTATTAATACTATTAATACTATTAATACTATTACTATTAATACTATTAATACTATTACTATTAATACTACAGAGCCCTCAGTGGCTGCAACAGTACATCACCCAACAGCCAATCCATGTGCCATTCTTACACACAGACACTGCAGCCCTGTTCTGTTGTGGTCGTTTTAGCACTAATAAAAAACTCTGCATGTGAGTTTACGGAACATCAGTCAGCAGAACGGTGAACGGCTGGTGTGTGTGTGTGTGTGTGTGTGTGTGTGTGTGTGTGTGTGTGTGTGTGTGTGTGTGTGTGTGTCGCTACAGCACTGCAGCATGCATGAGAGCCGTTTCTCAAAGCCCGTGCACGCTCTGCACAACAACAACAACACAGGAGAACTAAAAGATTTAAACAAACCCCTCCGTGCGTGCAAAGTAAAATATTAAAACGCATGCTTGGATCATCATTAATAATATAGGATACAAGCCTGGGAACTTTGAGGAATGCAACCCCAACCCCTGCATGCAAGCATGATGCACGAGCCGTTGGTCTAGATCGGTTAAAAATAAAAGCTTAATGTTTCGTGTAGCCATAGATATCCACACACACACACACACACACACACACACACACAGCCATGCAGGCATGGAGCTACTTACAGTTAGCTCACACGTTGTCTGTCTGTTCTATGCTGTACAGATCCATTGTGCTCCGTTTGTTTGTAGCGTCATTAAAGACACACAGAATATAAACACAGCAAATAGAACACAGGGTGTGTAAATGAAACAAGACGGTGTCCTTTTACCTGCTTCTAGAGTTCAGAATAATGTCCTGGACTCAGACTGCTCCAGATGTAGTAGGTGAGACTGAGAAGGACATCACACACACACACACACACACACACACACACACACTACGGGTTGTGTTGGGTTGGGGGGGGCGGGGGGGGGGGACTTGGGGGGGTGTTGGAGATCAACTTTGGTTGCAGCAGCCCCGCCCCCACCCACCCACCATCCTCATGGTATGTATTGTATTGTATTCAGATCCATCCAGCTGATGGCTGGTTGCTGTGGAGAAGAGGAGTGTCTCTCTCTCTCTCTGTCCCTCTCTCTCCCCTCTCTCTCCCTCTCTCTCTCTCTGTCCCTCTCTCTCCCTCTCTCTCCTCTCTCTCTCTCTCTCTCTCTCTCTCTCTCTCTCCACACTGGAACTCCACCACTATGTCCTGCTATGTGCGTTGCCAGGTTCTGTGAGAGAGGAATAATAAGCACGAGGTCTGTGAAAAGAAACCCAAGTAAGTAGGCATCCTACTTGAATCCATTCCACATACACATGTATACACATTCAATCTAAAAAATATATTTTAAAGAAAAGAAAATAAAGAAAAAAATGCTGCTATTTGTCCCAAAGTGACTGCAAAAGAATGCTGCTATTTGTTTGTTTTTAAAGCTGTATTTTGACACTTGCTTTTTGTAAACGTATGTTTTCTCATGCCAATAAAGCTCATTTGAATTGAATAAAAAATTATCCCAAGTAAACCAGAACCAGGTCTGGTCCTGTGTTGTTTTCGTCGACTAAAACTAAGACGAAAAATGTTCGTCGACTACCTTTTTTCACTGAAGAAAACTAAATGGAAACTAAATAAAAACGGATCTATGGTGACTAAAACTAAAGACTAAATATACTGACAATTTCGTCAACAACGCGTCGCACTGCGACGCGTTGTGATCTTGTAGATCGGCTATTTTCAGCAAGTGTAAAAACGGCATCAATGCCCACCAAAATACATTTTAGATCTAAAATCGCCTCAATGGGGATTTCAATGCAACTAAACAAATACATGAACCTGGGGGACTGGCGCCCTCTACTGAAACTAAACAAATACATGAACCTGGGGACTGACGCCCTCTACTGAAACTAAACAAATACATGAACCTGGGGACTGACGCCCTCTACTGAAACTAAACAAATACATGAACCTGGGGACTGACGCCCTCTACTGAAACTAAACAAATACATGAACCTGGGGACTGACGCCCTCTACTGAAACTAAACAAATACATGAACCTGGGGACTGACGCCCTCTACTGAAACTAAACAAATACATGAACCTGGGGACTGACGCCCTCTACTGAAACTAAACAAATACATGAACCTGGGGACTGACGCCCTCTACTGAAACTAAACAAATACATGAACCTGGGGACTGACGCCCTCTACTGAAACTAAACAAATACATGAACCTGGGGACTGACGCCCTCTACTGAAACTAAACAAATACATGAACCTGGGGACTGACGCCCTCTACTGAAACTAAACAAATACATGAACCTGGGGACTGACGCCCTCTACTGAAACTAAACAAATACATGAACCTGGGGACTGACGCCCTCTACTGAAACTAAACAAATACATGAACCTGGGGACTGACGCCCTCTACTGAAACTAAACAAATACATGAACCTGGGGACTGACGCCCTCTACTGAAACTAAACAAATACATGAACCTGGGGACTGACGCCCTCTACTGAAACTAAACAAATACATGAACCTGGGGACTGACGCCCCTCTACTGAAACTACAACCAAATACATGAACCTGGGGCTACTGAAACTAAACAAATACATGAACCTGGGGACTGACGCCCTCTACTGAAACTAAACAAATACATGAACCTGGGGACTGACGCCCTCTACTGAAACTAAACAAATACATGAACCTGGGGACTGACGCCCTCTACTGAAACTAAACAAATACATGGACCTGGGGACTGACGCCCTCTACTGAAACTAAACAAATACATGAACCTGGGGACTGACGCCCTCTACTGAAACTAAACAAATACATGAACCTGGGGACTGACGCCCTCTACTGAAACTAAACAAATACATGAACCTGGGGACTGACGCCCTCTACTGAAACTAAACAAATACATGAACCTGGGGACTGACGCCCTCTACTGAAACTAAACAAATACATGAACCTGGGGACTGACGCCCTCTACTGAAACTAAACAAATACATGAACCTGGGGACTGACGCCCTCTACTGAAACTAAACAAATACATGAACCTGGGGACTGACGCCCTCTACTGAAACTAAACAAATACATGAACCTGGGGACTGACGCCCTCTACTGAAACTAAACAAATACATGAACCTGGGGACTGACGCCCTCTACTGAAACTAAACAAATACATGAACCTGGGGACTGACGCCCTCTACTGAAACTAAACAAATACATGAACCTGGGGACTGACGCCCTCTACTGACACTAAACAAATACATGAACCTGGGGACTGACGCCCTCTACTGAAACTAAACAAACACATGAACCTGGGGACTGACGCCCTCTACTGAAACTAAACAAATACATGAACCTGGGGACTGACGCCCTCTACTGAAACTAAACAAATACATGAACCTGGGGACTGACGCCCTCTACTGAAACTAAACAAACACATGAACCTGGGGACTGACGCCCTCTACTGAAAGTGACGTCAGACTTCGGTGCTCTATTCTATCCTCAGAGATGTTGTGAGTGATCTGGCTCTGCATTTCCTCAACAAAATGAAGACAATTGGTGCAAAAAAACAAAAAACATTTTTAGTTTATATTACTCCTAAACATTTTGCCAAACATCTCACACACCCCTATCCCCCTGGTGGAGACCTGTGACATCACACACACCCCTATCCCCCTGGTGGAGACCTGTGACATCACACACACACCCCTATCCCCCTGGTGGAGACCTGTGACATCACACACACCCCCCTATCCCCCTGGTGGAGACCTGTGACATCACACACACCCCCCCTATCCCCCTGGTGGAGACCTGTGACATCACACACACCCCCCTATCCCCCTGGTGGAGACCTGTGACATCTCACACACCCCTATCCCCCTGGTGGAGACCTGTGACATCACACACACCCCCCCTATCCCCCTGGTGGAGACCTGTGACATCACACACACCCCTATCCCCCTGGTGGAGACCTGTGACATCACACACACCCCCCTATCCCCCTGGTGGAGACCTGTGACATCACACACACCCCTATCCCCCTGGTGGAGACCTGTGACATCACACACACCCCTATCCCCCTGGTGGAGACTTTTGATTGATTGATTGAAATATTTATTAACAGTTTGTAGAATTTACAGTACATTTTAAGCACAAACTCAATACAAAGACTGTCAACTGTGAGTGGACGACCCAATTAAGCATTACACTTGTTTACAACAGGGTCCACATTGTTCAATTCATCAAAGACCTGTGACATCACACACCCCCCTATCCCCCTGGTGGAGACCTGTGACATCACACACACCCCTATCCCCCTGGTGGAGACCTGTGACATCACACACACCCCCCTATCCCCCTGGTGGAGACCTGTGACATCACACACACACACCTATCCCCCTGGTGGAGACCTGTGACATCACACACACACCCCTATCCCCCTGGTGGAGACCTGTGACATCACACACACACCCCTATCCCCCTGGTGGAGACCTGTGACATCACACACACACCCCTATCCCCCTGGTGGAGACCTGTGCTCAGAAGGGCACTTTTTCTAGCTATCAATGTTTTTTAACCCATTCTGACCTGAGATCAGATTCATACGAGGTTTCCACTGGACACACACTGGTCTGATTAACCCATTCTGACCTGAGATCAGATTCATACGAGGTTTCCACTGGACACACACTGGTCTGATTAACCCATTCTGACCTGAGATCAGATTCATACGAGGTTTTCACTGGACACACACTGGTCTGATTAACCCATTCTGACCTGAGATCAGATTCATACGAGGTTTCCACTGGACACACACTGGTCTGATTAACCCATTCTGACCTGAGATCAGATTCATACGAGGTTTCCACTGGACACACACTGGTCTGATTAAGGGCCTGCTTTGTCAATCCCAGCCACTAGAGGGCAGCAAAGCATCGGCTATGCCGCTATGGAACCGATGCTCTCCAAACAGAAGGACTGGTTCCATGAGTCTGGAAACTACAATAATAATAAATAATACTAATAAAGATTTAATTTAATTTAATTACATACAATAATAAATAATACTAATAAAGATTTAATTTAATTACATACAATAATAAATAATACTAATAAAGATTTAATTTAATTACATACAATAATAAATAATACCACCAAGCTTGTAGGTCTGCTATTTCTTAAAGAACGACTCGTTAAAGAACGACTGACATTTTTTAGAATCCGCGGCTTTACATCCACATTTAAGTCATTAGTATTACCCTTTTCTTCTGTACAGCACTTTGGTCAACCTTGGTTGTTTTAAAACGTGCTTTATAAATAAAGTTGGATTTGATCTGACCTTACAACATCGATTAGGTGATGTAATGATGATATAAATGGTAAATGGTAAATGGTGCATTTATATAGCGCCTTTATCCAAGGCGCTTTACAGAGATTGTGCATTACATTCACCCATTCACACACACATTCATACACCGATGGCAGCGGAAACCATGCAAGGCACCAACTAGCACATCGGGAGCAATTAGGGGTTCAGTGTCTTGCTCAAGGACACTTCGACAGTAACTCTGGGGGAGCCCGGGTTCGAACTGGCAACCTTACGGTTACCATCCAGGCACTCTGTACTGTAAATTTTCCTTCATTGTAAATGGAGTTAAAAAAAAACATTGAACAAGTCTTTTATTAAACAAATCAAATATTTATTTTATATAAAAAAAAGAATACAGCAGCAGATTATGTACAGTACACAAAGCAGTGGATCACATCTTCAGTATACAGTATTGACTGACTGGAGCACCCTTCCCTGGCTGGACAGGTCACTATATATCATTCACAGAAAACAGAAACAAAACATAACATAATATTGCACTGTCTGGCATTTCAAAACGTATTTGCTCACAGTGTGTACCGAATTGAAAATTCCCAAACATGTCAAGTGTGTACAGCATTGAGATCATACCTGAACATAATGACCAATTCAATACACGTACAAAGTGCTTACTGTATATATAAACATTCAAGGGCATTGCTTCAAAAGGGCAAGTTTACAAGGTAGGGTCGTGCGATTGCCTTGCCATGATGCAACTCCAAGGTGGACAAGAAATCCTATCTATTAGTAATTGACAATTCCATATTATGCTCCTTGTTGGCTTACATTGTATGGTGCGACAGCTGTCAAAGTCTCTCCCTTAGCCAGTGGTGGAAAGTAACTAAGTACTTTTACTTAAGTACTGTACTTAAGTACAATTTTGAGGTATTTGTGCTTTACTTGAGTATTTCCAATTTCCAGTACTTTTACTTCTACTCCACTACATCTCAGAGGCAACATTTGTACTTTTACTCCACTACAATTATTTGAAAACTTTAGTTACTTTAGTTACTTTGGTGATTTTAATTTTGATTAGAAAACATAAATTAACCACTTCAACCCAATACATTTTGGCCGTTTGAAAATAGCCGATCTACAAGCTCACAATGCGTCGCAACGCGACGCATTGTGAGCTTGTAGATCGGCTATTTTCAATAGACTTTGTACACATTTTGAAGTGGGACATTCTGCAATATGAGTACTTTTACTTTTAGTACTTTAAGTACAATTTGATGCCGATACTTTTGCACTTTTACTCAAGTACATATTCAATTCCATACTTTTACTTGTAAAGGAGTAGTTCTAAATTGCAGTATTGGTACTTTTACTTAAGTAAAACAATTGAGTACTTTTTCCACCACTGCCCTTAGCTTATGAATGAATGCAATGATTCAGACAATATAGAACATATAAAAACACCCAGTACCATTTTTTGCCCCAGTTCTGGTTCTCTGTGTATTACGTGGTCTGGGAAGGATATATCTTAAAAATATGTAAGTTAATGAGGCAATGGATTTCTTGCCCACCTTTATAGTTACAATTTACAATTTACAATTTAGGCATTTAGCAGACGCTCTTAATCCAGAGCGACTTACATTTAAGCAAGAACAAAAGCATGGGAATACATCACATAAAAGCATTTATCATGAAACATGAGTAAGCTAAGAAAGTAACAGTGGAATATCTATATAATGAAACTATACAAATACATACACTATACATAATAAACTATACATATTTACTACTATGCTATACATATGTACTATGGCGTGCTATGACTAAATACAATACAATTATAGTGCTGTCTACATAACATGCTATAAGTCTGTATCAAATGCTATCTAAGTCTACAGAAATGCTATCTAAGGGGGTAGGGTAAGTGCTATGGGCCATGATGGAGTCTGAAAAGGTGGGTTTTCAGGCTACGGCGGAAGATTGGGAGTGATGCTGCAGTTCTGACTGCAATGGGAAGTGCATTCCATAGTTTTGGAGCCAGAAGGCCAGGGAGAAGAGTTTGGGACGTGTGGAGCGTTGTGCCGGCGTTACATCATGGCAAGGTCACTACACAACCCAAACCTCTACCAAAGTGATCTTGTCCTTACAACATTAACACAAACAGCTGACCAATATAAACAAATAGCCGACAAGGGTTTTCCTCATTATAAAGTGCAGTATAATAGCATTCCAATTAAAGGTATATTCAGTGATTTCACTTAATTCAAATATCACTTATTTTTTTGTTTTGTTGTGATAATCCTCCCTACTATAGAGTGTGCTGGCCATATAAGGAGTTCCTCCCTGTCCCCAGTTAACCCCTGGGGGTCAAAAAACCTTAGGTTTCGTTTTTGGCTCTCTATCCTGATTGGACGAAAGGCTGGGTCCCACAGCCAAAAACGAAACCTAAGGTTTTTTGAGTGAAATCACTGAATATACCTTTAAACAGTTTGGATAAAATGTACTGCTGGGCCAACAAGGCTAAATGAATACAGCTGCCTAGATTTAACCTCAGGTAGTTCTACTTCAGCTAACAACTCAGTACATTACTGAAGTCCACATGTGACAATTGGCTGACCTTTCCAATAAAGATGTATTTAAAAAAAAAAAAAAGTATATTTCTTGAAATTAGTTGATACTTTTACAAATAGTACACAGCTTAAAAATTTGTGATATTCCAAAAATATGCTTGTTTTATCTAAAACATGACTCAATACCAGATCGTTTCAAGATTTTATGACATAGCAAGATATTCAAAGTTAAACTGTATGAAAAACAAGTCCCTATATCTCACAGAAATAGATGATGTATCCTATATTAAGATGATGAGGTATTTTGAATAGAAATAAGCCAAATATACTTAACAAGATGTAGCGTTTTTGCAGTGTTGAGTTCAGCCTTTTGGCCCTTTTGGCCCTCATGTGGCCCCTTGGGGCCCCTGCTCTATACTGTCTGTCTGTGCATTCTGAGGCATTACCTCGTGTTTATAACTCGCTTACTGTAAATGACTCTGGATTAAGAGCGTCTGCTAAACGCCTACATTGTAAATGTGTGTAATTGTAGGTGTTGGTCGTCGTTCAGAGAGTGTAGAATTAGAGGAGAGGGCTATAGCCTGTAACGTGTGTTTCTCTGTGCCTGTACAGAGTGTAGAATTAGAGGAGAGGGCTATAGCCTGTAACGTGTGTTTCTCTGTGCCTGTACAGAGTGTAGAATTAGAGGAGAGGGCTATAGCCCTTAACACTAGCAAGGCTGAAAAAAAATCACTCCTACTCAGTCTGACTATATCGGCCCATTCGACCGCTCTCCCCCTTTATCCCCCCCACCCCCGCACCACTCGTTCACACCTCTGGAGCTGGAGACGTCATTGTTGCCTACACGCACTCACTTTTATTTTTTATTTTCTTCCCTCTCTTATGAATACATTATTATACACCCAATGAAAATGTACACTTCACGGATTATATATTTGGAATTAGGACAATCGGTAGAAAATTGGCCGAGAATAGCACAATAGCACATTAATTGTTGCCTAAATGTATACGCACTTTTCTGAAAATGGTTAATCTGCAAGCTGCCCCATTTCCTTTTCAACTTGATATGTTTCGTAGAGAGGGCATACACAAGCCAGAATTCCGTGGTTTACATGAGCAAAAAATAAGCGAGTTATGTAAAGAGGGGTGGAGGGAAAAAGGCGATTATTTGGCACAATCAATCAAATATATATTAATTACATCGCGTAGCCTATAATGTTTCCCCCTCTATATAATAGAGGGGGACAATATATAACTCTAATGTCGTATTTCGTCATGTATGTGAACTATATGCTGCTTGTAATACTGTTGGTCAAAGTAACTAGTAGTTGGACAGGCTAAATATAATAGTAGGCTATAAGCCCGTTTTCAGCTAAATGCTTTTTGTTCTCTTTTCTCCAGGCTCATATACCCGCATCGAGATGAGCTAGCTCTGCGACAGCCGTGCTGTTTTCAATTAAATTACTTGCAGTATAATATTAATAAATACTACATCCTATATATATTGTTTGTCTGTCTAATCATTCAAATGTTTTTCTGCATGCATATTGCATAGTTTATGTAAGCCTGAATTAAAGTCTGATTACGGAGGCTTTTTCCCCGTCTCACAAACAACGAAGCCTATAAATATTGTCTGAGAAGTTGAGAATTGGTGTCATGCACATATATATGCACCACACATTCCTGCTGTTGTCACCACGCGGTAAATAATGAATACTTTGTGTTAATTCAACCATGTTTATTTTTTCTTATTGTTCACAATATCAGAAAGCATGAAAGAAAGCAAATATAAAGCGGAATAAAATCAGGGAAAACACAAATCCTACGCATTAGTTTCTGTTGCTATACTTAGAGACACTTGACACATGTCATTGTAAATGTTCCCGTACATGTACCACATTGGCCATGTATTGCGTAAATCCACATCTTGCCTTGGATGGGAAGAGTTGCTCATCGACCGTGATGTTTCCTCCAGGCACATAGCAAGATATGCAGTTATCTGTGAACTGATTCCAAATGTCCGTTATTGCAGCAAACTTGTCTGTTTCTTTGCGTGCTTCTCTGGTGTCCTTGTCGTCAAATCGCAGGTATCGCATTATGGATTTGAAACGGTCACGAGACATTGTTTCTCTCACCGTCTCATTCCCCCATGCCCCTTTCGCCCACAGTTGATTCAATGGATAACCAGATGTCGACATCGCACGAATGAAAAACACGCTGATGAATGCTTTCAGTTCAGTAACAGACAGATCCCATTCTTGATTCTGTCCATCACTGCGGGCAAACTTCACTGTGCAGTCTTTGACGTTTTCCAACATGTCGGGGTCAAACATACACAAAAAACTGCTCAACTCGTCGTGGATTCTGACTTTGGCAAAAGCAGTAGGACCTGGCCTGGCATTTCCCCTCACTGTATATGTATCTTTATTCTTTTCCCTTTTTGCTTCCTATATGATGAATTCCTGTTCTACTGGCTGGTAGCCTATGTCTTGTATAGGGCCTTGTATATCTGTTTATTTTAAGCATGCCGCCGCATTCTGTCAGAGCAGAGACATATTTATTTAAAATAATCCTGTCTCGCACGGCACAGCGGCACGCCATCACTATATATACAAATGACAGGGAGAAGGTGTAATGGTTATTACAACGCAAAAATATATACATAATAGGCTTTGATGTAAAGACATTTTAAATGATTATTGATTATTAGAAAAGGAAAATAAATCACCTGCTGCGGTACTGGCCCTTTCCAAGGTATGGAAATCCATTCAGGAAGTATTTGCTGTCCAGGTCGGCAGCAATCCAGAACTTAATTCCAACAGCATGCAGGATGCATAATTCTCAACTTCTCAATATTTGCCTATATTTTACAGAACATAACTTAACATTAAATGCAGTCTATTAGTATTGACTATGCATAGTATATAACTTATAACGTAAGCCTAAAACGAATCTATAAACGAAAAATAAAAGAAAGAAAGAAAACCTGCACTCTCAATGGGCACTATTTGGTCACCATTCTGACCAGGCACCCATTTTGGTGTCAGCATCATGTTATGCTTTAGCTATTTAAAAATAGCAGATCTACAAGCTCATATCGCGCCACCGAGTGGCGCGATACGAGCTTGTAGGTCTGCTATTTTTTGAAAAATCGAAGAACGACTGACTTTTTTAGAATCTGATCTCAGGTCAGAATGGGTTCATCAGACCAGTGTGTGTCCGGCGGAAACCTCGTATGCAGTGGTGGAAAATAACGAAGTACAATTACTTCGTTACTGTACTTAAGTACACGTTTTGAGAATTTGTACTTTTATTTACTATTTTTATTTTGCTGTATTTTTACTTTTACTTCGTTACATTTACAAGTAAAAAATCGTACTTTTAATCCGCTACATTAAAATTGGACACCTTTCGTTACTCGCTACACATTTCCGCGCACAATATGAGAAATATGCGGGGCTCGCTTGATCGCCTCACTCATTCGTTCACATCAAGGGGCTGCTTCAAAACGCCACTGAGCAACTTCCACTGACATGAATAGCGGAGGGGCGGAGCTTCGCGCCAGATCAGTCTCTATCCTTTTAATACTCTATGGTTCACATTCACGCAGAAGCATGTTGGTGCGGTGGGGTGAAAAAGCTGGACAGAAGCGCCCGTCTATCTCTCTCGCGCGGTGAATAAATTACAGCGAGCCGCGCTGTGTGTGTGTGTGTGTGTGTGTGTGTGTGTGTGACGTGCGCTGCATCTGCTGGTTATTGCAGTTCTGTTTTCGTCACATACCGAGCTTAACTTCAGGAACGTTACACTCACCGATCCAGGTGATTGCAATAATAATCACTGTAGGCCTAGTGCATTGCATGTAAACGTCTGTCAAACGGGATGGTTGTTAAAGTTGATATCGGTTTTAACTTTCTCCCCAATAATGTAATCCACATTTGTGCATAGGCCTATAGCCTACTGTAGGCTTTTTTGACTAGATTTAGAAGACATTTTCAAGCTCTTGCTACTGAAATGACCGATTATTTTTATGGAGAAATCATTTACATGCATCTCAATGGGAGACAGTTTGCCCTCACAGAGTGGAGTGGGTGGGGCTTAAATAGTTAAGGACTAATTATAATGTGTGAATTCACGCAATTATAATGTCTGTTTTGCAAATTGCAATGGCTCTCCCCATTCTCCCCTAAATGACTGTCTACCCCCATCTGAAATATATTTTTGTGTGAGCTGCTTGCAACCTGAGTTGTTTGTAATGTTTGTAATGATATAGTAAACACAAACATTGTCCTAACACAAACATTAAATGCCATTGATAATGAATGGTCAGTTTCTAGTGTTTATCCCAACACAAACATTAAATGCCATTGATAATGAATGGTCAGTTTCTAGTGTTTATCCCAACACAAACATTAAATGCCATTGATAATGAATGGTCAGTTTCTAGTGTTTATCCCAACACAAACATTAAATGCCATTGATAATGAATGGTCAGTTTCTAGTGTTTATCCCAACACAAACATTAAATGCCATTGATAATGAATGGTCAGTTTCTAGTGTTTATACCAACACAAACATTAAATGCCATTGATAATGGATGGTCAGTTTCTAGTGTTTATCCTAACACAAACATTAAATGCCATTGATAATGAATGGACAGTTTCTAGTGTTTATCCCAACACAAACATTAAATGCCATTGATAATGAATGGACAGTTTCTAGTGTTTATCCCAACACAAACATTAAATGCCATTGATAATGAATGGACAGTTTCTAGTGTTTATCCCAACACAAACATTAAATGCCATTGATAATGAATGGACAGTTTCTAGTGTTTATCCTAACACAAACATTAAATGCCATTGATAATGAATGGACAGTTTCTAGTGTTTATCCCAACACAAACATTAAATGCCATTGGCCAGTTTCAAGACGAGTGTTGAAATAAAGCCACTGTTGGACTTCATTTCTTTGTAGGCATTTTGAAAAGCATGTTGTACTTTTTTACTTGTACTTTGTACTTGTACTTTGTAATTTTTACTTTTATACTTAAGTACATTTTACACCGGGTACTTTTTGTACTTAAGTACATTTAATTTGAGGTACTTTTGTACTTTTACTTAAGTAACTTTCTCAATGGGTACTTTGTACTTTTACTTAAGTAATTTTCAAGTAGAGAATCAGTACTTCTACTTAAGTAAAATATTTTTGTACTTTTTCCACCACTGCTCGTATGAATCTGATCTCAGGTCAGAATGGGGTAACGTGTGTTTCTCTGTGCCTGTACAGAGTGTAGAATTAGAGGAGAGGGCTATAGCCCGTAACGTGTGTTTCTCTGTGCCTGTACAGTATGTGTGTCCTTGTGTTTAACCCATTCTGACCTGAGATCAGATTCATAACGAGGTTTCCGCTGGACACACACTGGTCTGATGAACCCATTCTGACCTGAGATCAGATTAAAAAAAAAATTGATTTTTTTTTTTTTTTTTCAAAAATAGCAGACCTACAAGCTCGTATCGCGCCACTCGGTGGCGCGATATGAGCTTGTAGATCTGCTATTTTTCAATAGCTAAAGCATAACATGATGCCAACACCAAAATGGGTGCCCGGTCAGAATGGGTTAACTTGGCTACTGTAAGTAAATCTCCATGTCATTAACCCGTTCTGACCTGAGATCAGATTCATACGAGGTTTCCACTGGACACACGCACTGGGTCTGATTAAACCCATTCTGACCTGAGATCAGATTCTAAAAAAAATGTCAGTCGTTCTTCGATTAAAAAAAAAAAATAGCAGACCTACAAGCTCGTAGCGCGCCACTCGGTGGCGCGCTATGAGCTTGTAGATCTGCTATTTTTTTCAATAGCTATAAAGCACAACATGACGCTACAACACCAAAATGGGTTCACCGTTCAGAATGGGTTAAGAGCGTCTGCTAAACTGAATTGTACACATCTGTAATTGTACTGTCGGTCATTACATGGAAAACCACATGTAAAGACCACATTAGGGGGAGTGGGTCATTACATGGACATTAGGGGGAGGGGGGGAGGAGGCGGGGGGGTGTGGGGTCTGGGGCTGTTTGAGGGAATAATACTTATGGCTCCATCAGAGCCAGATGTCCTGCCTCAGCTCCTCCTCTTTACTAAAAACATTCCACTGAAGCTTTGGGGAATAAAATGTGCTTCACTGCTAGCCTGGTCTGTAGTGTCTCTGTCTGAATCGGCTGGTCCCTCGCTTCACTGCTATAGCCTGGTCTGTAGTGTCTCTGTCTGAATCGGCTGGTCCCTGACTTCACTGCTATAGCCCGGTCTATAGTGTCTCTGTCTGAATCGGCTGGTCCCTCGCTTCACTGCTATAGCCCGGTCTGTAGTGTCTCTGTCTGAATCGGCTGGTCCCTGACTTCACTGCTATAGGCTGGTCTGTGGTGTCTCTGTCTGAATCGGCTGGTCCCTGACTTCACTGCTATAGCCTGGTCTGTAGTGTCTCTGTCTGAATCGGCTGGTCCCTCGCTTCACTGCTATAGCCTGGTCTGTAGTGTCTCTGTCTGAATCGGCTGGTCCCTCGCTTCACTGCTATAGCCCGGTCTGTAGTGTCTCTGTCTGAATCGGCTGGTCCCTCGCTTCACTGCTATAGCCTGGTCTGTAGTGTCTCTGTCTGAATCGGCTGGTCCCTCGCTTCACTGCTATAGCCCGGTCTATAGTGACTGGTCCCTGGCTTAGCCTCTTATTGAGACTATAGCCTGGTCTCTCTGTCTGTGTGACGGTGAATCTGCAGAGGGACAAAATGAGAGCGGTTCTGGTGGCGTTGGCCGTGGCGGCGTTGGCCTGCTTTTCCACCGCTCAGCATCAGGCGCTGATCGACTACTTGGAGAGGAGACTGCTGGCCATCGAGGTAAGACTAAGACTCACTCACTTCTTTATCCCATTCTGACCTGAGATCAGATTCATACGAGGTTTCCACTGGACACACACTGGTCTGATTAAAACCCATTCTGACCTGAGATCAGATTTAAAAAAAATGTCAGTCGTTCTTCGATTTTTCAAAAATAGCAGACCTACAAGCTCGTAGCGCGCCACTCGGTGGCGCGATATGAGCTTGTAGATCTGCTATTTTTGAAAAAAAATCGAAGAACGACTGACATTTTTAGAATCTGATCTCAGGTCTGATCCATTCTGAGAACCCTAGAGGCACCGGAGCAGAGCTTTAGGTCCATGGGTCCATTCTAAGAACCCGTGGAACAATTTACAATTTAGGCATTTATCAGACGCTCTTAATCCAGAGCGACTTACATTAAGCAAGAACAACATAAGCATGGGAATACATCACATAAAAACATCTATCAAGAAACATGCGTAAGCTAAGAAGGTAACAGTGGAATATCTATATAATGAAACTATACATATAAACTATACATCTATACTACTATGCTATACATATGTACTATGACGTGCTATGACTATATACAATGCAATTATAGTGCTGTCTACATAACATGCTATAAGTCTGTATCAAATGCTATCTAAGTCTACAGAAATGCTATCTAAGGGGTTAGGGTAAGTGCTATGGGCCATGATGGAGTCTGAAAAGGTGGGTTTTCAGACTACGGCGGTAGATTGGGAGTGATGCTGCAGTTCTGACTGCAATGGGAAGTGCATTCCACAGTTTTGGAGCCAGAAGGCACCGGAGCAGAGTTCTTTATCGCTCCCTGGGTCCATTCTAAGAACCCGAGGCTCAGGAAATACAGAGAGAGAGAGAGAGAGAGAGAGAGAGAGAGAGAGAGAGAGAGAGAGAGAGAGAGAGAGAGAGAGAGACAGAGAGAGAGGGAGAGAGAGAGAGAGAGAGAGAGAGAGAGAGAGAGAGAGAGAGAGAGACAGAGAGAGAGAGAGAGAGAAGAGAGAGAGAGAGAGAGAGGGAGAGAGAGAGAGAGACAGAGAGAGAGAGAGAGAGAGAGACAGAGAGAGACAGAGAGAGAGAGAGAGAGAGAGAGAGAGAGAGAGAGAGAGAGAGAGAGAGAGAGAGAGAGAGTAACAGAAAGTAACAGAAAGCTACTGGTTCAAGAGACAGACTGGAAAAGATTTACAAAGCAGTCCAGAAAGCTGAACTGGTTCATGTCAATGAGGATTAATTATAATCTTAACCCATTCTGAGATCAGATTCATACGAGGTTTCCACTAGACACACACTGGTCTGATTATAACCCATTCTGACCTGAGATCAGATTCATACGAGGTTTCCACTGGACACACACTGGTCTGATTATAACCCATTCTGACCTGAGATCAGATTCATACGAGGTTTCCACTGGACACACACTGGTCTGATTAACCCATTCTGACCTGAGATCAGATTCATACGAGGTTTCCACTGGACACACACTGGTCTGATTATAACCCATTCTGACCTGAGATCAGATTCATACGAGGTTTCCACTGGACACACACTGGTCTGATTAACCCATTCTGACCTGAGATCAGATTCATACGAGGTTTCCACTGGACACACACTGGTCTGATTAACCCATTCTGACCTGAGATCTGATTCATACGAGGTTTCCACTAGACACACACTGGTCTGATTATAACCCATTCTGACCTGAGATCAGATTCATAACGAGGTTTCCACTGGACACACACTGCATCTGATTTTAAATGAGCAATTTGTCAAATCTGATGCAATCAAGTACAGTAGCCTAGTTTTCCCAACGTTGCACAAATGCTTTGTGAAGCATACTGTATTTATTATGCATACTGTATAGGTGTTATAAATGGATGTTGAACAGGGAGGAGTTGATATACATTAATCTTTGTACATGAAGGTCATTATGATTTATTCTGCCTTTCTACAGTAATAAATATTATTTATTTTAGTCTGCTGTCTAGGAGCAAAACGCTTATTGTCACTGCGTGTGCGTGTGCGTGTGCGTGTGCGTGTGCGTGTGCGTGTGTGTACGTGCGTGTGTGTGTGTTTCCAGTGAGACACAGAGACAGCGTTGGTCTTCTTATTAACCCATTAAGCGCTGCATGAGGCCCATTCTCTCTACATTTATTTATTCAACTTCACACTGAACATTTAAAAAGGTTCTGTTCACTGATGCTAAGACGTGTACGTTTATAAAGGTTCTGTTCACTGATGCTAAGACGTGTACGTTTAAAAAGGTTCTGTTCACTGATGCTAAGACGTGTACGTTTATAAAGGTTCTGTTCACTGATGCTAAGACGTGTACGTTTATAAAGGTTCTGTTCACTGATGCTAAGACGTGTACGTTTATAAAGGTTCTGTTCACTGATGCTAAGACGTGTATGTTTAAAAAGGTTCTGTTCACTGATGCTAAGACGTGTACGTTTAAAAAGGTTCTGTTCACTGATGCTAAGACGTGTACGTTTATAAAGGTTCTGTTCACTGATGCTAAGACGTGTACGTTTAAAAAGGTTCTGTTCACTGATGCTAAGACGTGTACGTTTAAAAAGGTTCTGTTCACTGATGCTAAGACGTGTACGTTTATAAAGGTTCTGTTCACTGATGCTAAGACGTGTACGTTTATAAAGGTTCTGTTCACTGATGCTAAGACGTGTACGTTTATAAAGGTTCTGTTCACTGATGCTAAGACGTGTACGTTTATAAAGGTTCTGTTCACTGATGCTAAGACGTGTACGTTTATAAAGGTTCTGTTCACTCTGATGCTAAGACGTGTACGTTTAAAAAGGTTCTGTTCACTGATGCTAAGACGTGTACGTTTATAAAGGTTCTGTTCACTGATGCTAAGACGTGTACGTTTAAAAAGGTTCTGTTCACTGATGCTGAGGCCAAACAGCTCGATGGCGCCGTACTATGGCGACACGCTCAGAGCAGCTCTCGTCTTATTGTTTGTCTTCATGTTTTATGTCTCTGTCTCCTCGTGCATTGTTGTTTATGACCGTAAGACACTACTGGACATAAGATTGGATGTTCCCAGCGATTGGAAGCCGCTGTATTTACCGAGAGAACTCTACAACAACAACAACAACAACAACGCGGATACCCCGCCACGGAGCAGCAACAAACACAGACGGGGAAAGAGAGGTGGCGTCCTAGCGAGGTCACAGGACGACCTACCAGACCCCCGATCCCCAGTATGCTGCTCGCCAACGTTCAGTCTCTAGTGAGGTCACGAGGACGACCTACCAGACCCCCGATCCCCAGTATGCTGCTCGCTAACGTTCAGTCTCTAGTGAGGTCACGAGGACGACCTACCAGACCCCCGATCCCCAGTATGCTGCTCGCTAACGCTCAGTCTCTAGTGAGGTCACGAGGACGACCTACCAGACCCCCGATCCCCACTATGCTGCTCGCTAACGCTCAGTCTCTCCATGAGAACAAGCTGGATGACCTACACAGCCGCTTACGTTCACAACGGGATATAAAGAACTGCTGTGTGTTTTGCTTCACAGAGTCGTGGCTGAGCTCAAACACACCCGACAGGGCGATACAACCGGAGGGGTTCTCTGTGTTCCGCACTGACCGTTCTAGGACGGTCACGGGCAAGTCAAAGGGAGGTGGTGTTTGTTTCCTCATCAATGACACTTGGTGCACAGACGTGGTTATTGCCTCACAGTACTGCTCGCCAGTACTAGAACATCTCACACTAAGGTGCAGGCCATTCTATCTCCCCAGGGAGTTCCCCTGTGTACTGCTAACGGCTGTTTACATTCCGCCAGAAGTCAAGGCAGCCGAGGCGTTGGATGAGCTGTATGGCGTCATTAGCAAACAGGAGACTATACACCCGGAGGCCGTATCAATTGTGGCGGGGGACTTTAACCACTGTAACATGAAAACTGTGTTACCAAAATACTACCAACATGTCAAATGCCCACCCAGAGGGACTTTAACCACTGTAACATGAAAACTGTGTTACCAAAGTACTACCAACATGTCAAATGCCCACCCAGAGGGACTTTAACCACTGTAACATGAAAACTGTGTTACCAAAGTACTACCAACATGTCAAATGCCCACCCAGAGGGACTTTAACCACTGTAACATGAAAACTGTGTTACCAAAGTACTACCAACATGTCAAATGCCCACCCAGAGGGACTTTAACCACTGTAACATGAAAACTGTGTTACCAAAGTACTACCAACATGTCAAATGCCCACCCAGAGGGACTTTAACCACTGTAACATGAAAACTGTGTTACCAAAGTACTACCAACATGTCAAATGCCCACCCAGAGGGACTTTAACCACTGTAACATGAAAACTGTGTTACCAAAGTACTACCAACATGTCAAATGCCCACCCAGAGGGACTTTAACCACTGTAACATGAAAACTGTGTTACCAAAGTACTACCAACATGTCAAATGCCCACCCAGAGGGACTTTAACCACTGTAACATGAAAACTGTGTTACCAAAGTACTACCAACATGTCAAATGCCCACCCAGAGGGACTTTAACCACTGTAACATGAAAACTGTGTTACCAAAGTACTACCAACATGTCAAATGCCCACCCAGAGGGACTTTAACCACTGTAACATGAAAACTGTGTTACCAAAGTACTACCAACATGTCAAATGCCCACCCAGAGGGACTTTAACCACTGTAACATGAAAACTGTGTTACCAAAGTACTACCAACATGTCAAATGCCCACCCAGAGGGACTTTAACCACTGTAACATGAAAACTGTGTTACCAAAGTACTACCAACATGTCAAATGCCCACCCAGAGGGACTTTAACCACTGTAACATGAAAACTGTGTTACCAAAATACTACCAACATGTCAAATGCCCACCCAGAGGGACTTTAACCACTGTAACATGAAAACTGTGTTACCAAAGTACTACCAACATGTCAAATGCCCACCCAGAGGGACTTTAACCACTGTAACATGAAAACTGTGTTACCAAAGTACTACCAACATGTCAAATGCCCACCCAGAGGGACTTTAACCACTGTAACATGAAAACTGTGTTACCAAAGTACTACCAACATGTCAAATGCCCACCCAGAGGGACTTTAACCACTGTAACATGAAAACTGTGTTACCAAAGTACTACCAACATGTCAAATGCCCACCCAGAGGGACTTTAACCACTGTAACATGAAAACTGTGTTACCAAAGTACTACCAACATGTCAAATGCCCACCCAGAGGGACTTTAACCACTGTAACATGAAAACTGTGTTACCAAAGTACTACCAACATGTCAAATGCCCACCCAGAGGGACTTTAACCACTGTAACATGAAAACTGTGTTACCAAAGTACTACCAACATGTCAAATGCCCACCCAGAGGGACTTTAACCACTGTAACATGAAAACTGTGTTACCAAAGTACTACCAACATGTCAAATGCCCACCCAGAGGGACTTTAACCACTGTAACATGAAAACTGTGTTACCAAAATACTACCAACATGTCAAATGCCCACCCAGAGGGACTTTAACCACTGTAACATGAAAACTGTGTTACCAAAGTACTACCAACATGTCAAATGCCCACCCAGAGGGACTTTAACCGCTGTAACATGAAAACTGTGTTACCAAAGTACTACCAACATGTCAAATGCCCACCCAGAGGGACTTTAACCACTGTAACATGAAAACTGTGTTACCAAAGTACTACCAACATGTCAAATGCCCACCCAGAGGGACTTTAACCACTGTAACATGAAAACTGTGTTACCAAAGTACTACCAACATGTCAAATGCCCACCCAGAGGGACTTTAACCACTGTAACATGAAAACTGTGTTACCAAAGTACTACCAACATGTCAAATGCCCACCCAGAGGGACTTTAACCACTGTAACATGAAAACTGTGTTACCAAAGTACTACCAACATGTCAAATGCCCACCCAGAGGGACTTTAACCACTGTAACATGAAAACTGTGTTACCAAAGTACTACCAACATGTCAAATGCCCAACCAGAGGGAATAAGACTCTCGATCACTGTTACTCCACCATCAAGGCTGCTTATAGAGCGCTACCGCGCCCTCACTTTGGGAAATCCGACCACCTGGCCGTGCTTCTACTCCCTGCCTTTAAGCAGAAGGTGAAGTGTGAGCAGCCCACAGTGAGATCGGTACAGAGCTGGTCCACAGATCACGTTACCAAACTCCAGGGCTGTCTTGATGCGACAGATTGGACCATTTTCAAGGACTCTGCCACGAGTCTGGATGAATATGCGGATTCTGTCGCCGACTACGTCAAGTTCTGTGTGGATATCTGCATTCCAGTACGTTCAGTTCGCTCCTATCCCAACCAGAAGCCATGGATTAACAGTGACATTCGCATCAAACTGAGGGAGCGCACCATCGCTTTCAAATCCGGGGATGTCGAACTCTACAAGCGATCCAGATATGAACTGAGAAAGGCTATCAAAGCCGCAAAGAGACAGTACAGAGCCAAATTAGAACTCAACTACAGCGGCTGTGACTCGCGGCGAATGTGGAGCGGACTGCAGGCGGTTACGGGCTATAAACCCAAGTCAGGTAATATCACTGACACCTCCGCGTCTTTACCGGACGAGCTGAACAACTTTTTTGCCCGCTTCGAGGCTCACAACTCAGACCCAGCCACGGCGCAGAGCGCACCTGAGGCGGTGGACCTGCAGGTGACGCAGAGGTCTGTGAGTAAAGCGTTCCAAAAAGTGAATGCTCATAAAGCTGCAGGGCCAGACGGGATAGCCTCTCGTGTCCTTAAGACATGCTATAACCAGCTGTCATGGGTTTACACAGACATATTTAACCTGTCCCTGTCACTGTGTGTGGTGCCATTGTGTTTTAAAAAAACAATAATTGTACCCATTGCCAAGAAAAAACCTGTTACCTGTCTCAATGATTATCGACCTGTTGCCTTGACATCTGTTCTCATGAAATGCCTGGAGAAAATGGTTATCTCTTATATCAAGAGCATAATTCCTGCTAGTATTGATCCTTTACAGTTTGCTTACTGTGCAAATAGATCTGTGGATGATGCAATCTCTCTTGCTTTACACACTGCCCTGGTACATCTAGAAAAGAAAAGCTCTTATGTCAGACTACTGTTCATAGACTATAGTTCCGCATTTAACACTATTGTACCATCTAAATTAGTGTTGAAACTCAGTGGTCTTGGTGTGGGCAGCTCCATCTGTAACTGGCTATTTGATTTTCTGACGGGTAGGCCCCAGTGTGTTCGCATAGGAGAGAGAAGCTCATCCACAATTCTCACCAGAACCGGTGCGCCCCAAGGCTGCTGCCTCAGTCCTCTGCTGTACAGCTTGTTTACGTTTGATTGTGTTGCCAGATACGAGAATAACATCATAATTAAATTTGCGGATGATACCACAGTGATCGGACTAATAACCGACGGTGATGAGAGGGCCTATAGGAGGGAGATAGAGGATCTAACTCTATGGTGCGATAACAACAACCTCTCACTTAACACCAATAAGACCAAAGAAATCATTGTAGACTTTAGGAAGTCCAAAGGCATCCACACCCCCATTTCCATCAAAGGGTCATCTGTCGACATAGTTGATAACTTTAAATTCCTGGGCATACATATCACAGACACATTCACATGGTCACTCAACAACGAGTACATCCTCAAGAAGGCGCAACAGCGACTGTACTTTCTGAGGCGCCTTAAAAAATTTGGCTTAAGTACAAAAGGACTAGTGAACTTTTATCGCTGTATAATTGAAAGTGTCTTAACTGGCTGTATCACAGTGTAACACGACCGCTCAGGATTGCAAGAGGTTGCAGAGGACCATTAAAACAGCAGCTAAAATCATCGGCACTACAGAATTACCCAGTCTCCATAACATCTACACCACTCGCTGTATGAAAAAAGCCCATAACATCATGGAAGACACCAGCCACCCCGCAAATACCCTGTTCAAACTACTCCCCTCCAAAAAACGCTACCAGAGCATCAAATCTCGTACCACCCGTCTCAGTAACAGTTTTTACCCCCAGGCAGTCAGGCTGTTGAACAGCTGACCTTGAACTGTATTGCACTTCACTTGCACTTTTCTTTTCCTGTTTTTTGTCTTTTCTTGCACTATAGATGTTTGTTTATGTCCTGTGTATGTAAGACGGAGAGTGCTCTGAGCAAACTAAATTTAATTGTATGTATACTCTGTATCTATACAAATGACAAATAAACCTGAACCTGAACCTGAACCTGAAGACGTGTATGTTTAAAAAGGTTCTGTTCACTGATGCTAAGACGTGTACGTTTAAAAATAACTGTCCATTTTTTAATTAGATGTCTTGTCAAATGTTTTGGATGAAATGAGATGTGTGTTTAACCCATTCTGACCTGAGATCAGATTCATACGAGGTTTCCACTGGACACACACTGGTCTGATTAACCCATTCTGACCTGAGATCAGATTTCATGCGAGGTTTCCACTGGACACACATGAATCTGATCTCAGGTCAGAACGGGTTAAACAAACAAAAAACAGCTAGAAACCAGAAACCAGACAAGGAGAAACACAAACCGTACTGACCTGTCTGTCCTCTGAAACAGAAACCGTACTGACCTGTCTGTCCTCTGAAACAGAAACCGTACTGACCTGTCTGTCCTCTGAAACAGAAACCGTACTGACCTGTCTGTCCTCTGAAACACAAACCGTACTGACCTGTCTGTCCTCTGAAACACAAACCGTACTGACCTGTCTGTCCTCTGAAACAGAAACCGTACTGACCTGTCTGTCCTCTGAAACACAAACCGTACTGACCTGTCTGTCCTCTGAAACACAAACCGTACTGACCTGTCTGTCCTCTGAAACACAAACCGTACTGACCTGTCTGTCCTCTGAAACACAAACCGTACTGACCTGTCTGTCCTCTGAAACAGAAACCGTACTGACCTGTCTGTCCTCTGAAACACAAACCGTACTGACCTGTCTGTCCTCTGAAACACAAACCGTACTGACCTGTCTGTCCTCTGAAACACAAACCGTACTGACCTGTCTGTCCTCTGAAACACAAACCGTACTGACCTGTCTGTCCTCTGAAACACAAACCGTACTGACCTGTCTGTCCTCTGAAACACAAACCGTACTGACCTGTCTGTCCTCTGAAACACAAACCGTACTGACCTGTCTGTCCTCTGAAACACAAACCGTACTGACCTGTCTGTCCTCTGAAACACAAACCGTACTGACCTGTCTGTCCTCTGAAACACAAACCGTACTGACCTGTCTGTCCTCTGAAACACAAACCGTACTGACCTGTCTGTCCTCTGAAACACAAACCGTACTGACCTGTCTGTCCTCTGAAACACAAACCGTACTGACCTGTCTGTCCTCTGAAACACAAACCGTACTGACCTGTCTGTCCTCTGAAACAGAAACCGTACTGACCTGTCTGTCCTCTGAAACACAAACCGTACTGACCTGTCTGTCCCCTGAAACACAAACCGTACTGACCTGTCTGTCCTCTGAAACACAAACCGTACTGACCTGTCTGTCCTCTGAAACAGAAACCGTACTGACCTGTCTGTCCTCTGAAACACAAACCGTACTGACCTGTCTGTCCTCTGAAACACAAACCGTACTGACCTGTCCTCTGAAACACAAACCGTACTGACCTGTCCTCTGTCTCAGGACCGCATCTCCCTGTGGCACGAGCAGACCACGCGCTACGCCTCCGAGCTGCGCGAGCTGAAGCAGACCATGGTGGCTCAGCTGGAGACGCTGGACAAGGAGAAGGAGACGCTGCGGACGGGCCTGGACGGCGTGGGGACCCGCGTGGACCGCGTGGAGAGAGAGCTGGACTACCTGGAGACGCAGGGCGGAGGCACCACGCCCTGCGTGGACGTGGACGACAAGCTGATGGAGCAGCAGGTCAGCCTCGTGACGGAGAGGAACAAGGTCAAGTACGCCAAGCTGTCAGGTGAGGAAAGGAGAGGTACTATGTTTACCCTGCAGGGTAACTGGACTAAAGGTACCATGTTTACCCTGCAGGGTAACTGGACTAAAGGTACTATGTTTACCCTGCAGGGTAACTGGACTAAAGGTACCATGTTTACCCTGCAGGGTAACTGGACTAAAGGTACTATGTTTACCCTGCAGGGTAACTGGACTAAAGGTACCATGTTTACCCTGCAGGGTAACTGGACTAAAGGTACCATGTTTACCCTGCAGGGTAACTGGACTAAAGGTACCATGTTTACCCTGCAGGGTAACTGGACTAAAGGTACCATGTTTACCCTGCAGGGTAACTGGACTAAAGGTACTATGTTTACCCTGCAGGGTAACTGGACTAAAGGTACCATGTTTACCCTGCAGGGTAACTGGACTAAAGGTACTATGTTTACCCTGCAGGGTAACTGGACTAAAGGTACTATGTTTACCCTGCAGGGTAACTGGACTAAAGGTACTATGTTTACCCTGCAGGGTAACTGGACTAAAGGTACCATGTTTACCCTGCAGGGTAACTGGACTAAAGGTACTATGTTTACCCTGCAGGGTAACTGGACTAAAGGTACCATGTTTACCCTGCAGGGTAACTGGACTAAAGGTACTATGTTTACCCTGCAGGGTAACTGGACTAAAGGTACCATGTTTACCCTGCAGGGTAACTGGACTAAAGGTACCATGTTTACCCTGCAGGGTAACTGGACTAAAGGTACCATGTTTACCCTGCAGGGTAACTGGACTAAAGGTACCATGTTTACCCTGCAGGGTAACTGGACTAAAGGTACCATGTTTACCCTGCAGGGTAACTGGACTAAAGGTACCATGTTTACCCTGCAGGGTAACTGGACTAAAGGTACTATGTTTACCCTGCAGGGTAACTGGACTAAAGGTACCATGTTTACCCTGCAGGGTAACTGGACTAAAGGTACTATGTTTACCCTGCAGGGTAACTGGACTAAAGGTACCATGTTTACCCTGCAGGGTAACTGGACTAAAGGTACCATGTTTACCCTGCAGGGTAACTGGACTAAAGGTACCATGTTTACCCTGCAGGGTAACTGGACTAAAGGTACCATGTTTACCCTGCAGGGTAACTGGACTAAAGGTACCATGTTTACCCTGCAGGGTAACTGGACTAAAGGTACCATGTTTACCCTGCAGGGTAACTGGACTAAAGGTACTATGTTTACCCTGCAGGGTAACTGGACTAAAGGTACTATGTTTACCCTGCAGGGTAACTGGACTAAAGGTACTATGTTTACCCTGCAGGGTAACTGGACTAAAGGTACCATGTTTACCCTGCAGGGTAACTGGACTAAAGGTACTATGTTTACCCTGCAGGGTAACTGGACTAAAGGTACTATGTTTACCCTGCAGGGTAACTGGACTAAAGGTACCATGTTTACCCTGCAGGGTAACTGGACTAAAGGTACTATGTTTACCCTGCAGGGTAACTGGACTAAAGGTACCATGTTTACCCTGCAGGGTAACTGGACTAAAGGTACTATGTTTACCCTGCAGGGTAACTGGACTAAAGGTACTATGTTTACCCTGCAGGGTAACTGGACTAAAGGTACTATGTTTACCCTGCAGGGTAACTGGACTGAAGGTACTATGTTTACCCTGCAGGGTAACTGGACTGAAGGTACTATGTTTACCCTGCAGGGTAACTGGACTGAAGGTACTATGTTTACCCTGCAGGGTAACTGGACTGAAGGTACTATGTTTACCCTGCAGGGTAACTGGACTAAAGGTACCATGTTTACCCTGCAGGGTAACTGGACTAAAGGTACCATGTTTACCCTGCAGGGTAACTGGACTAAAGGTACCATGTTTACCCTGCAGGGTAACTGGACTAAAGGTACCATGTTTACCCTGCAGGGTAACTGGACTAAAGGTACCATGTTTACCCTGCAGGGTAACTGGACTAAAGGTACTATGTTTACCCTGCAGGGTAACTGGACTAAAGGTACTATGTTTACCCTGCAGGGTAACTGGACTAAAGGTACTATGTTTACCCTGCAGGGTAACTGGACTAAAGGTACCATGTTTACCCTGCAGGGTAACTGGACTAAAGGTACCATGTTTACCCTGCAGGGTAACTGGACTAAAGGTACCATGTTTACCCTGCAGGGTAACTGGACTAAAGGTACTATGTTTACCCTGCAGGGTAACTGGACTAAAGGTACTATGTTTACCCTGCAGGGTAACTGGACTAAAGGTACCATGTTTACCCTGCAGGGTAACTGGACTAAAGGTACTATGTTTACCCTGCAGGGTAACTGGACTAAAGGTACCATGTTTACCCTGCAGGGTAACTCGACTAAAGGTACTATGTTTACCCTGCAGGGTAACTGGACTAAATGTACTAAGTTTACCCTGCAGGGTAACTGGACTAAAGGTACCATGTTTAACCTGCAGGGTAACTGGACTAAATGTACTAAGTTTACCCTGCAGGGTAACTGGACTAAAGGTACCATGTTTACCCTGCAGGGTAACTGGACTAAAGGTACTATGTTTACCCTGCAGGGTAACTGGACTAAAGGTACTATGTTTACCCTGCAGGGTAACTGGACTGAAGGTACTATGTTTACCCTGCAGGGTAACTGGACTGAAGGTACTATGTTTACCCTGCAGGGTAACTGGACTAAAGGTACTATGTTTACCCTGCAGGGTAACTGGACTAAAGGTACCATGTTTACCCTGCAGGGTAACTGGACTGAAGGTACCATGTTTACCCTGCAGGGTAACTGGACTGAAGGTACTATGTTTACCCTGCAGGGTAACTGGACTAAAGGTACTATGTTTACCCTGCAGGGTAACTGGACTGAAGGTACTATGTTTACCCTGCAGGGTAACTGGACTAAAGGTACTATGTTTACCCTGCAGGGTAACCGGACTAAAGGTACTATGTTTACCCTGCAGGGTAACTGGACTAAAGGTACCATGTTTACCCTGCAGGGTAACTGGACTAAAGGTACTATGTTTACCCTGCAGGGTAACTGGACTAAAGGTACCATGTTTACCCTGCAGGGTAACTAAAGGTACTATGTTTACCCTGCAGGGTAACTGGACTAAAGGTACCATGTTTACCCTGCAGGGTAACTGGACTGAAGGTACTATGTTTACCCTGCAGGGTAACTGGACTAAAGGTACTATGTTTACCCTGCAGGGTAACTGGACTGAAGGTACTATGTTTACCCTGCAGGGTAACTGGACTAAAGGTACCATGTTTACCCTGCAGGGTAACTGGACTAAAGGTACTATGTTTACCCTGCAGGGTAACTGGACTAAAGGTACCATGTTTACCCTGCAGGGTAACTGGACTAAAGGTACCATGTTTACCCTGCAGGGTAACTGGACTAAAGGTACCATGTTTACCCTGCAGGGTAACTGGACTAAAGGTACCATGTTTACCCTGCAGGGTAACTGGACTAAAGGTACTATGTTTACCCTGCAGGGTAACTGGACTAAAGGTACTATGTTTACCCTGCAGGGTAACCGGACTAAAGGTACTATGTTTACCCTGCAGGGTAACTGGACTAAAGGTACCATGTTTACCCTGCAGGGTAACTGGACTGAAGGTACTATGTTTGAATACTGGACTACTCGCCCCGGTGCTTGCCCGTTTTTCCTCCCGGAATTTTCCCCAGTGAGGGGGATAACTTTGTAATATGCTATTGGCTGTTTGTATTCTTTTTGGAAAAATATAAAGAGATACTCCTGTGGAAAGGCTATATTATTTGACTTATATTGAACCTATACACAATTTAGTATTATTTAGTATATGTAAGGTTTTGCCCCCTCAAATGGTACCTCGTCAGATAATCCCCACATATCCTACAACAACTTCTGTGAACAGACTTCACTGTAGTAGCTTTTCATAAATTATATTTGTACTTAGGCTGTTCTGCTGTCATGAAAGTTTATAGTTAGTGAAATTCAAAGTCCAGCCGTACCCAGCGTAACTGGACTAAGCTCAAGAACTTGATTACAGCCAGGCCCTGCTCATAGAACATTTCATGGTAGAGGTTCAATGCCTTGCTAAAGGGCACTTCAGCGGTGGTAATTTTAACGTGCCGGTCCGGGGATGCGAACTAGCGACCTTCCGATATCAAGACCGCTCCGAAACCGTTCGGCCACCGCTGCCCTAGGGGAGGGGGGTTGATTGATTGATTGATTGATTACTAATTATAGTCAGAAAAGCTTTAAAGCTGAAAGGATAACACAAAAAAAACGTCCTGGGGACTTCATTGTTTCCATTGTGGTCATATGTATTACATTTATCAACATATCATATATAAAATGGTCTACATGTCATTATTTTCTCAGGCCAATTTTGAAAGAGACTATTGATT